>NW_005054300.1:526934-689179 GCF_000277835.1 Geospiza fortis | reverse complement strand
TCTTTCCCTTTGCACCTTCCCTTCCCTCCTTCCCATTTTCCACTGGGATTTGCCCCTTTTGTCTCCATTTAAACCAAATCTGGCTCATGCAGAGCATTGCTGGTGCACTACACGCAGGGTGTGCAAGGGGTATTTCTCCAAGGATTTGTTGCATTGCTCGGCTGTGATGCACCGCCCCTCAGCCAAAAAGATCCATCATGTCTTGCCTTGTCTTCCTCCCATCTCCCATCTCCCATCTCCCATCTCCCATCTCCCATCCCCATGTTCTCCTTCATTTTTTCTCTCTTTCCTCCTCTTCTCTGCAGCCTGAGGTGGGTCCTGCCTGCAGGAGCTGTGCGTGTGAAGCACAGCTGTGTCCCTGACGTGCTCAGCATCCGACAGCGTGTGAGAGGTTAACTCGCAGTGGCATGTGCAGTATGTGGCCCAGATGTTCCTGCCACCCCCTGCACTTTCTCATGCAATTCGTTCCATTGCTGATAGAGCTTATGGACTTGAGATATGGGGGAGGCAAAGTAGTGGATGGGAGGTGGAAGGAAGGATATCCCTCACCCTCCCAAGCTCGTCTTGCGCTCCTGCGTGTTCCATTTGAGAATTTGGGATGGGCGAGGGCAGGTGTTGTGTTTGGAGGTGGATATACTCCATCTCAGAGGAGAATTTCCTTGGATGAAAGCTCTTCCCAAAACTCCAGCTCTTCTTCGGGCACTGTCCTTGCCTGGGCAGCAGCAAGAGGAACTTTGTGCTTCCCAGCTCTCTGTTTTAGTGTGCAGGAGCACCTCAGCTGACATATTTATAGTTAAAATCCTGTCCAACCTCTGAGATACCCTTTGCCTATCTCTAGCATGTCTGAAGAGATTGCTCTTTTTTAGTAAGCTCCCAGTTTGACCCAAGTATAACAGGGAGGAAGAGAGGGTTAACAATAATATCTCTAGTACAGAAACCTTCCCTACAAATACCAAAGCAATGAGGTAAAAAAACATTTCTTCAATAAAATCTTTGTAAGATTTAACAGGGGCAAAAACAATGTATTTCCCTGTAAACTCACTCTGAAAAAAAGCCCAATCTGTCTTGGCAGAAATTTCCAATATATATTCTTCCTGAAGCAACTATTCTGCATGGAAAAAAAAATCAGTCCAAACTGTTAAAGCCTGACCAAATAGGTTATAAGCAACCAAACCAGGTCTTGTGTGGGAAAATCTCACGCAAGCTTAGCAATAGGTGTTAACAGTGCCAGCTGTAATACACACACAGAGTTCAGCATGCATCTCCGGGAAGGTTTTTATGACTGATCAAATGTACTTTCCCTGAGAAGTTCCCTTCCAAGTCATGTGCTGTTGCTGTGCAAAGCACAGAAATCCCCCCTGGCCTGGCTGCATTCAGCGGGTCAGGGCTGACAATGGGAGCCGTGTTGGTGCCGCGGAGGCCGCGGCGCTGGCGGGGAAGCCGGGCTTGCTCTACAATGTCAGACACATTTTATGGGCTGCACTTTTCAAAACACCGCAGGCGGAAAGAGGGAGCATTATCTGCTAAATACTCCAGGGAGGGCCTTTATGGATTTCTCAAGGGGGCTCAGAACCACTGATCTGAAAAGATGCTGGAGTTCCATTGTGCGCTCCTCTTTGCCTGATTTGCATGGCTGAGAGAGGGGGGTAAGAAAATGGACTCTGTGTCAGAACCTGAGACAATAGACAACGGCCAGAAACAGCCTGAGTTTTGTAGGAAAAAATTCTTCCCTCCATTTTATCTTTGTCAGGATAGAGTTTGGCCTGGGGACTGTAGGATTATGCCTGAGGGTCAAGGCAAGAGGTTTCCACCTCTGCTCTTTTGGGTGACACCAGCGCTCTGAGAACACCCTGCAGGGAGGAGGAAAACTCATTTCAACCTCACTGGATTCCTGGAATGTGCAAATGTCCTGAAAAACTGTTTCAGTAGTTTATCCTCCTAATTCTTCCCCAAATGACATACTAGTAACTTTGTTTGGATTTGCACTACCTAAAGGTAAGCAAAGCCAATGTTTCTTAGCTTGCACATTGGGTGTTTTTGTGTGCTGGTTCAGGGAGAAACCTGGGCTTGCCAGAGACACAGAGTGCCAAGTCACAAGTGTGAAGAAGGGTGTTCCTTATGCAACTCAGCATCCTGATTTACAGGGACTGCTGGAGGAAGGATCAGCACACCTTTTCTCCAGGCCTGCTTCACCTGTGGCTTGCAAGGAAGATATCTTTAGAGGCGCATCTCCAAGGGTGCATGAGCATTTGGGAGCTAGCATTGGAATGGAATCCAAAGACCTTCCTCCCCCTGTACAACAGACAGTAAAGCCCTGAGCAAACAGGTTCAGAAGTTTTGGAAATGCATTCCCTGGTGAGAAATTAGGGAAGAATAGCTGCAGTGACAAGTCTCCTTGATAAGCAGATGGCAAGAGTTGCCAGTGACGGGAAATCCATGGGCAGAAGAACTGAGCAGAAATCTGGATTGGGGTGGAGGAAAAGTGGATCTCTTCTACTTGGGTCTTTGCTCTTCTTCCTTGCATGAAGAATAATGCTAATAACCTCATTGAGCAGGGTTATTTGGGACCACACATGCAACAACACCGTGCCTGGGGTTAGAGCTGTAGGTTGTCTTGGCTGAGTCACACAACCCAGAGGAGTCCCCACACTGGAATCCATCCCCTGGGAGTCTGGAGGTGGGACAAGCCTGTAAGACACCTCCTTGCTTCATGATAGGCAGTTCAGAGCATCCAAACTTCATGTGGCTCCCTGCACTGAGCCCAGGCACCAGGCTTTGCCAGGTTTGCACTGTGCTGATTTAAACCTGCCCACCTGCTGGTGCTCTGAACCTCCTTCTGTAAAGAGGAATGAAAGGTACCGTTTCGCTTCAGTCTGCTCCCATGAAGGCAAAATGGAAATTGTTTCATCTTCAGGGCTTCATTAAGTCTCATAAGAATTACATAAAACTCCCTCTCGCTGACTTTCCAAGGATTCCTGCTCTTTCTATAACATTTTCTACCTCATTGGGGAATTTTAGCTGTTACAGAGTTTTTGCCCAAGAACTGGCAGACCAGAGAAACAAGGAGCAAAGTTAGGTTGTGAGATGTCTATGTAGGTCATTATCTTCTTTGAGAGAAATGCTGGAATAAGAGATTTCAGAATTTAAATTACATTTGACTATTATATGATCCGTAGTTTTTGCCAGAATCTTCACCTTAGTTTGGCATCCGGACTTTTCATAGCTAAAATATTGAAACATACATCTTCTCTTGTCCTTTCAGAAAAAAAAAAAGGCATGAAATATGAGTTTTTATTCAACTTTGTAGTACAGTATTCTGTGTTTCCACCATGTTTGCTAATAATTGCTTAGAATTTTCAATATCCTCATGAAGCTTGAGCAGTGAAAGTGCACTACATTGTGACCAACACTTCACTTTAAAATAAAAAAATCCAGGTATTTTAAACTGCTCTTCCTCCCTGGGAGCCAAGAACATGCCTTGACTGTGGAGCAGGAGATATTTTATTTTGGCGATTCTTAAATGGAGAAACACCCAATTGATTCAGTAGCAGAAATGTGAAATCATTTACACAGAGAACAGCCAACTGAGGCCATAATGCCACTGCTCCTGGACTGTCCATGCCTGAAAATAAGCCCAGTTTGTCATTTATAATCATTTTCTACCCTCTCAATAGGCAAACAATGCATTTGTCAAAATCTTATGCTGATGCTTTCAGATTTAGTTCATTAGCCCTCATAGTGTCGGTGGGGTGGATCACTGCAAACCAACACCAAACAAGCTCCTTATTTTATATTAATTGTGTGTCAGCAGTAGTGGGGGAACTGTATCTTTTCCTCTCATTTCATTATATAGTTTCAGGGTATTTTGTCGGTTCCAGGGACCAGAAGTAAACCTTCTTTTCTGACCCTTTGTACTGGAATACAGGCTATTTGTTTGATTTAAAGGGAATACCCTCTTCTGTTTCTAAACCCTTTGCTTTGGCTTATTGCTAGAAAAGCCAGAAATCCTATACCTTAGGGGATGATTTGCCCTAGACACCACCAATGCAGCTGCCCCTTCAGAAGAAGTATCCTGAGCTTCTTGGCTACCTCCTCCCCTCTTCTATTGTCTCATAACTTGTCCACACTGGAATTCAGTTCTGAGTTCAGGTGTAAAACTCAGTGTAAATGCAGTTTCACCCACCCCACCATGTTTCCAGCAGCACTGCCAGCTGTGGAAGTGGGGAGGACAGGCATATTCCCATATAGGGGTGAGCTGCAGCCTTGGTAGTGTGATGTGCTCTTCATAAACATTGAAGGGGTCTTTAAACCAAGACATGAGTGGGAAAGGAGGAGGTGGCATTCATCCACAAGATGGAAAGCAGACTGCATTTTCCTCAGGCTTTCAACTGTTCCAGCTGCTGGCAAACTCCTACCTCTCTGAACTGGTCTTGTCCTTTCCTGGGTTTAGTTTCCCTAATTAAGTTGGCACACTCCATCCACTGTTCCATCTCCCCTCATGGCTTATTCCAGTTACAATTGCAGGTGATGTTTTTGGGAGTTCCCACGGCCATGTAGAGGAGGATTGTGGAGAGGACATCCTCTCAGAGGGCCTGGTGTTATTGAAAATAAATGTGTACAGAAAATCTACAGAAAAAAATTAGTTCACTTAGCTAAGCCCTAGAAAGACAAAAAAAAAATATTACTTGCTCTAGTGATAGATAGCTTGAGGTCTCTGAAGCTAACATGTTTAATAAGGTCTATTAAAAAATCACTTAGCATATCTATCATACTATCATAACTATCATACTTCTAATGCATGCACTGCTAAAGGCAATATTAGCTCTTGTGACATGTTGTTGTAACAAAGTGCTGTTCAAGGATGTATCATCTCTTCTGCACACTCAGTAAGGAAGATGAATTTTTTGTCAAAGATCTATGCAGAGGTCTTAGGTCTGATGGAGGGAACTGCTGTGGTCAGCATATGAGCAATCCTCCCTCTCCATGCGCAATTATCTGTCCGGGAATGGCTTACAAGTGTGTCAAGGCATTTAGCAAAAGCAAGATGCTGACTTTTGAGCACAGATGGGGGTATCTTGGGCACTTACCAAATACATGATTGCTGCTAGTTTACCTGCCATCATGTTCAATCCATGCTCTACTCTTGTGGGAGGAGATTGTTTCACAGCTTAGAAAAGATGCATGAAAGTTTAGGGGGGAATTCTGTGATTAAAAAAACATGGTCGCTAATCCAGCAAGCCTGAAACACCTGAAAGGTCCTGTTGACAATTTTGTCATGGTAAGAATTCAGGGCCTGTATTTGTAAAGAATGCATTTTCTTCTCTCTCATGTACAGGGAGAAGAAGTTTCCACTTAACTTTGTGCAGTGATGCCCTGGTCATCTTCCAGAGTGGTCACAGTTAATTTAGAAACCAGTCATGTGCATGAGGAGCTGGAATGATGCCTCCCACCGTGCCTGGCACTGCATTCATCAGTAATGAAACTTCACATGACTTTATGTGACTACATGATAAACTTTGCTCTTGGACTTATGGGACATCTAACTAGATGAGGGAATAATTTATATTATCACTAGATGGGCCACACCTCAGAGCGTTTGCTGCAAAGTGTAACCACCACCACCACTCCACAGACGAAGATGGACAAAGTCATTTGTGAACCAGTGGAAAAAACAGAAATTCAGCCAAAATCCAGGTCTTTTGCTGCTGCACAGGTATTTGAATCAGCGGGGTGAAGCTTCACTGGCATCTCCTTTAGTGTAGAGTACCATGTCTACACACATTTTTACAGATAACATCTGCAATGAGGTTTTACCCAGGATGCCCGCCCCTGTATCTGTCAGTTCTCACATAAACCAAGATGTCATTGGCTTTCATTTGTTTTCCTGCTATTTTTTTTTTTTTGCTTCAGTATGAATTATTCTTGGGAAAGGACACATACAGTAAACCCTTGAAACATAGAGGAAATCCCATAGATCCTGTTTTATAGTTTGTGTTGAATGTTACCACAGAAAACACGAGAAAATTCTCTCCTATAGTCTATCAGTGTATAGATAGAATCCTCAGACTGCAGTCCTGAAAGATTTATGGTTAGACAAAAGCATCATTTTCTTAGTGGAAATGAGCTAAAGCAATAAACAAATAAGAAAAGCTTTTATTAGAGAAGGATACATCTAGCCGGAAGTCTGGGAAATCCTGATTTAATCTACTGCTCTGCAGGGATTGTGCCCAATCTTGGATGGAGTGAAACTCATGATGTTTTAATTCTCTGTTCAAAAATGTACATGCAGTAGCAGGAACAGAGCACTTATCCCATCTAACCAAGAGCCAGGCTTAGTCGAAGGAATCCTTTAGAGTTGTCAGTTTATCCAACCGATGGTTGGAATTGTGGTGAGCATATCAGAAAATGGAGCTGAGTGCACACACACTTCCTAGAAATGCATTTTTTGGCTTGAAATCTCACAAAACCAGGCTTTTCTTGTGAGATTTGATCTGCTTCCTGCTTCAGACAAAGTCAGCAAGATAATAGAGAACCCTTGTGTTTGGGCTGTAGTGGTGTTCCTGATCTCCAAAGAGAGGCTTGAAGTATTTTGCCCATTGTGATAAGTGTCCACAACTTTTGTGTGTTGACAACACTGTAGCAGTTTTATGGGATAGAATGATATGGTTTTTTTCCCAAAACAAGGAAAAAAAGCAATTGAGGGAACAGCAGGTTGTTGAGATATTCAGGTACTGGGAAACACCAGTGTCTGATGATGATGTTGTTTCCAAGCCCTGGAACAGCATCATTCATTTATGATCTTGCTACAATTTCATTTCTACAGTTTGAAATGTTCCCATCCCCTGAAAAGAAACCATGGCTTGCTCAAAATAAAACTCATTGTCATGGATGGGAGAAGTCACTACTTCTGACCTCACTGGTTAGAAATGACCACATTACTAGAGATACAGAGTTCAACTGTTGAGGAAAGACTCGTGAGTGAAGAAAATTTCAGACTTTCTCTGGCTGAAACTTCACATAATTCACAGCCAGGAACTAGCCAGACCCATTAAGGGTTGGTGCCAAGTTGAGTGACAGCCAGGCAGGCTCATGGGCTGCCTTTCTGTAATGTATAATCTTCTGTCCCATGACTGAAGCTCCTGGGTGCTATTAATGTGCACATACTGGTGAAAATTCAAATGCTGAAGAAACTGAATTAATTGGAAAACAGAATAGATCAATTCTTCGTGCAGTTCTTCTGTATGTGTCCCAAGCTAATTGATTGCTATCAACACTAGCAATATCAGACCCTTGTATTCACCATGTGATATTGATCTGTGAAATGGCTGGAATTGTTAAGTTTTAGTGATATTTGAAAATTTGAAATGCAAGAAAAAGGTCAATGAAATGTATTGGTGTTTTCCCTTTAGTTTTCAGCCAGCTAAACAAATGCATTTCTGGACAGAGGAGGGGATATATTTTATTTTCCTTTCTTCCATGTCCTGTTAAACCAGTTCCAGAGGATAAATTTTGTTCAGAGTGGAACAGAACACTGGTTGCCTTCTTAGATAGGTTTTAAAATGAAAATTTTTTCTTTATTTCAGTAAGAAGAAAGCATGAAGCAATAATCAACCTAGAAGAATTCACAGTTCAATCTTCTCTGTTCTTCACAGATCCAGTTCCTGTTGCAAATAGAATGCATCCACTAGAAAACATCTGACTTCTATTTAGAAATCATTAGTGACAAAAATTAAGCAGAAACTTTGCTGAGTTTTCCCAATACTGGCAGAAAAAAATGTATACCTGTATTTTATCTGAAATTATTAACCCTGAGCACTGTCCTTTCTTGTAGCACATCCCCCTGGCCCAGCAGTCTCAAGCACAGGAAGAGCAAGGAAGGGCAGTTCTTAAAATTTAGTTACAGGTACCTTAAAATAAATGCAGAATAATCTGGACATGAGGTGTTCTATTTCTTTTCAAAACCAATCACCACCACATTCCCACAGTTACCCAAACAGCAGCCCATTATACAGTGAGCACTCAATGCTCCTTATGAGAGCTGCACAAAAGGCTGATCTTTTCTAAGGCTTGTAAGAATTTATCATCACTGTCATCCTTAAATTTACTCTTCTGTTGGAATTTCCTCCTTGTTTGACAACTGCTTTTTCCTTCCATCTATCACAATTTAGAGTGACTAATCAGGTTAGTCACAAACTCTTCAGAAATTTACCCTCCAGGGCGCTTTTTATTTTAGCTTGGGGAGGAAAGCATTTCAATTTACAGCGTTTAGCAGGCGCCTCTCTGCAGTAGCCATGAGGGTTTCTCTTTAGTTCAGATTTACATATGCAAATTATCCAAACATCAGTGCTGTTATACAGAAGGGTGAGATTTAAAGAAAATGATCTGGAGATTGGAGGATGAGAAGCCAGTTCAGAAGATCTGTCTCTGCTCTGCTCCAGCATCATTCCATGACCTGCAGCGCTATAAAGTGGATGTAATAGGCTGGACATTGATAGTCACCAATTAGTTGCTCTATAAGGCAGATAAAACAGTTATTATCAAGTTTTTTTAAAAAAGTAAAGTCCATTTCAGAGCTTCTGTTCAGTGAAGGGAATCAATGAAACTGCAAACAACATTTGTTTCACTTCTGAGACATCACAAATGATGCAGCTACAGAACATGGGATTTTTGGGATCACCGAATTGTAGAAAAGCAGATAGGCAGGAGTCCATGACCCAGCTCCTGACAAAAGTTTATCAAGTCCATGGATTCCTAAAGTGCAAACCACAGATTCTTACTTTTCTGTAGAGCATTTCTAGGAGGAGGTGCATGTGGGGGAAATCTAAACATGAGAAATCCCAGTAACACTGGGCTATACCAGCTGTATGTGAGGCCCTGTGAGGTGCAATGTTAGGAGTTCACAGACTGGAAAAGGCTAAAAAATTAATCGTGTAACCTGTGCTTAAAGGCTGCCTATGATATGAAATTTAGCAAGGTCTCCAGATAATTCATTCTTGGTCTTTTCCCTTTTAACAGGTTAAATACTTTTCCTAATGTCTAGCCTTCACTTGAAGATCATTATTTCTTGTCCTGCCCTTGGTGGCTGAGAGGAATAGCATGTTCCTTTTCTCTTTGCAGAGCTCTTTTACATATATGAAGAGTGAGTACCAAGAAATTGTTCTACAAATACATTTATCATAAGATGAAAAGAGAAAGGTATCGCCAGATGATACCAAGGGGGTGAAGTGTTTAAAGCCTTTTTTTGTATCAGTGTTCATTTAAAAGATCACTTGAGAGCAGGAGGCTAACAGTATTGGAAAATTAATTGAAAAAGGATGGGAGTTCAGCATAGAATAAAGAAAGAAGTGAGAAAATTAGATAAGCTTCATGTTTTATAATTGGCTGAACCTGATGATCTTCATCCTAGAATATTTTGAAAGTGGACTGAAAAGATCTTAGATACCTGTGGTTACCTTTGAGAAGCCAGGAAAACCTAAGTAAGATACCAGAAAACTGGAAAAGGGCAAACCTATCTTCATACAGAAGAAGGGGAAACACAGGAACATGGGAATTACATACCATCTCATCTGTATTTTTAGCTCCAGCAAATATCATGCAATTTAGTTGTTTGGGTGCATCTGGGAAAAGAAGAAGAATAACAGCCAGTGTGGGTTTGTCAAGAAAAAAATCATGTAATCTTATTTCTTTTTAGACAGGAGTGGTGAAGAGAAATTAAAGTCTGATTTTGTTTAGGAATTGACAATGGCTGATAAGTTGATAGGCCTTAAACTGAAGAAAGAATGATTCAGAATCAGCTGATAAGAAAATTCTTTAGTAGTGTCACTCGAGAAGCAGTAAGCCAGGATGCCTTGGGAGCTTGTAGACTGTGCACCACTGGAGATCCCTATGAACAGGTCAAAGCAATGTCTATCAGCAGTGATTTAGGAATTGCTGAGATTAATTCAGGGGAGAGGAATGGATTGAATGACCTCCAAAGATCCCCCTTAGCCTTATTTTTCTGTGGCTGTCTCCTGTAAACTTCCTCTTCTCTAGACAGAAAAAGTGTAATTCTTTCTGTATCTCCTCATATCTTCTGTTCCCCAAGTCTCTGATCACTCCTGTTTATCTCTCCTAAATGCTTTACAGTTGCCACAATCCTTTCTTGCAGTGGGATATTAAGAATTGTCAGGCAGATATTGTCAAATCTGTGGCACATGCCACAGCAAGGAGGAGGATGAAGGCTCCTCTGCACAGCCCCTTCTACCAGAAACTTATCCTTACAGCAAAACCTACCACAACTTGAGAATTAATAAGAAGTGGATTTTTTTTGCCACATCTCTTTGTTAGTTCACATAAAACCATTCCTGCGTTTCCTGCCTAAGAGCTGGTGAAGAGATGCTTGAGTACTCCAGTACTTTCAGGGATCTCCCATTCTCAGAAATTTCATATTTTGACATAACATCAGCATTCCTCTCTGCCCCAGTTGCCTGCTTTTTCAGCCTGAAGTGAAAGGAGTCCCAACAATAATAAAGCTAAAAAATAAAGACAGAATGAATTACTATATTCTTCTCATGGTACAATAATGGAGAAAGGTCCCATGTTAGGCGGGGGGAACGCATGTCACTGTTTCAATACTTAAGAATCAGAAGTGATTCAGTGCACAGAGCAAAATAGCAGCTGTGTTCAGATCTCAGCCATTCACTGGAGAGAAAGAATAGTTTTCACTCATAAAAATGAGTATGTGTCTTTATTCTGTCATGGGATAATGAGGCACCTTGGGCTTGATCCAAAGCTCCCTGAAATCCAGAGAAAGACTCACGTTGACCTCTGTTCACCCTAAACCAAAGAGGAGAATCTTTTGGAGCTGGAAGAGCTTCTCCTTGCTCTTCTTTTCTCCCTACACTTGAGTCCCACACCACTGCTAGCCTGCCCTATAAATGAAGACCACCAACAAACAAAATCTCTAAGGCTGACAAAAGGATGTTTAAAGACACATCAGCGATTTAAGCTACAAATCTCAGTGCTTGCAGACACGATCTGCAGTGTAGATGTCCAAGGTGCAGTTCTCTGCTATGTCATCCCACAGCAGCTGACAAGGCCCCTGCCAGCCCATGGCCTCAGGGCCACCCACCTGCAGCAGCTCCATGCGCACAACCGCAGGGGGAAAATATAACACTGTCCTGCAGCTTGTGATCCATCAGAAAGCAGTAGTTTCTCATGGAGGATCAGGTTTTTTTACCAGCATCAGACCATTCTTGAGGAAAGCAGCAGGAGTGAGGGCAGGATTGCCTCTTCTGGCGGCAGACTGCCCTGGATTGACCTAAAATTGATCCTAAGGCTGCAGCTGTACCCTGTGCTGACAGTAAAACCAAATCACCTGAATTGCCTTGAAAATACCTAACCATAAAACCAGAAATCTGTTGTTTATTATGACAGCACTATCACTGAGCAACCAAGGGCCTGTGACAGACCTTGCTTGTAATAGATTGCCAGAAACATCCTTCTCAGATTTTTTTTTTAATTGTTGCTTAGACAATTTAAAGAAGAAAGTAGTTAATTCTTTTTTATAGGGAAGAAAAACACCTGTTGCTCCAAAACTCTTCGAAAATTCATAGAGGTACTTCCAACTGCAGTCCAAAGTGGTCTGGAAGAGGAAGACCTCCAAAAGGTTGTAGAGCAGGAGCCCCATGATTGCATTACAGCAATGTTCTTGCTTTTTGTTTTGGAGCAGTATTTTATTTCTTCTTCTTTTTTTTTTTTTTTTCCTTAGCTATTCTTCTTGTCAAAAAGTCACAAAAAGGAAAAGAAAAAAAAGAAACTTTAACAGCAGCCTTCCCTGCCTCAACTCCACAGACAGTCATCTCACCAGATAAAGAACAGTCCTGGAAGGATTCTGTGCTCTTCTGCCAGAAGCATTTGAAAAAAACATTTGGGCTCCTGCAGAACAGGGCACCATTTTTGAAAAGGTCTCTGCACTGAGAAAGACAATCGATTTTCTTCTTTTGGCCTCTTCCCCATGCAGCAGTGTTTTATAAAGGCAGAGAAACAGAGAAAAGGATCTGAAGGGGAGCGTTAAATATTTCACTTTCCTGTTAGCTGGAAAAATCAAATATGACACCTCTCACCATCCAGAAGTCTGCTTCTGGCTCTCTGTTCTTCTGTTGGGTTTTGGGTTACGTCTCATGTTAAAAGGCTTGGGGCAAGGAGTGGGTGAAATTAGAGGAAAACTGGATCTGGAGGCAAACTTGAACAAATGCTGAGGAGGGAGTTTGGTTTTATAGCTGGGATACAACGCTGAGTTTGCTCTAGTGATTTTTTCAGGTGGTGGGTTCCTCACTGAATTCTGGGATCCCACAGTAACATCCAAAGATATTCCAAGGCATTAGGGAATCACACAGAGCTGTTAACAAAATGGGAGTTGTCAGTGCTCCTTATATCTGCCTCTTTCTTTCCAGCTCCATGTGTGTCTGTGAGTGCCTGCAGGGGAAGGTGGGAAGCAGAACATGGAGGTGTTTTCTGCCCTTGAGATGCTGCCAGCACATTTCCTGTGAGGACTTTGGCAAATGTTGCTGCAGACTCTGTATTGTGAGAACAGGCTCTGCTTCCTCTTTGCTTTGTGCCAGCAGTGGCCTCTTGTTTGGCTGCAGCTAGAATTGTTATTAGTGGTAATTGTTGGATGGAGAAGTTTGAGATGCAAGAGGGATGGAAATAAGGGCTCCTGCTGCCAGCCTGCCTGTGCTTGTTGTGAGACGCCTGGGTAGAGGGAGTTGGCTAATTTGGCTTTAGGAATCTGTTGATCCTGGGTTGTGCATCCTTGGGCCTATACATCAAATCTTATGTTTAGTCCTCTGTACACTCCTATAACTAATAGAAATACAAATCTATTTTAAATAGATCCCTCCTCACCTAGATGTACCTAAGTCCAGCTCTCAGTCTGAAATCCAGACATAACCACGTCTTAAATATTAAATTTCAGTACAAAACTTCCACAATGGCTTGAAAAGATCAAGCACTCTAGAAGAACTCTAAAATATCACTGAGTGGGACTTTATGTATACATATTTTTAATTAATTCATTAAATATGTTAATTTATGTCACTGCGTAGGAAAATAACAAGGTTTTATTTCTTACAGAGGAAATTTATAATTCAGTTTTTTTGTTCTCACAGTATTGCAAATACCTCATCTTTCTAAGTCAGTGAAGGAGTCTCTTGATAGTGTTTTCTTATGGGGGTCATTCCCTAGCACAGAAGTACCTTATCCCAAATATTCATAAGGCATTAAAATGAAACAGTCCTGCCCAAACAATTAAAAAGCTCTTAAGTTGTTCACACCAGTTGCTCTACTCAAACCTCCCTTTTAGGGTTTGTAAAAGTAGATCAAAACCCATCTGAGCCCTGCCTTGTGTTGTGCTCATTCTGCTTATGCTGCTGTGTCCCAGGGTTTGAGACTCCCAGTATCCCCTCCAAGGTGAGTGTGCCTGGCTCAGCTGGGAAGCCCAGATCTACTCTGTGGCACTGTTTGAATGGAAATAAGGAGGAAGGCCCCAAGCACACCCCGAGCATTTCTGCTTAGTTTGTACCTGGCTCCCCCTTTGTCAGATGCTCCAGGTTTCCTCAGCTCTCCTAGCCCAAGAGATTCCCCATCACATCTCAAATGAAGCCACAGTGTCCACTTTCTGTTCTGTTTTAGACTGAATCTTAGCACTGACCTCATTATGAGCTGTGTTCAGGCGCTGTATGATGGGACATGTACGTTCATAGTTGCAAATGCCCACTGGATGTTCTCAGCTCTCTGTGAAGAAGTTGCCCTTCTGCTCATGTCTTTGCCACTTTTTTACGGCAGGAATGTCAAAAAAAAAAAAGCTGAGCCTTCATTTACCCTCTTTACCATGTGAATCCATGTGTACGTGTGTCTGTGGGGACGGGAGCTGCCTCTGCACAGAGCAGACAGACAGAGGAGCTTTTAGCTGAATCACAAGGTTGTGAAACGCTCAATGCCTTGACCTGCAACATGCGACTGTAGATTCCTCTGCTCTTGTTATGTTTTCCAGAGGTCATGGTCTTCAACATTTTACTTAGTGGAGGGGGAGGAAAGAAGCCCTTTGTATTGTTGAGCAAGGGATGAGAGTTTGCCTTGTCCTGGCAGCTGGTGCTGACACAGGGCTGTTCCTCAGGTGCTGCTTTGATGGACAGTGCCCTCGATGCCCACGGAGCAGCAGGGGTGGTGGCAGCCTCCACTTACCTGGCTTTGGTTAAAGAGGAACCTGTGGAGTCTGCCCAAGTGGGACCCAGCACTGCCTTTCTGGTGTTTTTGTTGCATTTCAGATGGAGGTTGAGCTTTGCTCCACACTAATTGCCTGCAGTGATCTGCTGAAGTGGACTTTAGCTGTGGTGCAGTACATGCACAACCAGGCACTTGCAGTGACAGGTTTGCATTAGTACAAAATCCAGCAGCAGATTAAGTGAGGCTGCAGTCCCAGGTTACAGTCCTTTAGCATCTCTGGAGTGGTGGGGAGAAGCAGATGCTGCTTTATTGTGCTGTGGACTGTCTTTGTACAGCAAAGCAACCTGACACTGTGTGATCGCAGTCAGTCACAGCTCCCTGTCTCTGCCTGGGATGTTCCTACATCCATGGTTATTTTGGTGCTCAGGGACACCACAGTGCTGAGGTAGGTACTTGAGTCACATTCCCAGAGGTGTTGCCAGCTCCTCTTTGGCTGGTGCCAGAGTGAGCCTGAACTCAGTGTTCCTAGTGCTAGTAAAAATAGCACAAGGATGCACCAAGTGTCCCTGGCACAGCCAGGACTGAAAGCTTCTGGGCTAGTCAGGGCTGCATCTGTGACAGAGAGCAGCCCACACCCAGTTTGGACTCTGCAGCACTGTGGTCAGGAGAGGAAGATGGTTCAGACTTGCAGTGGTGAAAGCTCCAGGGCTTTCCATGCAAACAATTCACTCTGTTGCCTTAAAAAATACTGTGTCTTCTGGCAGCAGCTTAGCAATTAGAAGGAGCAATAGCAGAGCCCTAAGTTACTGCTGGCAGCACTTGTTGTTTTGTGACACCTGGGCTAGGAAATACATTGTGTGAAACTGAATTCTGTTAGGATGTGAGGAAGTGGGAGAGTATCCTGAGCACAGCCAGATGTGACCCCCAACCCTGCTCGTGCAGCAATCCACACACACACATCTCACAGACTTTTGTCAGGTCCTGATCCTGAAGAGAAGTCTGTCAGTGTACTGCTGTAGTTTGAGATGTAAAGGATTTCAGCTGTTTGGTTTGTTTTTGTTTTTGTTTTGTTTTGTTGGTTGTTTTTTAACTATTTGGTTTTTAACTATTTTTTCCCCAGAAAAGAATAGTCCTGCTGTGTTAGCCTTTCCCTAGAAAGTTCAGGTCAAACATGCTGCCTGATGGGCTCTGATACCACTTGTGCTTTTTAGTGAGAACTTGCCAAAAGGGCTAACTTGTGCAGCATCAAAACTTCAACATAAAAAATAGGAAGATGAAGATATAAAATATCCACTCTGTGCCTGTATAATGGAAAACAAGGTGTCAAAAAAACCATGCAGATAGAATGGGGAGGAAGGAAAATTACTAGACTTCTCCAAGGCTCAAAATACTGATAAGATGAAGGTTTTGTGTGCTTACAATTTACAGGGAGAGTAAAAAAGAAAGTTTCTCATGCAAACATAGAAAAACAGTCCTCTGTTCCTGTATCTTTTCTGTGTCTTTAACTGCACATCTTTCCACCTTTTTAATTTTAAAAGTCATGTGTGTTAAGCCTAGAATTTCCTGTGGCTACAAGGGATGAGGTCTGATTGATCCTAATAAGGGACAGTCTAAATGAAGTGCTTGGACTTGCCCCGGGCACTTCTCTCTGCAGGTGCTGGGATCCCTTGCCAATGTGAATGACTTTTTGGAACACAAGTGATTATTTACTGCTGAAGCAAGCCAAAGGCTATGCTTCTCCTTGCAGCTCACAGCCCTTGGCCTCCAACAGGAAATGTATTTCATTTTCAAATCCCTCTCTGACCAAAAAAGAAATTCCAGCAAAACAGCAATAAACATTCAGAGAGTCTCCTCTTCTGTCGGGAAAAAAACCTCATGAGCTTGGGTTTAAAGTGAAATATTCTGTGACTAATCTATTTTAGGACCGGGCTGGGGTCAGTTTGTTGCATGTGGGAGTCAGCAAGATGACCTGGGAGAAGGTTGCCACACCTTATTTGCCACCCATCATACTTTTAGAAACTCTGAATATCACCAACATGATGTTTTCAAACAAGGATTGCAAAAGGCTTTACTGCTTGATCCTCCTCTTCGCAGTTTGTCATTGATTTCCCCCATCAAAATAGTTTGTGCAACGAATCCCAGCTGTATTGCTGGTACTTTACTAGCCAGCAAATACAATCCAAATGTTAATTCTTTGGAGCTGAGAGCTGCGTGCCAAGGAATGAATAATCTGTGCAAGGCTAAACAAACAGTTTATTGACAGGGTGGGGTGGGGTGGAGGTGGGGGGTGGCTGGGCTCAGAGGCAGAGCCTGAGCAGGAGGACATCAAAGCTGCTTCTGTCAGAAGATTCAGTCACATGGGGTTTGTTTTCTCCCACCGCTAATTCAGTTACAAGTTGAACTACCAATATTCCCAGGCAAGAGTGTGAGAGCTTTCCAGCCCAAGCACAGCAGGCAGGCGAGGCAGATGTTTGCACCCTGCTCATCCCAACTTGCCCTCTTTGTCTTTTTTGGGATGTGAGAGTGCAAGGGACACACTGAGGCCCGGCCAGGCACTCTCTGCACTTGTCTCTGCTTTATAAATGGAACACATGAGACAATTTGGAAGTTGACAGTGGCATTCCTCTGGCAGCTGATGGGACTGTGGCAGGGCTATTCTGATGAGATTTAAACCAATAGATTTCAATTACCTTGTTTGATCTTTGCACCTTCTGCCTTTCTCTCCCACATTATCCAGGAGGTCAAGACCAGAAGCAGGATTAAAGGCTAAATGCCCTGAGTCCCAAGCCAGCAGCAGTGCAGACCACTCATTGCAAATGCTGCTGGATCCTGACCCCAGCTGTGTGCTGTGGTAATCCACTTTGCAAGTTCTGGGCCAAAGCCAGGGCAGGATCCTGCCCAGACAGGTCTCATTCCTCTTCCAACCCACTGAATGTTGCAGCATGCTGTCTGTATTTATTGGGGGGAGGGGGGTGAGGCCAGGGAAGGACTGCGTTGCACTTAAAACCTGAACCCAGTAAAATATACAGACAGAAATTTGATTCTTAATTTTAAAAATAGAATATCTACTCAAATTTACAAGAGCCACATGCTGGAGAGATTGTAGGAACAGGTCTCTGCTGCTCATTCCACTTCTCAGATGCACTGACAGAGTAGGTATCTCCATTTTTCCATTCCTCCCCGTGGCAAAGAGGGTCCTTCCCACCCGGGGATGTGCCTACACTGGCAGTGTCCCTGCTGGAGACACTCATCTTGCAGACAGACCTGCCTAGGCTGCAGCTCAGAGGAGATGGAGGGATTCCCTGGCCACCCTCAACTCCCAGCACGGCACAGACAGGCGAAGGTGAGGGCCTGCAGCAGGATGGTTTAATAAGCAAAAGGCAGGAAAAGTCACAGGTGAGGGTGTTGTGATGACAGGCTATGGAGTTAAGTGTGTCAGGGGTTAATCTAACTCAGGTACTGATGCAGGCGTTTAGATAGTGGGTAACTCATGCAGTCATTAACCTGTCAGCATTACAGCAGGAAGATTATATCCTCACAAGAGTGTATTGATCTGGAAAGGGACGTGTTAGGCATGACCAAGCTTTTTATATACTGTCTTTTACCACCTGCTTTTCCCCTGATCAAACATGCTTGATGTGTGTGGTCAGTGCAAAGAAAGCCATGCTTTCCTCTAGGCTGGAGAGATGTTTCTCTTTGTCCCCTTCCCATTATCTTGGATGCAATCTAAATGTCTGGTTACTTGCACAGCCCCTTCCTTTTCATGCTGGTGGAGCAGAGAAGGTTGGGTTGGTGTCTCTGTAGGTCACCACAGACTTTTGCAGAGAAATTTGTGCTTGCTGTGTGCACTATGAGCAGCTCAGCTCTGAACTGGAAGCTGGGTGTGTAACACAGGACTCTACTGGAGCTGGTAAGCCTGTTCTCAGCAGGTGACTTACTGGTTCAAGGTGATGAAGTAGATCCCCAGCTTTTGGAGTAGAATTGGTTCCTCCAGATATTCAGGCCTTGGGAAGAGTTTGCCAAGGTGTGCTGCCTAGAGATGCATTCCAACATCTGTTTTCTTTCACAACACACCAGAAAATGAAAGTTTATGGCCTTCATTTGGGAGAGGCCGAGCAACAGTGTGCATGACACACGGAGAGGACAAGGGTTACAGCCAAGGGTTACAGCCATAAATGTCTTAATATGCACCAAAAAGCTAAAATTGAGGACCATTGCACTGGCAATTCCATCTAGGGTAAATGATCTTTTACAGGCAACAGCATTCTTCTGATGACAGAGCACATCCATTCCCAACAGTTCCCAGACTGGGGCAGGTGGCCTAGAGATGGTCCCCAAACCCATGGCAGACTCATGTGTGCAGTGCTTTTGGGTCACTCCCCAAGGACAGGACCATGTGGGAGTCCATAGGAAAGTTGGGCAGCTGGCAGATATGCCAGGACTGAAAGTGCAGGAAAGAGCCACCCTTACCAGCAGGATTGCATTTCCATTACTGAGTGGCATCAGGATTTTTCACAGCATAGTGGCATCTACTTAAATTGGGATTTTTTTCCCACCTTATATCATGTGGATTGGCAAACATCCCAAAGAAAAGTTTTGCATTGTGAAATCAACAAAATTCCCTAGGAGTGGCATAGAAATGCTGATGTTGGCATTTCTTACGCTGGGTAGGAGACTACATTTCTGTGAGCTGTGCTGATGAAAATTCAAAAGGCAGGTAAGTTTTTCTTTCATTCTCCTGGTTCCCTTGCTTTGGGGATGGAGACAAGAAGTTAGTTGAGTTCAAGTGAATGTTCCTTGTTCATTGTTTACGTGAGAAAACAAAGGTAACTGATAGTGGAGATATTCTCTGGGGGCTGTGCATGGCCGGTTGCCCTCCAGACCTGCTCCTGGCAGGGACTAGTCATGGAAAGTCAGAGGAAGCAGTTATGCTTCCTTTCCCTTTGCTCACCCCAAAGCACTGTGTGAGATGTGAGCAGCTTTTAAACACTTTCCTCCTTCATTTTCCTGCAAGTGTCCACTCAGCACAACCTTGTGCTTCCAAAGTCTGAACTGGAGACACCTGGGGAAGCATGAGAGGCCAAAGAGTCTCCCAAGAACTGTTCTAACTCGGCATCAAAATGTTGACAGTGTTTAGACAAATCCTTGCTCAAAGCCTCCTGAGAAGAATTTATTTTCAACACTGCAGTGGAAACTGGCAGCTCTTGGATAGGAGGCAGGTGGAAGTTCAATGGATGTGTGGCTGGTCCTAAATCCTCCTGCCTCAGACTGGGGGTCTCCATCATCTGTTGGCAGCTGGGTTCTGGAGAGCTGATGTATGTGTGCAGGGCACTGAGCACACAGCATACAGCTGCAAACGCTGTTCAAGTGCTCATAAAAGGTGCCTGCACTTCCTTTATTCAAGCTGCACCACAGCTCTGGGCAGATGACAAAGTGGCTCTTCCTCTCCCCTTAAACACATCCACAAATTAGGACTTAATGTTGAGAACAGAGCAAAAATTTCCCTGTCTCTTATGTCAGCACATGACACCCCTGGAGAAAGCTCCCCAAGCTCCCACTCACCCAGTCCTTTGAGAGGAGGCAGCCCTGCCTCGCTGGGCCTGGTGCAGTCATGGCTATTCCTCGTGCTATTCCATGGCTATTCCTTGTGCTATTCCATGGCTATTCCTTGGGCTATTCCATGGCTATTCCTTGGGCTATTCCATGGCTACTCCTTGTGCATGGGCCACATAATGATATAACACACAAAAACCCCATAAATGGAGAGAGGAACAGAAACAAGCATCCTTATCAAAACCACGCTAAAGGCAAGGCTCTTTGTGATGTGCTGTTCGAGAGCAGGCGGGCACTGAGCTGTTGTTACCAGCCTCCATCATCTGAGGGCACCCCAGCCTTTGATGTTGGCTGCGGGAGAGGGGAGAGGTGCAGCACCATCCCCAGTCCTGGCAGGGCTGCCTCTCACTGAAATGCTCTCTTCCCTCCAGCCCTGCAGGTCGGAGCTGCTGGGATTTGCTTCCTCACTGATGGCAGCAGCACACGCTGGGCTCGCAGGTCACCAGCCTTATTGGAGTGTGGGGGATTGGAGGTGAATTGCCTAAAGGAGGGATGCGCTGGCATGCCAACACTGCTATTGATTAATGCTAATTATGATTTAATTTAACCTCCAATTAGTTTTAATCAATTGTCACATTCTCCCTGAATATGATTGCAAGGATGATGTACAGTAAGGAGGATAATTGTCTTGAGCTTTTCCTTGTTTGCCAGATGGCTATTTTCTATCCCTTTCTTTTGCTTTCAATGGAGCTGGGGGA
Source organism: Geospiza fortis (assembly GCF_000277835.1). Classification (NCBI taxonomy): domain Eukaryota; kingdom Metazoa; phylum Chordata; class Aves; order Passeriformes; family Thraupidae; genus Geospiza; species Geospiza fortis. The sequence goes on along the minus strand of NW_005054300.1, from coordinate 668,663 downwards.
ATAATTTATTTACCAAAATTTGCTGCTGCTGCTGCTGCTTCTTGTCCCGTGGAACTATCTGTAAGCACAGTTTGAGCCTGATGCCTGGTCCAGAATTTCTCATCACAGATTATTGGTTCTTGGTCTGTACAACGCATTACAGCCATTTGATCCTGAAAAATCAAGCAGGGTGGTTTCACTTTAATCAGGCATGTGGTGGAGTATCATGGCCCTGGCCACACTGTTGCTGTCAGTCATAACTCTGGGGATCCAGTTTTGCTTGAATTTTCTATGTTTCTTTAAAAAGTGGTCACAGTCATGTTTCTGTCACCTAGAGTGCTTCCCTTCAAAGGGGGAAAGCAGGGAGAAGGGGCAGTCACATCTGTTCATCTGGATCATCGTCTCCAGGGCTTGAATGCAGGCTCTAGCAGTAAGAGAATGGCAACTCAACTTCTTCTCCCAAGGGGCCAGCTCCTCTCTGTTACAGCACCAGCTCTTTTAACATTCTCCTCTGTGGTCTTCCCACTGAAGCTGGAGAGACTGGTTTTGTCTGAATATCGCCATGACAGCCTGGCCTTTCCATGTTGCATTTGAATGGACAGTCACAGAATATATATATAATCAGAGGCACTTGTCCAATGCTAATAATAGCTCTGTCTGTCCAAGAGAATTACAAAAAAATATCAATTCATTAATCACCCCCACTGTTTTTGTGTACATTACTGATGAAACATCAGGCAGTGTTCCCTGAAGGTCAATAAACTGGGGCAGTTATCCAAAATTACCTTCTGAGATCTCTCTGAAAGCTAAGGGAAAAGTGAGCAGAGCACAGTCCCATCTATTCTTGCCAAGGATCAAAAGCAACTCAACAATACCTCAGGGCATCAAAGACAGCTGATAGATCTAACAATAACATCTTGGAGCCCTGATATTCATCTGTAACCTGGGCTGCCCGTGCAGTGCAGTCTCTGTGCTCCTCTCTGTCTGTACCCAGACCGACGCGGGTCAGGGAAGGCTGGAACTGTCAGGCACTCGGGGAATTCGCTTCCCTTCACAACTTCCTCATTAACCATGCCCACACTTGAAGAACAAAAACAACACAGCCCCATGGCCAGCATTCAGCAGTAGCTTGTTTGGGCACCTTCTCTGCGCCTTCCAGAGATGTCCCCCACCCGCCCTGTCGCGGTTTCAGGCGGGGCAGTTTCTTCCCCCAGCCCTGCCACCAGGTATCTGCAATGCTGATCAAAAGCTGTGGTGGACAATGTGGGTTCATTTCAGCTGGTGGGCAGGTCACATCTGTGCCACCAGTGCCACTGCTCCTCTTTGAGCCTCTGCTGTGACCTGAAGTGAGGCAGTGGCGGTGTGGGCAGGTGGATGTGGCCCCTCTGCTCTCTGCTGGCGAGGCTTTCCACATGGGCATTGGCCTCCAGGGCATTCCCTCCCTTCTCTTCCCTGCAGAAGGCTGGAAGAACCTCATTGCTGGAGTACCCAGAGCCTCCCCTGCAACAGAAATCCAAAAGAACCCGGGTGCTTTGTAAGAACCATGCAGTTCATCCCAGGAGTATGATCTGACTTTTAATTTAGTTAATTTTTTTAGTTAATTTTTTTAGTTAATTTTTTTAGTTTTAAATTTAGAAAATTAATTTGTTAATTTTTTAGTTTTATTTTAGAAAATAAAAGGTCAGCTTATGTGTACAGCTGAGCCCTCCTTCCTCCTACCCAGCCCATTCTGTCCCCAATGGATCAAATTATATGGGCTCACATGTCCCAGGCAGATAGTTATGTCTTGGTTCAACGTTATTTTATTATAACCATTTAAGTTACAGGAGAACTTCAGTGAAAAATAAAACTATGGTAAAGCAAATCCATTGCTCCATCGAAACGAAAGCTGACCCCTTGCTCGTCTTTGTGCATGGGCTGGATTACAAACCCATTGTAAGATTAAAATGAAAAAAAGAAGGAAAGCCAAAGCTTGTTTTGTTCGTATAAATATGGGACTTTCAATTTATTTTTCACAGAGCTTTGACTGAGCAACAGAAGAAATGTGAGATATCTCACAATGTTCCCTTGGCATAACATGGTGCTTTCAGTCTCATTATTATTGCATTATATGTAGCACATCTGTTACTGGTCAGGAGCCAAACTATTTAATTCTATTAGATACATCTATACAGCTAAGTGATAATCTACACCAGGTTTATGGAACAAGCACTTAATTCTTGGCAGGGAGCAGCTCAAGACTTGATACAAGAGCAACAGAATATACGCAGTGTAGTTGTAGATCAGTGTCAGAAACTGGCCAGAAATCATTTCTGCATTCTTCAGCATGCAGGCATTCCAGTGTGGGAAACTATTCATTCAATTTATTGTTCTAACATCTGTAAGTTATTGGGTGAGGGGGAGGGGAGAGGGAGGAGAGGAAAATGCTCAGAGGGTAAAACGTTTACCTAACAAAATACTAACTCTTTCAGGGGGTTGCATGTCAGCACTCTGTAAATAATAGGAGCCTTTTAATGCACATATGGTTGTATTTACTTTGTGGAGAGGTAACACAGAATTCTGCCTTGCTCAGAAAATTTTGTGCCCTGGTGCTTCTCAGGCATACAGTTTTTGCTGAACATATTTCGTCTCAATCCATCTTTTATCTTGCTGAACACATCTACCAAAAGCAAAGTCACGTTGCATCACCTCTGCTTGCAAGCACCCCTGGAGCAGGCTGAACATCAGGATGTGGGGTTGAAAGAAAGAGCTCAACTCCTCAGCCCTGCTTCCCTCGCAGGGCACAAGGCAGCTCCAACATTTGCTGGCTGGCAATTTGGATCCTGGTGCTTTTTCCCTCCCTTCTCTGCAAGGCCCTTCCAAACTTTGAGAGGAAGAAGCCCCAAGCCATGTGTCCTTCCCAGAAACAAGCAAACATGGTTTTAAACCCATTTTGGAGGGGAGGAGGAAGGGCACTGGGAGGTGATGACTTGCTCGGGGTTGCACAGGATGTCTGCAGCAGAGTGGAACAGGGGCCAACTCTGAACTGTCAACAGTTCCTCTACCTTTATCCACCAGGCCATCCTTCCTTCCTCTATGCTGAAGAGTTGAAACAATTCTGAAAAAAAAATAAAAAAGGGAAAAGGAAAAAAAAAAAGGAAGAAAAAAAAAGAAAATAAAGAAAAGAAGAACAAGACAGAGTCTCCACCTGCAGACATTTCCGACCTTCCACTGACAGGGCTTTTCTGTTCCTTTCCTCCTTCCCCCCATCCATTTTTTTGGTCTCTCAGCGGAATTAATTGGATCTATTTCTCAAGGAAGTGATGTCAGGAGACCTGGGTGTTCCAGGAATAGTCATTTCCATATGATTTGAGCAGGTTCTTACATACTGTGACACGCACATTGTAATTTAAACAGACCTGGCTCTTCGGATTGAAGGCCATTTATAAGAGTCTCCAGCTGGAGAGGAATTCATTTACTCGTGGCCTTTGGGGAGCAGCAGCATCCTTAACTCTCTGCTGTCTCCTCCAATGCCTGGTGTCTGAAATTTCCCTGAACTGTCTTATCCTGAGCCTGACCCTACCCAGGTAAGAACATCTATTGATTTCAGAGGTCCTGCTCCGCTGTGGGTGAACGTGGCTGGGCTCCACTGCACATTGCAGGCAGCAGCCTCATAATTCCAGCAAAAACATTCCTGGTCATCACTGGTAGTACTTGAGTTCTTATAAGAAAAAAACAGCCCTTGCACCTGAATTTGCAAGCTGAATCCAGGAGGATAAAAACAAGGCTCTGAATGAAGGGAAAAGGCTGTAATGCTGAACTGTATTTAGGCTGGGAGCTTTGGGGACAAGTGCTGCATTTATTTTTCCCATGGAGTTGTACAGCATCTAATACAGTCGGGTTCTGGTTCAGGACAGATGTCTGACATGAAACTATAGTGCCAAAATAATATCATTAAATACCAGTAATAACATCATGAGGTAATAAATAGCAATAAAACCTTGGAGGGAGGCCAAGTAGAAGGGTCTTTAAAGGCTGTGCTGCCCCCTGCTACTCTTGATTCTGAATTGTACGTGGTGTTGAACCCTAAGTGAAGTGGAGACGTGTCAAAGAAACAAGGCTCTTGCTTGGTGTGTGGCCACAGCACCTGAGGATGGGATGAGGAGGGAGAAAGGTCTGTGCCTTGCTGAGCCCCTACACCTTCCCCTCCCACCCAGCACAATGTCCTTCTGACCATCCAGAGCACTGCCAGGACTTGTCACTGGTTTGGGGACTTCCGGAGATCATTTTAAAATCAAATCATGATTTAGTATTATATTTGCATTTCCCAAGTGCTGCTCATGTCAGGGATGCCAAAAGCAAAGCCAGAGACTGGCTGAGGCTTATTAGGTCTCAAACACAGCCCTGACTGTCTTCTCCCTTTAGCTGAAGGCCTTGGGCAGGGCCAGTAAGAAGGAGCAAGTCACTGCTGACAACAGCAATTTGTACCACATTTGTCAATACATCCACTTGTACAAGTTAATTTCCCAGCACATGGGTCTCTGTCCATTAAACAAATAGCTCACAGCCCCACATGGCCTGGACTGAAGGAAGGAGTCACTGCTGGCTGAACGTCTGACTTCCAGCCAGGTTCTTCCAGGGGAGTTTTGATCTCTGTGGAGCAGCGAGCAGAACAGACACATCCTTTGTACTGACCAGCCTGCTCCCACCACTGATTCTCTGACTCACTGTGGGGAAGGATTTATAAGCCCTCCACATCCTTTCTTGAAAATGGGGAAATCAAAAAGACCAAATTCAAATGGTAAGAAAAGTCGAATGGGGTTTTTACTCTTTATTTGCCATTGGTTTTGATAACTGCTCCAGAGTGCTGTACCTTGTGATGGTGTCCCCTGCGGTTCCATGCTGAACATATATGCTGATATCCAGAGGCTTGAGGGCAGCAGCTCTGGCATCACACAAACTAGCACTAGCAGCAGAACTCGTATTCAAAATGTTGAAGTCATTGCCAGTTACCCCAGCAGAATCATTGTGCTTTTCACAGCACCATTTCTCTCTTTCCTCCTCAGAGTTCTTCAATTATACCAATGAAGCATCCTGGCATTAGGCTGCAAGATGGCTTTTTCCAGTTAGCAACTTCAAATTTTTCAAAATAAAGGATTTTTTTTGGTTGGTTTGTTTGTTTTGGTGGGGTTTTTTCCAGGTTTTTGGGTTGGTTTTGTTTGTTTTTTGTCCCTTTCATGAAACCTGGTGAGATGCTGGTAACACAGGCGTTGCTTACTAAAGTGGGGTGATTTCTGCAGGCTGGGAAAATCTTACATTTATTATAGAAATAATACCCCCTATACCCTTGAAGCCTGTTCACCATTTTAAAACTACTCATGTGATGATACCAATTCCTGATGCTGGGTATCAAAGAAAAAGCTCTCAGCCATCTTCTGTGCAATCTTCCTTTTGCATGTTATTTGCCTGTACACTTGATAGGCAACTGAAATCCCTACAAAAAAAATTATTTTGTCTACTATTTTCTTGCCATGGTCCAGAGCAGAGGACTAGGCAATGATCTCAGAACACCATTGCAAAAAGATGACTTGCAGACATTTAATTTTAAGGGCTGCTCATTAGATATTTTTTCTTGCTCTCTTCCCGTGGAAGAGAAAAATATGTAAATGGAAAACCTCAATGGGAGTAGTTTGCAGTGCTTTGGATTACACCTGGAAAATGGGTGGGAGTTCCAAGATACAGGTGTTTCACCTGGCAGAGCACACCGTGGTCCTGCAGCCAGAGCTGGATGAAGCCTTGGCTTTGGTGCCATCACAAATCCACCTCTGGAGAAGCGAGGTGTTTCTGCCATCCTCTGCTGCCAGTTACAATCCACTGGGACCATTTGTAGGGCTATAGCCAGCCCCTGTAAGAAACATTCATCTGCCCATCTACAAATAACAGGATTCAATTCCCCTCTATAAAATCAGCATGAGGCTGTGTAGGAAGCACCAGGACAGGAAAAGCCCAGCAGAACAGCCCCTGGGGCTAGTGCAGATCTGCTGACAGTTCACACTGCTTGCTGCTAATGATAGCTCATTGGCCATGGTGTTGGACAAGGTTTTGAGAGGTCTGACTTCGTTTTCTGGTTTTCCATAATATTTTTGTGCCCTAATTCCTCACTTCTGAAAGTAAAGTTGGTAGGGGAATGCACATCCTTCTTGAATGTTGTGAGGGGTATGACCCTATAAATCCCATACAGTTATAGCCTCAGTCACACTGCACTGTTTTTAGAGCCTCCAAGTTCTCCACAGGCAGTGTAAAATAACCATTAAATCATCTGTAATGAAGCCAACTAAACTGTAATTCTATAAGGCATGGATTGAGGACATGTAACTAACAGATCTGGTTAGAAAATGTGGGAAACTTTCAAGGGAGAATTAAAAATAACCTTTGCATTTATTTTTATCCAAATTTACTTGTTTGCTTTTAGTTAAATGAACTTTTCCTTTCTCCTTTAAGCAGGTTTAATTCTCTCCTGCTTTTGTCTTTCTTATTTTTTTCAATGTGAAGTGAAGGAAAGAAGGGGATGAAAATCAATAGGGAAGAGTGAAAACCTGAAAATCCTCAAACCTTGCTGGTTATTTTTTTGAGATCATTGGGCTGGGGTTTTTTTTGTTTGTCTCAAAAAATGGATATTTATGTAAATGCCAGAAAGTTCTGTTTGATTAAATGGGTTGTTTGTGACTGGAAAGTGTGGCTGAATTGAAGAGGGCCAGGCCTGATCTTCTCCGCTGCAGCTGGGGAAACTGAAGTGTGTTTGACCAGAGTGATGACCCTGAGGCCACGTGTTGGGGGCCAGTGTCAGAAAAGATATTTAGAGCAGAGGAATTGTTGGCTCGTCTCCCAGATCTGGGCCATCACTGCTCGCAAGGCAGCTAGGTGAGGTCTTCTCCTCTCAGGTGTCTGTGGTTGAGATGACCCCTGAGTTATTAGAAAGTCTTTTCTTTCCCAGCCCTGCAACTGAAGAAGAAGAGATGCGTTGGTTCCGCTTTTCAAGGTTGTTTATTTCTTCTTATCTATTATATTCGTTCTCTGACCTGCTGAGATCTGTCCAGCAGGTCGGGTTGACCGCCCTTGGGGTGGTGTCAACTTTTATACTAAGAACTACGTGTACTTTATTTACAATAATTTTCCAATACCTATCACCTATGTTAGACAGTCTGTCTCTACTCTAAACCAGTCCAAAAGTGCCACCATCACAGCAGAAGATGGAGGACAAGAAGGAGAAGGAGAAAGACAGGATATGCCCAGATTCCTCCATCTTGCCTCTTGAACCCCCATTTTAAAACCCCAAAATTCTACTTTTCCACCCTGTGACAAATTCACTATCTTTCTACTCAAACTCTTGTGGCTTTCAACTCTTCACACAAAGTTGGTAATTGTTTCCATGGATTAAAATCAAAGGCACAGGTGTTTTTGACTTCGTGCCAAGGTCTCTGAGCCTCTTACCAGGGTCTCAAATCACCCAGGGCAGCCAGAGGAATGTCCTGAGTCCTGACATTGGAGCAACACAACCACGCTGTGCACAGGGAAAGCCTGGAGGGCTTCTCTCTCCCCCTCCTCACAAAAAAAATATCCCAACATCTCAAGATTCCTTTTCAGGCCCCTTCTGCAGCAGTGTGATGAGGGAGCACTCCAGCATGGGTGTTGGTGATGGGTGTAGGAGGCAGAATGCTGGTGCTGGGGACAGGTGGCAGGTGTGGGGACAGGGAGCAGGGCTGTGGGGCACAGCCAGGAACGTGGCGAAGGACTGCACACACACAGCTACAGATGCCTGAATTAATTGCCTGCTGTTTACAGCTTGGGTTTATTGCTCAGCTTTTAATTAACTGTTTCCGGATTTAATCTCACAAATGTTCTGTCTTGGTCCTTGTTTAATCCGGCAGTCTAATGGCAGGCTGATTTATGCAGATCAATACTGTTTACAAACATGAAAGCCGCCGGTGGCTGTTTGAACTTTCGGTGTGATGGCATTGGTTATCAATAGCTGAAGCAGCCTCAGCAGGTGGCCTGTCAATATGCAGCCAGTCAATATGCACGGAGCAGCCAAGATTAAAACTTTTTTTTAGCAGGAGTGGGAGGGAGCTGCCTAAACTCCTCATCATATTCATATATGGAGGATTTACTACCCGCTCCTGCCCCCGCTTTCTTTTATTCGTTTGCAGCCATCCGAATGCAGTGCTAATGAGAATAATCAGGTTATTTGAGAACATAGGTGGTGGTGGGGGAAATCACTGTTCCTACAATCTGTTTCAGACTCTCTTTCTCCCTGAGCTAACTCACCTGCAAAGGTGTTTTCCCTCTATTAAAACTATTTTAAGTAGCAGCAAGGGAGGCCTGGCTTGGTCTTTGCACCTAGTTTACCATTGATTTAAATAGAAATTACTGAAGGTATTGGATTATATTCAATTTACTCTATTGACTTCAACAGGCACAGAAGAACCATTCAGCAAATTCTTCCCTGAAAACAAAGAATGAAAACCCGGTGGCTGGGAAGTTTTGGTGAGGGAATGCATGGATAGAGCAGCTGTTGATGTGAACCTGCTTCTGTAGCTTGTATCTCCTTGGACCTGTTCTTCTATTTGTACCTTGGGCAACTGTTGGCATAATTGTAAAGGGGGGAAAGGGTGTTTTCCCGCTGGGTTTCATAGGTTTGAATAGCACAGAGTTTGAGCCCCTAAAGGACTGATGCATGCCTATTTTATTGCTCTCATCTCTGTTAAAGTCAGAGGCCCTGTTTTTAACAGGACAGGTTAATCATGTGCAAACCTCTGAAAAAGCAGAGCTGAAGTTAATCACTAGTCAGGGCTAGTTAAAGCTTTTCCTTGGGAAGACTTATAGGCCTAAACATGGAACACAGAGCCTCAGCCTGATTTTATCTGATATAACCTTAACCTACCAAGGTAAATGAGATCAGGCTTGCCTGTGCCTTCTCTTTATTTGCGCAGTACTCCCAACACCATCTGCATTCAGGGGCCAAGGCCCTGCTGTGCTGGGGTTGGTACAAGCAAAGCTAATTGCATGTTGGCTAAAAACACAGCTCTTACACAGTTGTTACACCTTTCATAAATACATTTCTAATAATCAGCAGACAATAGCACGGGCAAGCCAGAAGCATAACACAAAGCATAAGAATAAATTGCATTTAATTACAAGGAGAATCTAATTAAGCCTGATTTTCTTAGGCCAATGTTAGACTAGAAGTAACTTCATACACATTAATAGAGTTGTAACAAATGTGACCCGTGGTATAATGACAATGACTACTCAGGGGTGGATTGTCAGATTGATGCACGGCATGACATGAACACCATCCCCTAATTTCAAAGGTGCAGAGTGGATCATTTTTATGCAGAGCACAAGGGCTCCGATCCCCTCGTTACCTTTGTGCCTTGGCTTTATGCTTTTGGCCATTTGCAGCATTTTCCAACATTTTCCAGTCTGTTCTAGTATTCATTGTCAATTAAGTAGTCAGGAACAAGACTCTTGGGGCAGCAGCCGCGGTGTTTGCACTGGGGTCCTGTGGCTTCCTTGGATCGAACACCCTCCACAGCCTCCCAGGAGGGGGGTATTTTGTTCTCCGGGTTCAGAGGCAATGCCATGATGGTTTAATCTGGACTCTTCCCAGATGACTCACAAAAGCGGGAAAATAGGACGTGGGGAAGTGGGAAATGTGGGGACATTGTGGGAACGCCGGGCCAGCCAGGCTCTGCAGAGCCAAGCTGGATTTCAAAGTGACGCACCCTTGTGTACAGGCGAGCTGGTTAGAAGCTGCTGATCTGTTCTCTAGCAACTTGTGGCACACCGCAGGCTTTGTGAGGCTGGCAAAGTCGGAGCAGCTAATCAATTCTGCTTTATTCTCCTCACCACAGACCTTCGCCTGCAAAGCACAGCGCCGGTTTTAATAGTGACATCTTGAGCGCCTTTCAGAGTCTGCTTGAAAGCAAATATAGGCCTTTTAATAGGTTATTTTAATGCATTAAACTATGGAGAGGAGGAAGAGAAGGGTAAAAAAAAAATCCCTGGCACATACATCTCTGCAAAAGTTTCAGAGTCTGGAAGAATCTGATCCAGAAACAAAAGCCCTTTGAATCTCTCCCCTCCCCTGTTCCCCCATGCCTGGCTCCCCCTCCCCTTCCTTCCTTCACTTCTCCCTCCTCCTGCTGAGCAGTAACAGTGCCAACTTATCAGATACTTTTAGCTGCCAGCTTCCCAGATACTTTCCTTTGAATGTGACCTGGCAGCAGCTCGCTGCAACTTTTGAACTGCTATGTATGTCATATGCTAAGAAGAAGAAGAAGAAGGAGCTGAAGTATAATGACTACTGGAATACGCGATTCAAGACAAAGTCAAAATGCTTTCAGTGGGGAGCGTGAGGCAATTTATTTTAACTCGTGAGGCAACTTTGCTATCCGACAGGTAGGGGGGTGGGGAAGCGAGCAGGATAATCGCCGCATTTTATCTTCACCTGAGGGCTGCCAGCCCGTTGCCAGCATCCACAAATTGCCCCTCCTGAGAGCCCCGAGGTGCCCGTGGGAGTCTGGGGTGAGGAGGGAGAGCAGAGTAAGGGCATGTGCCTGGCTGGCCAAGGAGGCACCTGGGGGCACCATCCATTTCCCCTGGGGAAAGGGGAAACTGAGGCAAGCTGACTCCTGCTGCTGCGACAAGCCTGCGCAGGGAATAGCACCAGGGATCAACCACCTGGGTTCCCATTTTCTGAGTCACTGGGATGCCTCTGTTATGCAAAGGAATTCCCAGAAATCCAAAATACACATGGAAATAGGCTAACGGCTAAGTTTCCCATGTCAGTACCGGCTCAGGAAAAGGCTATTGTAGGAGCAATCATCATTCAATGATAATTAGATCTTTTTTTCCTTTTCTGGAGAAAAGTATGGATTTTGACGTGTTACTTTAAATCAGTTATAAAGGGAAGCATCTGATTAAAAACAAAGCAAATTCCATGAACAGCAATACCCTGATTTTATTCATGCAGAAGATATAGCTTCAATTTTTGAAACAAAATAAATTTTCTTTTGGCAAGGTGGGAAGGAACAGAGACGTTTTCAAGGCTGAGATGTGGTGAAAAGTGATGCCATTTATGAAAAGATGTTTCAAGTAATTGGGCATTAGTTTTTCAACTTTTGCCTGGAAAGAAATGGTTGAATTCCCAAGTTTTTTTTTGTTTCAGAGCAGAGTGGATGTGGTGTTCATGGTCTGTGGGGTATTCTGCACAGAGGAGAAGCCAGTTCCTGAACAGCTCTAGCTCTAATACTTTTAATGCCCACAATGCCAGGGATCTGGGTGCCTGTAGCTGCCAGTTGAGGCTGTTAATAAAGGAGTGGGAATGCTGAGACTGGAGGAAGGTGGTTCAAGATGTTCCCTCCAGCTCTAGCTTGTATTTCTCCAGGAAGCCCCCAAGTGCTCCGTGAGCCTCTGCTTAACCCTCACTGAAACAGGTAAACTAGTAATTATTTCCTATAAAGTTTATTAGTGTCCTTGGCACATTTCAGCAGAGGCAGATTAAGACCACCTTGGCCCCAAGGAGTTTGCTGGTACACTGCCACCCTCACCGGGGCTTGGCAGGAGACTTAATACAATAATTTCACAAAGCGCTTTGAGATCAGGGGATGAAAGCTGCTACAGAAGTGCAAAATATAATGATTAATTGCCTTTTCTTGGTGGGAAGTTGCTATCATCTCTTCACTTTCTATGGCTGGCAAACCGGAGGGAGTATTTAACTTTTAAAAAAACCAACATCTTTACAAAGTAACAAATTAAGATGCAAATCTGGAGGGGTTTTTTCCCCTCTTCTTTTTTTTTTCCCTCTCTCTCTCTTTTTCTTTTTGCTAATTGGCAGAAAATTAATGACTGTGTTTCTGACTGAGCAGATGCTCTCGTCAAAAAAGGCAGATTTGGAATTTCTCTAACCCTCCTTTTAAAAACACATCAAGAAGGCAGTAGCATGTGGCAGGTCAGAAATTAAGTGAAGGTAACTGTACAGATTGTAAAGAACACAAAGGAGGTTTTGTGTGTGCATGTGAGTGAGTGAGTGACTGAGTGGGGGGTGTTATTTTCCCCCCATCTCTCCCTTTTGTTTTAACTTCCTTGCATTGGATTTTATGGGAGTTTTTGTTTTTTTGTTGTTGTGGCATTTTTTTTTTAAACCCATATTCCACTGCAGCTCACAATTAGCAGCCAGGCCTCTGGGACCTAATTAACCAATTCAATTAACAAAAAAAGCATACAAGTCACCCTGACATTTGTCAGCCATTAGGAGGGATGTCAGGCTGGTAGGTTCTACCGACACATTAATGATGATTAGCTCATTTGCAGCTCACTTTTACCCCAGGTGTCCACCTGGAGAGACTGGCACGAAACACTCTGCAGACAGGGAGAGGAGCTGGGGCTGGGGAGAGCTTTACTGAAGCTGTGGTGACCCTCAAAGGGAGTTTTGACCTTTTATTGAACGTATAATCAATAAGATTTTTGCCTCAGTTAAGAGAAGCTGCTGCCCCCTCATCTGGCTCCTGTGCTAGCTAACCTTCAGAGGAGTGCTTGCCCAAAGAGCCAGGGGACCAGTGCTTGCCCCAGGGGCTGAAAACCCTTGTTTTTCAACTCCTTCAGTGGGAGAGAAGTCTTTATAAACATTTTCCTTGTCGATAGTGCTGTTTGCTTGCTTACCACAGCAGGGCTCCTTCACTTGGCTGGGGCTGTTCCTTGGTTCAAGCCAAGCCCTTTGTTCTCAGGATTGATTAACTACAGTACTCTATATAATATAGGCAGATATTTATATAGATGTCGCTTCCGCTCCTGCCTCTGATCTCCCTTAATTTAACTCCATTTCCCCAGCAGCATTGATTTAATAATAAGTGGCTGGTTGTTGCGGAAATGAAACCGAGAGAAACGCCGGCGAAGATCACTTCCAGGGTGGAGAGATGTTTCACCCTTTGGGGATTTTCATTCTTTTTTCTCAGCATCTGAGTGCAACTTTCCTTTCCTGCCCAGGGTTGACTCTGGGTCACCTGAGGCTGCATCTGGTTCTTGCCATCCAGGCGAGAGCCAGATGTGGCTCGCACTGCCTGCAAGGGCTCCCTTAAGCTGGATGGAGAAAAGGCGTTGCTGAGGTTTGCTCCTGAGGGGACATTCGTGGGGCTGGCCAGGGTTCAAGGGCAGGTCCCTTGCCCTGTGGAGGCTGTGAGGGTATTTCAGGTGAGTGAAGAAGGGCACAGTTGTGGGAACACACCTCCACCATTGTGCAGGAGTCAGTGACCCCCATGAGGGACACAGTGGGATCCTGCCAGCATCCTCCTTCATCCCACCCAGCCCTCCTGCCTTCGCCATCCTGGCACCCAGTCCCAGCTTGGTGCTCGTGGTGCTGTGTAACATAAAATGAGAACAAAACTACATGCACAGGAGTCACCAGAAGTATCCCTGGGGCTTCTTGAAGCTTCCCTCTCATTCAGATCTGTCTGACAGTGCTTTTCCTGGAGGACCAGAGCATATCAGTCTCCTTCTCCTTGCCCCTTCCTCTTGTCCATAGCACTGCTGGCCAGCCCTAGCCAAGAACAAACTACAAACTGCTATCAAGGAATATATTTCTGCCTTGATTTTGGCATTTTGCAAGTTTTCTGCCCTCAGGGTGAACTCCTCACGTGCAAAGGCAGTGACAGCAAAGTGTGGAACCCAGGCACACCATCTCCGAGCAGGGGAGAAAGCCCAGAGAGCAGTTCAAAGGCAATCGGGTGCTTTCCTTAATTTCAATTAAATCCTAACTGCCCCTTCACATCACCTAATCACTGAGGGGCTGATTCAGCTCCTTCTGCAAAACCGGACATGTATCAATAGCCAGAGCCAAACACTCCTTCCTGGAAATCTGCAGTGCACAATAGTAAATACAGAGAACCAGGACTATTCATGTGTTAACAATGCAGCGGCAGCAGCCCTTTATTGTCACACACATTGTTAAACCCACAAAGAGCAACTGGTAGGTTAAATCTATTTTAGCTGGGAAAGCTTGACAAAAATCCTTGCCACCAAGCATTTGATACTGATCACAGTGTCACATCAGGGAACAGCGAGCTCAAAAGAACAAGTCATTTTTTTTTTATTTCTGAACTTTAGAGGCAACGGCCTCTCCTCTTCGCTGGCTCCCCAGGTCTTAGTCCTCTTAGTAGGAGGTGGTCTTTTTTTTTATTTTTATTTTTCTTCATGCCACTCAATGAGAGCAAATTCGCAGGGGTGGGGAGGGGAGGGTAAAAAAAGCAGGAAACATAGAATGCTGTATTGAGGCAACACAGGTGGATGGGAATGTGAACAGAAGCTTCTTTCTCAAGGGAAATCAAATCCAAACCTCGGGATGGCAGCAAAGGGTGTGGCTTGCGAGGCAGCAGGACTGCTGGTGGCAAACAATCACAGCATAAATCAGCTGTCTCATACAGAGACAGCCTACCTAGAGCATCTCTCTGAAATAAACACCTTGGTATTAGCACAAAAAGCTCGATTCAGATGAGTCTGTTTGAGCTGCAAACATTACTGCAACCTATTCATTTATCCTAGGAATTTTCTATGCAATGGGACCAGATGTTTTTTCCCCCCTGTGACACACCCCCATCTGAAATTATGTTAATTATCACAGGCACTCTCCACAAAGGTGTCTTAAAAAAAAAAACAAACCAACAAACAAACTCTGGGTCTGCAATAGGACAAAGCTCCCCTGAAGAAGATGGAGAAAAGTTCTTATACAGCACCATTTGTCCCCATTGCAGGGATCACTGAATACTGCCAGGAAGGTCTGGTGTGACAAGGGGACATTAGTGTTAGCCAGCTGCTGGAGTCTGTCTCTTGCCGAGTGGAATATTCTTATTTAGATGATGGCAATGAGTGGCTCCTTAAAAAGGTAATTCAAAGCTTCCAAAGTAGGATCCCACACTGATTTCATAACTCACGTGTTGGTTTTATAGGGGTATTGAAGATAGCTCTGTAATTGTGGATGCCTTTCGTATTAAGGTGTTCCTCTTAAATTTTACAAGGGGATTTTTAACATTTGTAGAAATAACAACTCACTGGGAGGATAAAGCCCAGGGCTCTCAACACAAAACACCATTTTTTATAACTCCCATGCCTCAGAGTAGCAGGGTCACTAGGGGATAAGAAATTGCATATGCTGTATTTCCTGGGAAGAGTGGATGACATGGTCCCTGAAAATCCTTCTATGTATATATGGGTGAAGAGAGGGGTCTGGATTAAGGTCTTTGGATGCAAAAGGAACTTGGAAAATGCCAATAGACAGGATTTTGAACTACCCACCAGAGGACATCGTGACTGGTGTGTCATGCAGGGAAACCTGGGATTAAGGAATTTACCAGCTAAAATGAACTTCACATTCTAGAGCACTCTGAAAGAATTTTTCAAGGAGAGGGAAAAAAAATCTGGTTCAAAATCAGGGCTGTATTAAACTCAGTGATCTTCATAAGCATCATCACCTCAGCTTGGGCACTCAGGTGCCTTTCAGCTACCCCAGGGACAAGGGTGAACTGCAACTGCACCTTGATCCCACTGTCAGGGGCCGATGTGGTTCCTGCACCAAGTTTCTTTGTTGTACTGCCACTCTGCTGAGAACCTTATGGCTCAATTTTATGGATGAATTTTATGCCATTGAAAGTCAGCCAGGCAGTGTGGAGAGGCTGTTTGCTCAGCCATAGCAGGAGTATCTGAAAACACTGACATCTTGTGACAGTTTGGAGTGAGATGACAACAGAAAAGAGCTGGAGAGCTGGCAGGGTGTCCGTGCCTCTGCAAGGACTGGAGATTTTAAGGAGGCTTTTACAGTTATTGCCATTTTTCACAATCCTTCTGCACCACAGCCCATTTGGAGGCCCTGCTGCTGCCAGTGTGAGCAGGTTCACATGGCATTGAAGGTGTTTAAGCCCTGAGTTTCTGTCCACCTTGCTGCTGTTACCCTTCAAACAAAGGTTTGACAGCCTAAATCTTGCGATGGCATCTATAGCCCCGATGTGGGGACGGTGCCACTACCACCCTGTCCTGCAACCTACAGCCTCTCCTGTCTCCCACAGCCCCCTTCCCATGCAGCGATGACTCCCAGGACTCTGTGGGCACACCCTGCACTGGCCCCCACACACCTGGACACCTACAGGAGCAGTGAAGGTGTCTGACCCCCATGCCCAAGGGCTGCATGAAGAATGGCAGCAGCCCCACGTCAATAAAACATTTTGTGCCTCAGAAAACTGGTTTTAGCTTCTTTAAGACCACAGTGAGGAAACATCTGGCTGGTGCTGCCAGCGGTGCAGAAATGGGGCAGGGCTGTGGTGTGTGCTGCTGCATCCTTGCCCAAATTGTCATCATGGCTCAAAGGGCCAGTTGAGTGGCTGCCCTCCAAAACAAACCAGAGGGAAATGTGCTGTCAGAGAAGCCACACCAAGTCCCTGGTCTCAACCAAGCCACCAGATTGGTCCAAGGTTTCATCTTGTGTTCAGGTCTTTGGTTTAGATAGTTTATTTATGGAAAATAGGTATTTTTAAGCCGAGTCAGTTAAACTGAGGTGGCCTTTTCTAGCCCAGACAGATTTGCCTTCTCCGTGGGAAAAGTCAAGTCTCAATAGACCTGGTGACTGCCAACCTCAAATGTTTAAATTCCAGAATCAGGAGATTTGCTTAAAATTATAAGATGAAAAAGGAATTGGAGTTGCTTATTTACTTAGCTCTTTGCTTAGGTCTTTTGAGGAGTGAGTATCATGTTTTCAAACTTTACTGGCAACTGCTGTGAAAGATTTTTACTTTTTTTTTTAAGAAATGACAAGATTTTCATATATTCATATGACTCCTGGAGCTGGCAATTTAAGAAAAATTATGAGGACTCAAGATAAAACTGTGAAAGCTGGTATTGTTGGGACTCAAATTTAAAGTTATTTTGTAACTTAGCTACAGAGTAGAAAAGCAATAAAAATAATGTGGTTATAGGACATTATTTATTCCATATCTAACAGCTATATAAATACAATTAAATGTAGGAATCTTACCTAATTAGTTCAATTCCTTTTTATTTGCAGGAATATGTTATACGGAGTATCAAATAAATAAATGTTGACAATTATGACAAACAACATAGAAGTCTTGCTGTGAAAATTTAAAGCAAATTTGTTATCGTTTGAAAAGAAATAGCTGGTTGAGAAGCCAGCCAGTGCTTTCCAACTTCTTTTATTAAAGAGAAACTAGACTGTTTTTAAATTTCTTTCTTTGAAAGATCCCGAGGTGTTACGAATAGTCTGCTAAGCAGAGTCCAGGTAAGGCTGATGAACTGCTTTAACCAGCTTCTGTTTCCAAAATTAAAGTTCTGTGGGCAGAAGAGGTCGTCAGGGTGGCTTGCTTTTTCCTTATTGAAGTCGTGTTTGGGCTTCACAGATTTTAAAGCCAGAAGGGACTATTATGATTCTCCTGCCTGACCTCCTGCATAACACAGACTGCAGAACCTCACCCAATAATTTTCGCATCAAACCCATAACTTCTGTTTGATCTAGAGCATATCTTTTACATCAAGACTGGATATCTTCTTAAAGACTTCAAAAGTGATGGGGAATCTACCAAGTTCCTAGATAAGATAGTTTGAATTTGTCTAACTTCGGCTTTCAATCACTGGATCTCATTATGCCTTTTTCTGCTAGATTAAAGACTCTTCCATCAGAAACCTCTTCCCATGTAGGTACTTGAAGACCTGGAGAGGGTGATAAGAGAGGATGATATTTCTTGAATGGTTGAAGAGAATGTGTCACCTTAACAAAGATAAAAACTTATCTGTGGATATTCTTTATTTTCCCCCCAGTTTACTGCTGGTAAAAGGTGAAACCAGAAGTCTGCTCTGGTGAGCAAAGATTACTGCCAAGAATAAGGGCTACAGAATCAAACTCTGACGAACTCATTGTAAGGTATATTATTGTGGATTTTAAAATGTCTGTCAATTAAATTGCCCTTCCTTTTTCCAGGTAGAGACATTATTGTATAGTAGGATGCAGCATCTGCCCATATGATTGGAGATTGTGTTTTTAACAGGCATTTACAGTTTTAATTCACTCAGGTATGATCCATTTCGCTATTTTTTTATCCTTTCCTTTCTAAACACAAGCACAAGAATAGTGTCACCTCAGGCTATGTCTGTTTTAAAAATGTTTACTACAGTCCCAGGAAAAAGTCTATTTTTTGTGTGTGTGAATCTACATGAAGGGCTAATTTTTGCTGTAGGCTAATTGTGAAACTACATACACTTAAAAAAAAAAAAAACAACCAGCCAAATAAGCAAAAAAATACCCACAAACCAAAATGCAGCACCTCTATTCCCAAACATCTCCTTTCCTGCCCATCTAAAACAGTCTTATTGTTATGAAATAGGAGAGGACAAAGGAAGTACAAAAAAGAAATATTTGCATGGAGGTCAGTGGCTGCTAATTCTCTCCATGAACAACCTTTTCCTCCCTCTTCAGACCACTGACAAGAATCCCAGGGATTATTTGGCCAAGGAGTTTACAGGAACACTACACTGTGGATTATTTGGCCAAGGAGTTTGCAGGAACACTACACTGTGTATTATTTGTCCAAGGTGGATAGTGCCATAAAGTGCATTCAGCTGGAATGCTCCACACCTTTGTGTGAAGGAACAAAGGAGATTATTAATGGACAGTGGTGAACCACATGGTCCTGGATTCATGTTACAAACTCTGTCCTGCATGTTTTTTGATGAGACACAGCTCTCACTTCCATACACACTGCCTGACTTGAACAGAGTAACTTTTCCAGGCCAGCACTGGAGCTCCCAACCTCATATCTGGTGCCTTTCCAGGGCCAAGTCTTTCCAAAGGGAATGTCTAACTGTATACTATCTATGGCCTTAGGGTTAAGGAAAAAATGGGATTTTTTTTTTTTCCCCATTTCATTATGCAATTCTTGACAGTCTGAGGTGGAGCCAGGAGCTCTGCAGGATCAAGTCCTCAAAGCAGAAGATGGATATGACCACACGAATGATTTTTTTTTCCAGAGAAATTATTTTCTTACATCTGAAAAAAACCCAAACCTTTTTTAACATCGTGTTTCACTTTTTCCATTGTGCAAACATTAGGGATAAGGATGGAAATAGCTAATGGTATTTTTGGCCCAGCTCAGTGATGTTTTGGATAAAGATAAAATTCTGGGTGTTTCAGCAGAATTGGCTTTATCAACACCATGTGGTGCTCCAGCCTCTCCTGTGGGTTTATCCACGTGCTGGTTGGGCAGTAGAGGTCTGGCATTCAGCCAGTGTCATCCAAAGGGCTGAAAGGGCCTGAAGAAGCTGGGAGAGTTACGTGCATACAGACAGGTCTGTTTCATTAAAACAGGCAGGGCACACAGTTTACCTTTTGGAGCCAGCATCTGCCAATACAAACTAAACTTTCCAGTGTTCAGCTGGGAATTAGCCCACAGAACCCAGTTGGAAAAGCACTGCTGGATGTGGAACTAACACCTGCCTGTTCAGCCCCAGCCTGCAGGCATGCAGCAGAAAAGATCACTGTCTTTGGTGACACCCAGCCACTCTTAAGCAGGGAATGTTAAACCAACATTGGTAATTAAATTTTTTAAGTAAAGGCTCTTGTAAAGGCCACTTATTATCCCAAGACACCTCATCAGCTCCCCATGGAAATGGCAACCTGTCTCTTCACAGGCAGGTGACAGCCTGGCAGCCCCACTGCCATTCTCGGGCTCCCTGGGCTTCGCTGCCCGTGCACAGAGCAGCCTGTGCGGATGAAAGCAGCTGCTCTGCAGGTATCTGCACCAGCAGAATGCAGCAGGCTGCTGATGTTGAGTCAGGCACTGCCTGCCCTGCAGCCCTTGGGCATCCTGGCTCAGCCCTATGTCCGCCCCAGTGGTGGCTGGTGGCAGCAGAGCCTCCTCTGTGGTCCCCATGCAGGTCAACCCAAACCTGCTCCACTGCACCCCTGGGGGATTTACAGCTGCAGAGAGAGGTGGAGAGGGAACAATGAGCAGCACAGTGGTTTAAATTGTTCCCACTGGCATGGTAGCACCTTGAGCACAGGTAGGAAGGTGGCACCTGGGGGAATGTTCTCCAAAAAGCCTCCTCTAAAGGGCTGGACTCCTCACCATGTCCTGATGTCCCCCTTGGAGGCACACAAAGCTGTTGCTCAGCTTGCTTTTCCTCTGTGTGAAATGCAGTGAGCAGAACTAGCAACCCACTTCACAGGCATGCTGTGAGACCTCCTTAATGAATGCGCATGAAGGACCCAGGGATGATAAATGCAAAATAACAAATAAAGAAAACCATGGAGTCTCAGAGCTCTGCTAAAGGAAGTCAAGCATGTGATGAAAAGAGGTTTTAATAGATCCTGACCAAACCTCCCTGTGTTGCAGGCCTGTGAGCAAAATGCAGTTTGCCTCATGCCACGTGTGAGGAGATTTAGAAAGCCAATTAAAACTGTAAGTAAAGTCAGGAAATTTTAACTTCCTTTTTTTTTTTCAGCATGAGATTTTTAGGCTGTCTAATCCTAGGCACATCTGAGCTGTAAGGCACCTGTGCTGTGCTGTGGTTTGGTGATCTAGTGCTGATACCCTGGGCGGTAGCATAAAATATTCACAAAGACAAATGCGAACTGAAGCTGTACAAGCTCTCTCTACCAGCTGTGTGGACAAAAAAAAAAAAAAAAAAAAAAACAAATCACCCCCCCAAAAAAACCCCCAAAAACCCAAACCAAAAAACAACAACCAAAAAAAAACCCCCCCAAAAAAAACAAAAAAGAAAAACCAAAAAATATTCCACCCAGTTAAAGGAAATGTAGCAAGGAATCAGAAGTGCCTCCTCATACCTGAGTTGGTCTGTGTGCTTTAAAAGCCAAATTATCAGGGTTTTGTGAACAATGTGCTCCTGACAAGTCAGAGGAATTTTATTCCTTGCTTTCAGCTGCTCCAGTGAAATTTTATGCAGCTCTCTAGAGAGGCTCAAGCATACAGCACTTCTTCCAAAAATGTCATCTTTTCTGTCTTTGTTGCATCCCTCTCCTTGTCAAACTTCCACTGCTCCAGTCCCCAACTCTTTTAAATGGGCCTTTCCTGTTCACTTTTGTGCTTTAATGGCTGCACATAGCCAAAAGTTTTTCTTCCTGTCAGACCTGAAACACCCATGAAGTTAAACTTCTTCCCTTTGACAAAAGAAGAGGGGCATGGAGACTTGGAAATCTCCTGAAAGGAGAGAATAAAGTCGGGATGGGTCTGTGAGAGGCTGGTTCTCTGGGTGTCCATGGGTTGAGGTGTCACTCCTTCACAATGCCTCTGAAGGATGTGCCACGAGTTCCTAGAACACATGAGGTTTGGACAACACTGGAGAAACAAGTAGTAGAGAAGAGAGGGTGTGGGATTTGGGGGATTTTTTGTTAGTTTAGCTTTTTTTCCCTGTGATCCTATAATATATAGGATTTGAGGCCCAAAGTAGAGGTTGAAGGAGCAGAAGCCTTTCCAGGCACTGCTGGATGTGTCTCCTTGACGAAGGCAGGCATAGCAGGGGCTCAGACTGGTCTGCCCAAACTCACCCTTGAGGGCAGGTCTGTTTACCACTGTTCTCTCCTGGCTTCTCTAGAGAGCCATGGCATTCATTAACGCCACGTGGAATGCTGGGGACACCTGCCCCTGCTCCGTGGGGGCCCAGTGAC
Organism: Geospiza fortis; assembly: GCF_000277835.1. Classification (NCBI taxonomy): domain Eukaryota; kingdom Metazoa; phylum Chordata; class Aves; order Passeriformes; family Thraupidae; genus Geospiza; species Geospiza fortis. Next base: position 646,966 of record NW_005054300.1, on the reverse strand, counting down.
CCTGCAGTGGCAGGAGGTGGCGGCTGGTCCACCCAGGGAGGACTCAGATGTCCGACCCAGGAGCAAACACCCCAGTATCCTGTTACTAACCCAGCATCCAGCTAGACCCCCAACTCTCCCCTCTTTTTTTTTTTTTTTTCCTTTAAAGGGCATTTGCTGCACCAGCTGCCAGAAGATCTCACTTGCATCATGTCAGCAGATCCATCTCAGGCTGGTGTTTTATTCTGGGGTAGGCTGGGCTCAACTCTTCCGTTGAACAATTAAATCCATGCGCACCAAACTCGAACCAGGCTCTGCTGGAGGAGAACAATAAATATTGGTGACTTGAGGCAAGTCTGGCTTTTGTGACGTTTGATGACAACTGGTATCACTTACAAAAATTGCATCATAAAGAAAAGGCAATGAAATTGCATGTCATCAGGCATCACTAAATGTCAGAAGAAATATGTTTATCCTTTGTTTTCAGATCCAAATTCAGTTTTAACATTTAAATGAAATCTAGGGCCATTTTGATATTTATCAGGCACCATTACAAAAAGTGCTGGGGTATTTTTGTTTGCTATCTTGCTCATTGCCAAGGGTGGTGTGTTGTTTATGTTCCTGTTCTTTCAAGCCAATTTATGCTCAGTAGAGCATCCTCTGAATTGAAACATCCCCTTCCTCTTTACCCCACCCACTTATTTTTGTCTGTTCTCATGCTCTGGAGGATTCATGGGCTGGCAGCTTGTTGAAAACCTCAGTGTAATCAATGGCAATACTGGGCCTGGAGTGAGATTCACAGAGGTCTGGTATTAGCAATAATCCATGGGTTTATTGAGATACTTGGAGATGTAAACACTTTGTCTCCTGTTTTTTCGTAAGCTAAATAAAATTAGGACTGTCTGGACCACTGCACCACAGCTCTGTGGTTCAAACAAAACAAACCCTCCCTCTGGACATGAACCTCAAGATCCTATATATAACCACGGATGTTAAAATAAATGCTATTATTAAGCAACATTAGAATTTTCAGCTATTCTGGATGCTTTAATATCTACTGTCAGACACATTAAAAAAAAAAAAAAAAAAACAAAAAATGAAAGCAAAACAACAAAAAACCAACAAAAACACACAGAGAAACCTTAAAATGCATGTCTTAGTATTGAGGTCCTTTTGCTGGTCAAATTCTAAAAATTCTTTCTTGCCTTTGCACGAAATGGTAGATCACATGAGAAACCTGGCCTGGGGTTCATTGCTGTGTTTGTCAAGTTCCACTTTTGATAATTGAAACAAATGTAAAAAGTTACAGTTCAGGGAGGAATAGGTAGAAGAAAGCAGAAATGGCACTCAGCAAGCATCTGGGAGGGTACAAATGTCATTTCTCTTTGAAACAGCACACAACAGCATTCAGCACCTTTTACAGCAACCTACATCTCTACGGTGTCTGAAACCAGTGAGCTGTTTGAGCAGAAGAGCTTTGCCATTGCTTTCATTGTTAACAATGTCCCCTGATGTCTTATGCAGAGGGAAAAAATATGCTCAAGTTTTTTTGCCTCAGCCATAGCAGATGAATGTGCTCCCATCCTCCTGTAGCCCGTACACAAAAGGTGTGGCTGCCCCACGTGCATCTCCAGGGCAAACTGCGCACACAGCTTCAGTGTCTGCTCACACATCAGCCACAACTTCGCATCTAAGCCCTTGGAAGGTTGGGTAAAGCCTGCCCTGTACCTTTATTGCAAGTTAAGCCCCCTGAAGATTTCGGTGTTTTTCATTTAGAAAGCTGCTAGGAGGGGTCAGGGGAGTTGCTTTTGACTCTGGGGGATCTAAACCCAATTAAACTATGCAAAAAGTACATTTCTGGAACAATTTTGCTGTAAAAGTTTCAGTCAAGTTTTACTTGTTGAATTTTTGGCTCATCCCTAAAGAGCCAAAAAAGGGGGAAATATATTATTTTTTTTCCTCCTGGATGGTGCACAGGCTGCCAGTTCATGCAAACTGAATAATCATTGCTGGGTGTTAGGTCTCAGATTTTCTGATGATTTTAAAGCAAGGCAGGGGCAGCTGCAGTTGTTTTACACTGAGGAATTTCAAAGAATCATCATATGCTTTTTCTTGTAGTTGAAATGCTTAAAATATTCCTGTTCCTAAAGTAAGCTGAATTTACACACATTTATATGTATATATAAACAAACACATACTAAGGCTCTAAGTCTGCTGGGAAAAAAAAAGAAAAAAAAGTAGCAGTTGAAGCAGGAATACATCTAAGTTATTCTGGGAGACTATGAAAGCATCAAAAAATAAATAAAACCTAAAAAAAACCCCAAACCACGGGAAAAAAAAAAAAAAGAAAAAAAGGGAAAAAAAAGAAAATATAAAAAAAAACAAGCATTCTTAAGGACAGGAAGATATTTCATTTGCTTTGCTCATTTGCATGTCAATGCCACAGTGCCATGCCAGCTTGGATCTGCTTCATAGCAGCACTGGAGTCTGAGCCCAAGGGAACAATGTGAGAGGTCAGAGCAGCACATTTGTAGGTTCTGTGATTTCTTTTCAACATGCTCAGGAAAACAAAACAGAAGTGGAGAGACAGGATCCGTATCCTACGTGGTGATTTGTCACTGACCTTTCAGGCCTCCAGCACAAGCATGGTGGCTGGTTTTCCTTTACACTGCACAATGTGGGGCAAGGAAAAACCCTGGAATTCCACTGTGGGCTCTGCTGCATCTTCACAGTCAGCACAGCACCCACCTAGGGATGCTCTGACTGTCAGCTTTTCTGTGCCTGAGCTGAAGGTCAGGGTGTCTTCAGCTGAAATAGGAGCAGTCAGCTTTAATTATTACTGTCAACTTCTCTAAAGCCTTGTATCTGAATGTTCCAGGGCATTTTATGGATGTTAAGGGGTAAATTTGGCTCTGTTATACATACAGAGCACTCTTAAGGGTGTTGTATTTGTGGCTCTGATTTGAAACAATTAGTGAAATTTCATACTATCACATCAGCAAGTGCTCTTAGGAGGAGCCTCCAGCTCCTGTGGAAAGCAAACTATACTGATATGTGAGGAAAGAATAGGAAAAATACTGAGTCTGAGGATGGGAAGGGTAAGCAAGCCCGGTAAGAAGCTCCTGCTTCAGTAGTTCACAGGTGAAGCATTGTTCTGTAATTCCGGCTGCACCTTATTGGTATTACACAGGACTCCCTTATCTTTCCTTAGCACTTGCCACTGGTTCATGATCTCAGCCCTGAATTTTGTGGTTCACACTTTCAGGTGGTTATGGCTCCCTTCAGGCTTAACTCTGGACCACTGCCTTCATGAGATGGTTAAGAACTTAGAAGTTGCAGATCCAGGACTCAATTTTCTTTGTGGAGCCAGCTCCAAGTTTTCTCACCATGCTTAAGATGACTGCTTAAACAAGTCCAGCTGTTGCCACATGATAAACACAAACAGCTACTCTGGATTAGACCTCCTGCTACAGCTACAACTGCTCTATTTTTTATTTTCTTAAATGCCTGGGATCTTATGCCACCATGCTGTAGTACCAAAGAACAAGAGACCTGTAGAGGAATCCAAAATCTCTAAACAAACTGAAAATAAATTCTGCAGCTGGAGGATACCAAGAGGAAATGGAAGAGCTGCCAATGCATGCAGCATTTTTCAGCCTATCATTATGTGCCAATTTTAGCTTGTCAACCATTACTGGCAGTGGCCAGAGAATGTGAGTGATTTTCATTAATTACCATTTCCCTGCCAATGTAGATAACCAGAACTTTCTTCCACCTCATTGATGTGCAATTTGACTTTTCTTTTTTTCTCAGTTACAAAACTTCCAATTATCTCTGGAAACAGGAACTTTCACCAGGCCTTAAGACTGCAGATTTTTTCCTGGATTGAAGTTGTGTCTCATTGATTTAAGTTCTGTTTTACACTTGCTTGCACCTTCTCAGACACTGAATGCTGATCAGCTTTTCTGTAGTTTCAGCTGGTTTTAGGTGATGGTAAAACCTTCTCTTCTCTGCACTGGATTTTTTTTTTTTCCAAAAGACAATAAAAACCCCCAGACTTTCTTTCCTTCATCTTGGCCATGGGATAGGTGAGCAGAAAGTTGAATTGAAAGGGAGCAAAAATTTCCATTTGGGGAAGATCACATTGTGTTAATAATGAAACAGAGTTTGTGGGAGTAAACCAGCTAGAAAGCTGCTGAAAGCTGAAATGTTGGTGTTAATCTATCTCATGTTTTGTCATCACCTGTACAAAGGGTGAACTTTACTTTCCACCCTCTAGCCACAGTTATCAAAGTGTATGTAAGCAAGGGCTGCAAGGAGAGGCAAAGCTATTTGACTTTATATAACGTAATTTCTCCCTTACTGCTTCTGTCTTGCTTGTGTTTTTAGACTAGCAGGACCACAATGGCGTTGATCCTTTGTCATTGGCAAGACTTGAATTATTTTGTTCATGAACTAGCAAGTGATTTTGAAGGCTACAGGGTTTTAGCTCAGATTTTGCTCCAGTATTCAGTGGTTGTTTTTTTTTTCTCCCTACATGGAATATTTAGTCATGGTTGAACAAATAACAGATGAGCAAGTTTGAGAAAAGTGAAAGCTAATTTAAACCATTGATTCAAGACTGCTGGTATATTCAGAACATTTTTTCTAATGTTTCTGTTAACCTAAACAATTGTATCTCCAGCACAAAAGGCAAAAATGCCGGAGTTTTCCATAGCAATGTTCTCAGCCACTTTATCACTTTCTGTGAGGCCAAGTTAATAGTTTTCCTCTCTTTAAAGGATAACACCTGTTCTACCCACAAACTTAAGGCTCACTTTCTGAAATAATCCCTGCAGTTCTGTTTTAGCCTCTGATTTAACATAATTCACTTTCTGTGTTAGCACAGAAGATCAGCCTGTTTCACTCCTTTTGGCAACCTGCCACTGAAATCAGAAAAGTGTTTAGAACCAAACAGGTCTGTCTCAATGATGGGTAGACAGTGTTTAGAGAAAAGGGTTTTGATGGCAAAATAATGTTATTATCCAGCTTTCCATCAATATTTCTAAACATACCTAGATTCTTCGTAAGTTCTAGAGAATGCCAGTGGTCTAGTTTGATTTATTTTCTTATCTTAATCACCTGGGCGCTAGCATTTATGAAAAAAATCTTTAAGATTTATAGTAGAAATAAAATTTTAAAAAGTAGTAACTTTGGTGTGTTTCTCTCATGTCTCCTTTATAGTATTCAAGGCAGGTTTTTTTTCAGCTTTGATTTGGTTTACCTGCAGCTTTATCTTTCTAGTTTCTTATTAAATAAGATCTGACTCATACAGGAAGCATTTATATCCAAGTCATGACCCCATGAAACATAAATGTAAGCTCCTGATTAAGTTCCTACCTGAGGAGATGCCCGGATTGACCATTTTGTGCCTGTTGAGATCCAAAATACTATTTCCATTCTCCGGTTTCTGAATGAGTATCTGGCCACTCCTTCAGGTCATTTTTGTAGGCAGATTGAATCTCTGCTCTTATCCTTCCATCCTGAGGGACCTGAATCTTTGCTAATTCTACCCTAGGACCCCGAAGCACTTTGTTTTTTCTGTCCTTCAGGCTGTACCACAAAGAAAATGAGCTAGGCTTGATCTTGTAACTCACTGTCGACATTTCTGAAAATCTGTGAAAAACTCTGCTAATTGTGCTTATGTGTTTGCATACCCACGATCATGTTCAGCTGTTTAGCTGAACTCTAGGAACAGTCAAGCCTCATTAACTAATCATATCTTTGGTGAAAAAATTGGATCTGACATCTTCATGGACATAAATGCCCTCTAGTGACTGGTGATCAGCTAAAGTACAGCTAAAGAGATGTACTTTGGATACAGCCTGTGTATTCCTTGATAAATATCTTGTACGTCTGTCTTGAAGAGTTACTTGCTGGACTGTTGGCCACTTATGGTACTGGTCTGTTATGGGAGAATTCAATGAAGTTTAGGGTTTTTTGAGAAAAAACTCACTCTTTATTCTTTAACTCTATGCTTAGACTGAAGGTATTATATGTGAGAAACCCCTCTGATAGTCTTTGCTCTTTGCTTTTCCTTCTCTCCCTCTTTTTCAGATAACATGAGCAGATGACAGCTGTCACATTTCCCTGACAACCCTCAGTGCCATGTTTTCCCCCAATACGGAGCAGCACATCTGCAATCAGTATTACTGGGTCTAACTGTGCTTCTAATTGTGTTTTTCCACAACTGGAATAATTTAATTCTCCTTAATGAGCAGGAGAACTGGGAACAGGAGGATTGGGACGGCTTGCTTCTGTTCCCTGCTCTTAGTGTGAGATAACTTGTACAAGTAGAGCTTTATTTTTTTTTTTTTTCTTAAAGCTCTTGGATCCCTAATTCCTGGTTTCTGCTTCTGTTAGCTGGGGTTCAGAGATCCAAGGAGCCCTCTTGCAGAGAAAGTACAAGATGCCCATTGCCTTTGCTTTTTAGCAAGATAGTGCCAACCCCTCAGGAGAAGACTCTGCCACTGCTGTTCATTGACCCATGGACGGATGGGTTTGCTCCCAACCCAAGCTTTCACCAGTGGAGACAAAGCCCTTTGAAGCTGCACCTAACCAGAGCTTTGACTCTAGACCTCATCCAAGTTGTCATCAGACCAAGAGATGTCTTTCATCCTCTTGACTGGGAGACACAGGTCTTGCCCACTGGCACAAGGTGTGACAGCCACATTTCCACACTGAAGCCAGGCACCCGGGCCACACCGTGCTGGCCGTCCTCTACAGCCTCTGGCTGCCCAGCTTGGACCTGCTGTGCCTCCTGCAAACCCCCTGTCATGTTCTGAGGTGGATTCCTGGCAGTCTTCCTTCCCTGCTCCCAGCCCATCCTTATCCTGCAGTGTGTGCTGGCCGCGCTGTGCTGCTGCTGCTGATGCTGCTGCTGCTCTGCATGCCAGCCCATCACTGCCAACGAGCTGCTGCTGCTGGGCTGCATGCACTCACCCTGCACGCTTTGGTTGGGGTTGTGTTCCTTTTAATGCTGCTAATCCCCAAATCTTATGCAGGACGAATACAGGACAGCTAAAGAATGGTTCTTTTTTGGCGAGAGAGCCTCGCAAAGCTCTGCAGTCAGCGTGTCAGTGCTGTCTGGGGAGCTGATCTTGGCTGTGTCTCAGGGTGGCTGAAGGTTTCACATTAGTATGGGCTGATTTGTTTGGAGCTCTTTATGCACTAAGGTGCTTGCAATATCTGCTATACAAACATATTTTGTGTGCTTTCATGCATGTGTGTTATTTTCCATGTCGCTCTTAAAAGGATTTGCCATTGCTATTCATACTCCTGCCCCTTTTGGGTGTCATTACCTTCTGCCATGACAATTAAACCAAGAAGGGGGAGGGAGAAAATAACCACACAAATAAAAACTACAGACTAGTCATATTTGACAAAGGCATCAACGTTAAAACGGAGGTTTTCAATACCATGGCTGCTTCCTTGTTATGCCTAGCTAAGGGAAAATGCAACTGATGTTGTGTTTTTTAGTGATTAAGTGGTTAATGATTTAATGAACTAAAAAAAATCTCATTTGTTGCATCCCTTGGACTCAGAAAAAACCTCAAAGAGCTGATTTTCTGTGTACCTCAGTCCAATATTGCTACCTGCTGGGATATGAACACAATCTCTAAATAAATTGCAAGTGGCCTTGGGCAAATGGAAGAGTTTCTCTTTGATCTTGCTAGAGAGAATGAACTCAAATGTTCAATCAATCAAATTCATAACTTCTAGCTACAATCGGCCTGACAACAGCCTATTATTTATTTTTAAAATCATATATTTCATTATTGCAAAACACACAGTCTCTCGTGGGGGGAAAAGCCTAAATTATTGATAAGCCTTGTATGTGACTGAGTTTGTTGGTTTTGACATGCTTGTCACTAACTATTGTCAGGAAGAATTTACTAAGATGTTTAGTCTGAAAAGTTGGCCAGGAATGTGTGTTGTGCCACATTTAAACTGGGTAGAGAAAACTTTAATAGCTGCTTTCTTCTTGAATTCCTAGTTGGTATAGACAGCTGAAGGCAGACTGGGCTTTCTAGTGTGAAAACAATGCCTTAGAACAAGCGCCCTTTGTTTTAATTGCTGCAAACCAGATGATTCAGGCTCTGAAATTATCCATGAGCTGGGGATATGAAACTTTTACTTGATTTGTGTATTTCTGGAAATAGCAATTCTCAGTCTGCAGAATATTTATGTGTACAGAAAAAGGAGAACAATTAACCCCACACCTCAAGAGTCTGTTTTCACTGGTGTTTGCCAAAAGCATCTGAGGAGTGGGTAAGGGAAGAGAGTATGAGGGAAGTCTGTAGGGAGAGTCATCCTATTTTACAAAAGCATTTATAGACATGTTGTAATGAGTAGTTTCTCCAGCCCAGCCGGAGTTTGTTTGCAGGCTGTGCAGACACCTGGATGCAGCTCCCACATCCCACAAGGGACCCCATGCCTGACCTGTCACTGTGTGCCTGGTACTGGGTAGAGTTTTGTAGGAGAGCCACCAGCTCTTCATTCCCCTCTGCTGTTTATGTGACCCTTATGGGCTTTACATGTCTGTAAATAGCTACCAATACTTCCTTCTTGCTGATGCAGCTCTGGAGCAGATTGAGGGACACCTCTGATCCATGAGTATAGTATAACCAAAAATCTGCAGAATTATTTAAAATGCCAATATGTCACACAGTCGTAGGGCTTGACAGAGAATTCTGAAGATAATTTTAATGGGAAGGTGATTGTGTTACAAAATCAAAGTGATTGAAATAAAACTTGCTTTTCTTCTAAATTCTGGCTCTCTCTGCAGAGTCTAAATATGTCATTTTATTTCAGCTTAGTGTAACACTGATCTTTTTTTTTGTTTGTTTTGGCATGGCTTGATTCAAAATGAAATATTTCAGGTCACCAAAAGAAGAAAAACTAAATGTTGTCATAATCCCCAGAATGTTCTTTTAGTAAGATATTGAAACTACCATTTTAGTAGTTCTGCCTGTACTTGGTCCCAAACAATTTGTTCCATGAACTTTTGGATGATATTTCATCGTTTTCTGTTGACTTCACAACAGTGGAGTATCCCATGGGCTACAAGTTCCATGAGAAGGTAGTGGAAAAGCTGAGCAAGAGGACTGATTGAACCAAACTTTAACAATCTGAAAGCTGTGAATCTCACCCAAGATCTTCCAGGGTGCCTCTGCAAAGAGGGGCCCTTCCAGGGGATGGTTTGCCTTGTGCAGAAGCAGTTGAGCATGGACAACCTTTCTCCATGGGAATGGAGGTTACTATTATAAGTACTATTTGTATTTTTGACAGCTTTCCTTGTTTCCTTATTTTAGCTGCCACTGTTTCATGGTTTGTCAGAAGTAACAGTGCGAAAAATCTCCAAACCTTTCCAGGTGCCTCTGTTCAGATGTGTCAGAAACAGCACCATGGGAGCAACAGGCAGCTCCAATAAATCCTGGGGGCTTTGGGAGCTTCCCTTCCTGGTGCCTGCTTGGCAACTCTGAGCATGAACTCACACCATTTGCCTGGTCTGTGTCACATACGGCAGTCCTATTTGCACCTAGGCTTGGGTCCAGGCTGTGGATGTCTTTTAAGCCCCACACCAATTCACACTTGTTGCAAAGCCCGGAAAATTAAGCCTTTCTTTAGGCTTTACTCCTGTGGCATCATTGCGCTATGTAATTATAGAGACTGTAATGTTATTTTATTATGAAGGTTTAGCAAGATGAGCAGTTTGGGACACACTTAATGCCTAACATGCAGTTCAGCTTGGCTTTGATTTCCGTTATGAGATTTATTATCACAGGGAATACACACTTCACTTGACTCTGCTGTGTGCCTGTCTAAGCTGCTACAGTAGACTTTTTAAAACTAGAAAGATTCATTTGTTCTTTTTAATGTCTGGGACTAAACTTTTGCATGGAAGGAATGTGTTGCCTAAATATAATGTGATCCTTCCAGGTATATAGTGGGGTAGAATAATTTGCTTTATATCTGTTTTTGTCTGAGAAATATTTCAAAGATCTTTCCGGCCCAGGTTTCCATAGGGCTCTAAGCGACTGTTGTCTGTTTTCAGAAGTTCACAGGTCTATCAAAATGTACAAATCATATCTCTTCCCTCTTAGCACACACACAGGCTCAGATCATTGTGGGGAGACAGTGCCAGCGTTGTGTACTTTGCCAGATGCTTAGCTGCTGGGATAATGAGGGTTATTAAGGGAACAGGGATATTAGCTGCTGCAATCCATGATAGTGGGGGACTGTGCCTGATGACTCAGAAAGTCTCCTCAGCTGCTGTGTTCTTGTGTTTAAGGAAGGTGGTGTTTGTTACCTGCCAAGCAGCCTCTGATTTACAATCTCAAAGCACCGTGAAGTGTCAACACCAAATTAATTTCTTTGTGTGTCGGTTGTGATCTCAGACAGTCCCTTCTGATACGTGGTGGTTATGGAAGAGTGGTAAATTCAACTCTGAGGTTGTTTTGGTTTTTTGGCTCAAGTGAACATCAGAGGAAATCCTTCCCTTTTTACTCAACTGTGCTATTGAGAAGAGCGGAGCAATGGCTCAGCTATGCAGCTGGAGTCAGTTGGAAGTGTTTTCAAAGGAAAAACAGCACTTGAAAACTGGATTGCCCTGTGATTTCTCTTAACCAGGTACATTTTGCTGTTAACTATAATAATGTAATCCCAAGCAAGCCACATACCATCTGTTTATCAACTTATCCACTTGGAAATGAACACGCAGCAGGCAATTCTGCTGCTGTAGGTGGCTCAGCCATGGTACCTCTGGGGACAATAATTATCAATCACTTCTGTCTGAATTAAGATACCCTCTGCACCAGTTCACAACAAGAGCAGATGTTGAAAGTTAACCACACATGCCTGCACAGGGGACCAGTAGAACAAGTTTGTCACACAGGACAGGATCCTGTTGCTATTTTGTGTGCCAGAAATTATTCATTGACTTCAGCAGCCACAGAGTTTCGGCCATGGCTTGGAGTGCATGTAGCAAGGGCTTGTTTATGAAGACTTTTGACAGCACAGCAATACCTACTGCCTTCAGGTCTGGGGAATGAGACAGTTGGACATTTTTCTAGGGAACCTGTGCATGTTGCTGCCTCAACCTCTGTTGGTTTTCCTTCCCATTCCAGTAATTTATCACAGCATTTCATGACATTGAAACCTGGAATTCAAGGACACCTTTTTACCCAGGCAAGCAATTGTGTTCTTTATACATACACCATATGTGGGCACTTCTGAAGGAACCAAAAGTACCATGTGATTGTTTGCTTCTGGCTTTTGCATATGAGGCTCTCCATTTGCATAATGGCATGTTAATATACCAAAAATAAACACCTTTTCTACAGAAAGTAGAAACCATATAGACAACCTGATGCTTTCTCCAAGTGAAAAGTGGAAGTAAACAAATCAGGCAGTGTAGGATGGTTTAGTTCCTTGTCCTTGCTGTGAAAAATTTTCTGATCTAATTTCCTCAGGTTCTCGGGATGCTGCTCACCTGCATCACATGCTTTATCAAGATTCAATTATAGGCAATCATCTGTTTCCTCAAAAACATAATTATTGATGCATGTAATATCCACCCTTATAAAAGCCTGGCCACAATGAACTAGAGGAATTGAGCTTTATCCCTAAAGAGAAGCTGATTTATTCTAGCAGTGTAGTTGTAATGGGACTCTGTGAAATAACAAAGGGACAAAAATGACGCAAGAGGATGATAATCAGTACATACAAACTGGAAGAAAGGCCCATGTAGCAGGCTTGGATGGCAGCTGGCCCAGGCTGGCATAAAGCTGTAGCTAATTCAGGGTGCCCAGGTTCCCAGCAGAGCTCCATCTACCCCTGCCTGTGACTGAATGGGCAGTGCTGAGCTCCAGACTCCACCTGCTCAGAGCATTTCCAGATCTTGTCCATGTTCTGGTTTCTGATACATACAAGAATTCAGGTGTGATATCTCAAGCTGGTCCATGAGCTCCCCAGGAAATCTCACTGTGCAGCACTGTTGCTGATGCTGGTGGGTTTCCCACTGCTAGGTGGAACACCTTGGGTTTTGCCATGCTGTGGTGTTGTTTGGAGGTGTCCTGCTCCCAGGGAGAGCAGCCTCTGAGCACAGAACCGCTCATCAATGTCCATCCTGATCCTGGCACTCAGCTTACTGTCTATCCACCAGTTTTAGATTCACTGTATTGGGGGGCTTGATTTCACAGGGGCAGTGGAAAAGATTTGACTCCATGACTGACTTTCCTAGAATGACACTGACAATGGTTGATGGTTAATTTCTGTTGGTCTCATTGTGTTATTTTAGTTGAACTTCTTAAACCATAAAGTGCTTATATTCCCATTTTTATCCCTGTGGTAGCACAAACTGCAACTCATCTTCTGGATATAAGATGTGGTTATCTATAAATGCATGGGAGAGAGTGGATTATGCAAATATGCTTATTACTCTGTTGTGGTGCTGGTGGTGGTTTGTTTGAGCTTTTTTTGTCTTTGCTTTATTTTTAATTCGAGCTCATTAACACTTGAGGCAACGTGCATTTTTCCTGCAATCTGAAGACAAAATCACAGGAAAAATTATTGTTGCCACCTCTATTATGCCTGGGCTGAGACATAAAAACAAAGAGGCTGCACATTGTTGACCAAGCCTCTCTCAAATCCCCCCAGCTCCCCCTATGTCAGTCCTTGTTTTCTCACTCCTGAGCTGAAAGTATCAACCAGGAGCAAACATACAATGTTTTTGTAGCTGTTTCCTTAGAAATTGGGCAGCTCTGCTACACCTTGCATATGTGGCAGATCCCGTCATAAGTCATTCTGACAAAAAGGCCAGGGAACGTTGATATTTTTGTTTACAGTATGTTAAACAGATGTTTTTTTCAGTGTAGAGATAAGACTACATTAAATATGATTTTATAAATAGAGGCTCTCACAGCTCAGCTCCTCTCGGGACTGCTCTGATTTGCTTGTTGGATGATTATAATGGGTTTTTAATTACACCTGTTAGCCAAGGTGTATATCAGAACTAAATTACAAAGCACCTTACAGTCAAGATTTTTCCAGTGTACAATGAGCTGAAAAACACTTTTTGTCCATAAGGACAAAGAAATTATTTTTCACATTATCAAAATTACAGAAGCTTTCTGGGCAAACATTGTGATAACACAGTAGATTAAGAAAAACAAACTTTTTCTTTATTTTTCTTATTTGTTTATTTTGGAAGGTGCTTAGTAATTACTCCCAGCAAGTTTAACTCCTTGTGAGCAGCTAGCTAAGCCTCTGGTGTTTTTCATACTTGGTGAAGTTTGCAGCAGGTTATTTTGTCTTGGTTTTTTTTCTAATTTATTTTTCATAAGAATGAAGAAGGCCAACTGTGACATAAAAAAAAAAAACAAAAACAAAAACAAATACCCTACAAACAAAAAAATCCTACCCAAAACTAAAAGGCTGTTGAGAAAGTGAGGACAAATTATTTTCATCCTTGAAAGAATGATATTTAGAATAGTTCAATGTTTAGTGAGTCATCTACAGCTGTCACTTAGGCTGAGAGGTACCTCTAGCTGCCACGAGGAGTTTGACAGCTGGAATCATAAAGGAGTGGCTATTTTGGTCATTTATGAATGCTCAGTGGAGTTACAGAAGCACAATAATTCCATATAAACAATGATTGAGGCAATATTTAGAACAGGCTCGCTTAGTGCAAGCTCTCAAACACATTATTTCAAACATAATTGTCAGGGTGGTCCAGGTCCTGCTGAGGACAGTGGAGATAGACCAGTTTCAAAGTTTTGGTTATGATTACAACCAGATCCAATATCTTTTGAATTTACCTGAAACACAGGGTGAAGTTTTCGAAAGCACTAATGTGAATTAAGCTTCCAGCTGCAGAAGTTATTGAAGCATTTTTGAACATTTCATTGGTGTTGTGGTGTGCTTTCAGCCAGGAGTTGTTGTGTGTTTCCATCCATTGAAGCACACGATGGCTTGAACATCAGAAGATCTGGGAAGGCCAGAAGGGATGTGCTTTGCAGGGCTGCCCTTTCTGGCAGTGTGCACAGAGGGAAGTTGATGGGTTTGCTGGGAGACCCAACTCTTTAGGACTTAACCCAGCAAAAGGTAACCTGGCCAACCTGCATCTCTGTTTTAGACATCGGTTGGCATTGGTTGAATTCCAGACTTCCACAAGGAGAGCCCACCAGTGGTGTCTCAGGGACATCCAGATGTGTTTGAAAAAGCCCTGTATGCAATGAGAGATTTGATTGTTGGGTAAATATAAAATGCCTGTTGCTTATCCTTTTTTAAAAATATTTTTTCCAGTATCACACAGTATCAAGGAAGCCACCATGCACCTCCTATATTTGTTTTTCACCTTCTGGGTGTGCCAGCATGCAGGGACACTGCTGGTCTCGGGAGTGACAGAAGCTGTGGTGCCTGGAAGCCCAGCTGCACTGCTCCAAGAACTCATGTGTTTGCAGGGTGTGAAATGGAGTTCAACCAACCTGTCTTGACTCGTGATGTGTGTCAGGAAGAGCCGTTTCACTGTGCAAGTGAGTCTTTTGCTCTGTCTTTCAGAATAATTGTTTTGACTTATTGGTGGTTTTAGGGAACTGATTACAATAACCATGTAGGTCTGAACTTCTCTGAAAAGCACAAGAGCAGGCGCTACCATAGTTTCTCTCTTAAATGCAGAAGTCTGCTCAGAAAATATGCTTGTCTCAGGGTGTAAAAGACATTTTTTTCATTGTTACAACCTGCGTAATGCTGATCCCAACTGTTTGCCCCATAGCAGCTCAGCACTGCCTAGTGAAAAGAAGAAGAAATCTCTTTTCCCCATGTGTTTTGAAAAGGGGAGGGGTTGTTTTTTTGAAAATTTTAGGAAACTAAAAACTCTTCTGTTAAAAAAGAAGGGTGGATGTCAAAGGAAGGAATGCTGAAATAGTCACCTGCAGATACCATTGTTGAAAAACTGTGCAGTCTGAGGACATTAGTCAGGCATAGGAAGGGAAAAAGGGCAAAAAGCAAAGCTGATTGCCATGTTTACCCTGCCTTGGTGAACTTACCCACAGGGCAGCCTTCCCTGCTGAGTTTATTCCCCATAAATGTGCACATGTACTGAGGAGGCAGTATCTCTATTCTTGCCTCATATATCTTTCAGAGAATGAACTTGCTGTGTTTCTGAAGGTATTGCTTAATGGCCAAGGGGTAAATGGACCACTTGAGATAAGCCATATTTGAAGGAGCCTGTAGGCATGTTGTTCATGAACTTTAATTTTTCCCTGAGTGGAACACTGGAAGACAATAAGCTGAATGTTGAAAGGTGGTGATGGAAAAGTAACACAAAAAGAAGGGGTAGGAGGAAATGCAGCACATAACAAAGTAAGAAGAGATGAGTAAATGGGAAAATGGAAGAAGTGGAAATGAAGAAAGATATTAGTGAGGCAGCTGGTACTAAGGGATTGGTCCTAACATGAACCTCCAGATGAGATTTTATTAGCTCATTTTATTATTCTCAGGCAGAGAGAAACTGACTGTAGTATATTGGCTTGGACATTGTTTTCAGACACTGTTTTCAGCCAATACAAGTGTTAATGCTGGTTTGAATGAAGCATTTAAAGTTTCATAGAGAAAAATGGAATATGATCCCCCTAGGCTCTAATCTTATGGTGAACAGTGGTGTTGTCCATTGTGCTGATTCCAGATCTAGTGCAATTCAGAGGGTTCACTCATACAGGGTGTCATCAAACTTCAGAGGAGCTCCAGTTAGCACCAGGTCAAAGAGAGGCTAACTGTGCTTCCATGGAGCCTTCTCTTTTGGAAATGCCAAAAGAGTGGCTGACCCTTGTTTTGGTTTAGATGTGGCACATTAGAGCTGGCATGGTTGCAAATGCCAGCCTAGTTGGTTTGGGGAGTAATACTTATTATTATACACAGCTCCTGATAGGATCATGAGCACAGGGTATAGAAGGCCAGATGTGTAACAGGTATGAATTTTCTACGCAAAAATCTCTTCTGTTCCATTGAACCAAATAGTTCTTTCACTTGTTAAGAAGTGCCGCTTCTTGCTGGATGTTGACAGTCAGGGCTCTTCCCAAATGCTCTCCTCATTTCTCTGCTGGCTTTGGCCAGTGTGTGGTGGCTGGCACAGCCCCTCCTAAGTGAGCACAGCAGGACTGCCGGTTTCTGACTTTTTCTTGTTTTCACAGGGGAAGCAACAGTGCAATAACTGTATAACTTCCCTGATGTTGCTGACTTGAAACGAACCCAGGTAGCATGTTTATCACAGATCACAGCTCTCTTTCAGAAATCAAATTACCTTTGATCTCCAAATCCTCCATTTATTACCATTCAAGACCAGAAAGCTTGATTCATAAAAATGAAGGTAGAACCATGTTCAAGAAGCTGGGCCTGGCCTCTGTTGTTCTTCCTTTCCTGAGGTGTTGGAGCCCATATGAGGGTACTCACATGCTTTAAGGCCTCCAAATGACAGGAGAGTGCACTGGCAGTAAAAAGAGACATACTGTAGGGCTGTGGCAACTGGAGCACACAGCGTTATAACAAGTAGCTCTCCAGTTGCTGTCAGCCTTGACGAGCACCCTATTGAAATGCAGATGCCTCCTTCTTGCGCCCAACTGCAGCAAATGGTTCAGCCAGAGTACGTTCCTCTGGCTCTAATGAGAAAGAGGGGAGAGGATGAGCTTTTGATAATACCTAATCATCTCGGCTTGTCTGTGCCTCAGGGTAGGGCAGTATCATGCAGGTGCTCTGTGCATTATCCTGTTATGAAATTTAATATTTGGCCTATCCCACCCACAGCCCAGCCAGGAAGATGCAGTGGTATCTGACGATTTGTTCCCTATTTTTTGACTTTGTGGCAGTAAGTGGGAATGACCTCAACCTTGACAGAAGATGAAATTTTATAAACATTTACCTACAGGGGGATGTTAATAAATATTTCTTGCCTTCTAATATCCTTCCGCTTAAACATTATTAGTAAAATCTCCCTTCTTCCTTTAATCACCGGAGCTAGACATTTCTGAGCTTTTGAAAAGAGACAAACACGCAACAAATCACGCTTGACTAATTTTGTTAAATTCTACAGAAAAGCAAATGTGAAGTCAAGTCTCTAGAGGTCGAGTCTTTGGCAAGAGGAATTTATAAGCAGAGTACTATTTGTTCTCTTGATTATTTGCTCCGCTGACAGTAGATGAAGAAAAGATGAAGCAGAAGATTTGTGCTAATTTAGAAAAATGTTTGAAAATGTTTGCCTTGCAAATCCAAATATATTAGCTAAATGTTATTGAATAATAATGAGAATGGGCGTTTATTGACTGAAGGACTTTGGAACTATGCAAAATTAATTTGTATTTATTTAACACTGCCTTTCAATGGATCTTTGTTCATGTTTCTGCAGCTTGGATTTCCTTGCAAGAGCTGATCTCTTTTTACAGCACTTCTTTATTTTAGTAACCAGCCTAAGTGCCTTGGTTCCCTAACAAAGCTTGAACAAGAAACGAAGTAAATATACAAAGCAAGGGCTTGCTTCTCAGAGGTGCTATTGTTTGTACAATGGTAAAGAGCCGGCATCTCCGCTGAGGCCTGGGCCACCTCTTGCTGGATGTGTAGTAACCCCAAATCTTTCCAGACAAATGGCTGAAAGAAAAGAGCTCTGTTATCTTTGACTTGCAGGCAGAGAGCTGAAGTGGGGAGCAAGCAGGAGACCCATCCCAGTCTCTGGTAGCAGTGATCTGGGCTTCCCCGAGCCGCAACCCCTTACCCCAAGCATGATTCCCTCCTCTCATCCTCGACGAAACTCTCCACCTGATGCCTTTTTCTTACACAAAGAGAAATGTTTCATCAGATTAAAATGAAGAAGGATGAGAGTCGTAGGTAAGGAGATCTGAGAAGGACTTAGTAGTAAAGAGTAGCTATTAAAAGCGAAAAATCAAGATCTTGCCAATCTTTCATACCGAGATGACATTGTCCAGCCTGTGCCTACAAACACCATGTGGGAGGTGAAATTAGCTGAATGCATCCTCTTCCTCAGTCTTCCAGTGCCCTGGGTGCCTTCCTGGCATTTATGCATCCCATTCTGCTGTGCCCTGAAGCACAGCAGCGCTAAATCCTGTGTGGTCAGCTCTCTGCTGAATCTCATTCCCCTGTGGGTCAGTGTGGAGTATGGTGTTGGTTGACAGACTGGAGCTGCAAAGACCCCCATCTCTCCTGTTGCACCCCATATAAAGGGCAGCTGAATCCGTGGGGATTCTCAGAGCTCTAGTGCTTCCACTTGCCACCTCTCCATCACTACAGAGCCCATGGCCCATGTGTGTCCTTCCTGTATTTCCCAAAGAGGTTAGGATTTCCCCCCCCCCTTCCCATTTTGGAAATGCCACCAAAGATTTGTGGAGAGGCCAGTGAAAATGTTTCACAGTTTGGAAAAACAGAGAATAAACAGCATTTTTCAATAGGAACAAAAGCAGAATGTCATGTTCCTTTTCTCTGTGGGTGTGGAAGTGTTAAAGGCTGTTAAGCTCTGCTGAGGACAAGGTAAAAGGAGTCCCCAGCACGTCTGTAACAGTTGCACCGATGCCTGCAGGTACATGTGTTATCTGTAGCAACACAATACTTTTGCAGAGGGCTTTGGGAAGTGTGAGAATGAAACAGACTCTTTTTAATCTCATTTATTTCCTCAGGCCATCTGGATTTAGTAAACACTCAAGACGACTGACAGGAAAAAGTTGAACCTTAGCACTAACAGGTTCATATGTGCATTAAAAGCCAGGACTTTCTGCACTCCAAGCATTGGCTGGATCATTGGCTTGCTATGAAGCCTTAATAGCTTTTCTGCAGTTTATATGTCTTAAAGTAGGCCCAGCTCTGACTCCTTGCCTCATGGGGTGTTGGGAATGTTTATTACTTATTGCTGAGAGTGGACAGCATTACTGAAAAAAAGCTCTCAGTCTTATCCAAGGCTCATTAAACCCATGCAAATTTGGCTTGTGCAAAGTCATTCTCAGGAGTTACCTGTTGAAGTTGCTTTGCACCTTGTGTGAGAATGGCAGAGCTGAGCCTTTCAAATGGTTTCCAAATGAATCTGCTCTCAATGTGGTCAGGAGAATCTTAAACTGGCTTCAGTGGAAGCGTGGGATATGGTCCAAAGTAAAAGCATCGGCACTCTGGGAGTTTGAATGAAAACTAGTAACTAATAAATGAAAAGTACTTTTGTTTATCCATGCTGGCAGGCAGCCTGTCTGTAGTGGGAACACCAGTGCCCAAGTATGTTCTTTATCCCTTTGGATTTATACGATGCTAAAATGGGAGCCGGGCCAAAGCAGGAGGTGCCCCTGCCACAAAAAGCAAGCTTAGCTCTGAGAGCCATTTATGAAATCTGTGTGAAACAGAGCTCCCAGCTCCATGAAATCTCTCTCTTTGCCTGCTCCTGTTTGTGTCTGTCTAGCACAGACTTCCATTAAAGAGGCTGCTACGTTGCTGACCTCCGTGCAATGCTGAGTGTGGTGGGAGTATTTGGATGTAAATTGAGCAAAACATCAGCTAGAGGCCTGAACGCTTTTTGGCCTCATAGTCCTTAAAGTTCCTTCGCTGGGAGGATTCTCAGATGGTTTAGTCAGCTTGGCTCTTTTATTGCCTTGAAGTAGCACTAGGTGTCCAACCCACCAACACTTGTGTGACCCTGTACCTACCCCTCTACTTGCTGGTGTCAGAAAGAGGATGAGTAAACCATAATTTCACGTATGGTTTCTGGGGTTTAAAAGTAAACTTGTAAACCTTGATTTATTTTGATGTGAAGGCAGCAGAAGGAAGGGTGAAGTGGTATTTTTCCAGTATTGTCACCTATCTGATGCTTACCCTTATCTATAGTCCTGCTGTGAGTCTTGTGTAGTTTTATTGAAATTTATGTTATGGTAAGTGTTATGAGAGGGGGGATTTTCCTCTTTATTGTTCCTTATCCAGAAAACTGAGGATGAAAATATTCTACTTAGACTTCAAGGTGTATTTTAACATTAGGAGTGTATTTTAACATCAGGAGAAATAGCTATTTAATGCCTTTTCTTGGGGTTTACACTCAAGATACTGGGTTAAATGATAAAATTGGGTCTAATTATTGTATGAATGAGAAGCTGCTGGAGGGAGTTTTGAGGAATCATTCAGCTGAGCTACACCTTAAATATCTTCCTGATTTTTGTGCCTGAGCACACTAATTACAAAACCCCCCATAGCTGAAACTTGTGTAGGACATTTTATTCAAGTCAGGCATATATTAATAGCTGCTACAGCATGATACAATGCACTGATAAAACAATCTTTAGCTGCAGCATCATGGAGGGGCTTTTTAAATTGCAGACAAAAAACTCCCACCTATTGCAAGGCATCTTGGTCAGCTGCTTCATGTCTTCCACTGGAGGGGGAGTGGGTGGTTTCGTGCAGGCTGGTGAGTCTGAACCCTGGTTTGACACCACCTCAGTCTGAGGTTGAGCCATTTGAATTTCACGGGTATGCAAAGTGATTGGGATGGAAGGTGCGGGGGGAAAAGGCTTTCAGCTAGTTAGAGCCTTAGACTGTTCTTGGTATGATGCCTCCTGATGGGAAGCAGTCTAATAAAGCTTCCATTTTCAAGTTGAGATAAAAGCATTACCTATCCAATAGATCTATGTGTAGAGACTAATGCCTCTGCGCTTTGTTTTCACGTATTATATGTACAACTGGCATTAATTGTTACATTTTCCTTATGTTTTTCCAGTATGTTTTTAATCTCTGCAGGCTGTATTGATTTTTTCCCGTGTTGCTTCTACACTTGCCACCAGGACCTCCTTGTAGATAAGGTGTTTCAATTCAGCATGTGATATTTCTTGGGAAAACACTCTAAAACACTTTTTTTTCTTTTTAAATGTGTTTTTTTTCTTCTCTCCCCCCTTTTGCGATGTATTAAAAGGAAGATGTTGGAAAAGAATTCAGAGCACAAAGCAGGGACTTGGAATGCCCTTTCTCTTTCAGCAAACCCTTTTATTCTACTGTGAGGAATGAAACGCTCCTGTTACAGCAAACACAGACTTGTGTTTTACAGCAAAAGCTGTTTAAAAGGTTATACACAGACTGTACACAGAGTTGAGCTTGGTAACAAGAGTGTTTCTGTGTTGCTAATATTGAGAAGAGAGCACTTATTCTGAAGTCACAGTTGTTACTGAAGGAAACTTCCTTTTAGTGCTTCTGTCATCTCTTTAATTCAGAGCTGAGGGGGTTCTGGTTGGAGAGTTAGGAGTTAAGGCAACATATTAGGATGTCACAGAACTAGGCTTGGGGGCTACAGAAAGGGTGTCCTTGTTCCTCTTGCCTGATGGATGATGATGGGGCATAAAGTCTGACATGGGGTGGGTAAATCTGATAGTCACAGATAGAGAAATCACAATATTTTGTAGGTTGTTAAGGTTTATAATGCATTCCTTAAAAAAATTAATTAAAATTCATCATTACCTCAGCTCACACAAACATCAGACATGAAACAGTCTGAAAATACTGTGGAGGTGGACTCAGCTGCCATCTCCAGGCAAACAGAGCTTCCAGAGATGGCTTGTGGTATATTGTGATCACCAGTGCTGTGCAGATGTGATTTATGTCCCTCTCACGCCTCTCCCACCCTCCCAGCATCCCAGGCAATCCGAGTGGCTCTGCCAGAAGGCAGCTTTTCCCTCAGGCATGCTGCCCTCAGCTGCCAGCCATAAACGGAGTTGTTAAAACTTGGTATGAGCACAATCCACCTTGGCACAGCACATCTAAAACATGTGTCCTAAAGTCCAGCCAGAGCCACCCTGTGAAGGTCCCACAGAGGGGCAGTGGTGCTCTTGCTCCCTCACCCTGCGTTCTCAGCCAGCTGCTGTGGCAGCCCTGAGTCACCTCATTCAATGACAAGTCCTGGGCCATCCAAATCACTGCTGAGCCCTCTTCAGTTATAAATGCAGTGGTTTAATTTGTCTGGGGAGGCAGAACCTTTTTCTGCCCTATGCACTCCCCTGGACACATGGTTGCTGCCCTCTCTCTTTCCTGGTGTGGACTGTGTGAGCCTGCTGCCCTGTCTGCTGCCTGGACAGTATCCTGCTGGTTTCTGGATATGGTATAAACAGGCTAACCCACGTTTAGCAGTTAGGAGACTGTGCTTGGAGCATCATGCTGTGCACTTCCCACAGCCTGTACGATGTGCAAGCCAGCAGCCTTGTCTGCCTCAGCCATGCATCATTATCTGGGCCCTTCAGATCCACTGCTGCTCATTAGGCCTCTTTCTTTAGCACAACAGGGTCCACATGTGCACCCCCAAAATGTCAGGAACCCTCCTAGCTGATGCTGCCAGGGTGATGACACACACACAAAACCAGTGCTCAACAGAGATGGTTTTGGTAGACTACTGGAGTTAGTTCAGCTCCAGACTGATGCTGCTCTGGGGAGTTGAGAACAGGGAAATACAAGCTCCTCTTGTTACCAGGTGCTGTAAAGACTCAAACCTGTTTCTCTCCTCTGTCTCCCTTTATTCTATGCCCTGTGTTTGGGGGTGTTTTCTGCTTATGGACCCCCCACAAACTGTGCTGGGAGTGACTGCGCTGCATCCACTGCTTTTGCCAGCACTTATGTGGTGATCTCACTGTTCTGGCTCAGTTCTCAGTGCAAGATAGAGCAGAAGAAACTCCCCTTCAAAGCTCAGGGTTCAAAATCAGACCAGTATCTCCCACAGCATTTTATTGCCTGGGAAGCCTATCTCAGCTGTGCCCTCTATACCATCAGCCTGAAATGCTCCAGCATCCAGCCTCCCACAAGCAGGAGAGGGAGAGGAGATGAACTTCCCATCAAGCACCAAGACAAGGGAAAGAGCAGCAGCCTGAGCATCTCCCAGTGATGCTCACTCTTTCATGCACAGTGAAAGAAATTGCCACGAGTAGGTCAAAGAGCTGTGCTCTGTTGTCATGGGCTGTACCTCAGGCAAAACACAGCTGAAGGAAAAATCAGAAACCTTCCAACCCAGTCAACCTGGATCCTAAGCAGAGCGAACAATGTTAGAGCAGAGCTGCATTTCCATCTGATGTCCCTAAATACAAGTGATCAGTGTAGAAAATAATTTAATAATAAAAAAATCAACTGCCTTGATCAGAAATAAGCCCTGATTCAACACAGATGTACCAAAAAATGTTTTGAATTTTTAAGTCTACACCCCAACCCCAGAGAGCTAAACACTGAATCGTCACCGCTCTGAAATGCATGTTGTCTACTGGAAAGTTCTCCAAAAGGTGAAATGTGCTGTGGTTTGTTTTGCTTCCAGACTGATCTAACTAACTGTTCGAACTTTCAAAGAAACTGTGTAGGAGTCTGACATTTAAAAGAGTGGGGAAAAAAAAAATGAACGTAGGGGAGGAAGTCGAATTTGAAATTACATTTTTCTGCCCCCCTCCCAGAAGGAGAGTGTGTCTGGAGCACTGCTGGGCTGGGGTTGGCTCCCAGCAGGCAGGAGGTTGCTCCGTGGTGTCCCAGGGCTGCAGGAGAGAGGAGAGTGCAAGGATGCCAGGCTCGCCTTGCCGGGAGGGGATCGCTCCGGAGATCAGCTCCCCCTGCACCGCGAGGTGCTGCTCGGAACAACGGGAGATATTTGCAAAGGCTTGATGGGCCATGGGAGATTCACAGCTGGAAAACACAGAGCCTGCTGCACACCGGTCATCTGCCCAGGAGCCCGACAAGTCCTATACTCCCTTTAGTCAGTGCAAACAGGAATTTACTGAACTAAACTGGGGTGCATTTCCAGTGTGCTGTTCCCCCTCTGCTGCATGCAGAATTTCCATGCATGCATACACATACAGAATCATACATATAACAGAATCATATAGAACAGATACTGTGATATATGCAATAGAATGTAGAATATAAGCTTATATATGAATATATGAGCTTATATAGAATATATGCATATAGAATATAAACTATGATATATGCAAGTATTTTCCCCATCTGTTTAAGTATTTCTTCTATATTTTGAGACACATCGTGGATGCAAATCAGTTGTTTGAAAGCACAATAAAAAATTGCCAGAGCCCATGTGTAAGTCATGAAAAGGTGTCCCTAGGTACAAGCTTTCTGAAATCTAGCACAAGAGAGGGAAACTTGCTTTTTCCTTAGGAAATCATCACCAGGCAATACATAGGCTTAGAGAAAGCTGGGGGTTTTTTTTCACTTGCCATACTGGCATAGACAGACTCAAAAAAAATGATCTGGATTTAGATAAAAACTCCTGAAGTCTAAATGTTGGCATACAAATGGCAAAGTTCCCTGTAATCTTGTTGAGCAGGTGACCATGGGTTGGGCAGCACAGCTTCACTCCCAGGGCCCTTGCAGCTCCTAATGGAGGGTGCAGGTCCACACTGAGTGCCAGAATGATGCTGTTATGGCTGGTAAGAATTTAGCTCTCAGAAACTGCAATAAATGCCTCGTTCAGGAGGAGTGTGGTGGATGTTTCTGAGGCTCCTGGCCGTGAGGTGTGGAAACAAACCATTAGGTTAAGTCCTCTCCTTTGTCAGCACTGGATGTGGCTGCTGTCCTCCAAAACTGGACTCACACTAATTCTTCTCACTTATGTCATGCTTCCCATTGAAGTAAAATCAAACTCCAACGCTGTTCCTTTCTCTGAGCTTCCCTCTGCATCCTGTCTCTTTTGTTCCTAACAGAGGTTGGGAATGCGGGCTGCTCAGGATCGCAGCTTTCAGCACCAAGACTTAAACTGAAAATAGTGCCTTATTGGGGAGGTGAGAGACAAAAAATATCAAACAGAGGTTAGAAAATGCATTTTCAGGGGTTTCAGTAAAAAAATGCAATCCTAAGAGAGTATTAACTGATACAACTATCTGCAGAATTTTTTTAACTAAGCTAATATTTTGATTTATTGGAGAAATGTAAATCAAGTTCTCTCTTCCTTAAATAATTTCAATTTTAACATTTTTCTTTCATATAAGAAACCTGTGAATCTAGTTTTCTTTTTCCTTTTTTTTCTCACAGTAAGATAAGCTAAGACTGTTCAACAAAAATTTTAAAAGAGACTTATTTACATGAAGTAAAATAAAATGTGTTGTGTAAAAACAGGAAGTAACAGGCTCTCTTTCAGTCCTTTCTTGGTTTTTGGTTGTCACCTAGAAATTTTAGGGGTATGTGTTGCTAAAATTATTTCAGGACTTACATCTTGCATATTCCAGTTACATATAAAAATATTTCATATTATCTTAGTGGCATAATTTCTGCTATCAAGAATGACAGTAATTCACTTCTGTGTGTTTTTAATGCTGGGGTTTCTTACATCTGGTTTATAGCTAACAAAAAGGTGTGAACTGATTTGCACCAAATTTCCTCATAACAGCAAGAGTTTATAATAAAAAGTGATTGTGAAAGTGAGGGAAGCATTAAATATAATGGCAGAACAATCCTTTTGATCACTCAGAATAGGATAAGCATGAAATGCAACTATAATATGAATGATAATCTGAGGGGGGAAGTAACAGCTGAAAGACTGAAAGAATTTCAATTAAAATATACTAAGCTTAACAGATTGTGCAGATAAAGCCCACCGATACAGCAGTGACGGGCACTCCGTACATGCCACTGCAGATTCCCCGAGCACACCGAACAGTTGAATTAAAAATGAATTTCGATACAATTATTATTTTAGCCTGACAAACAACCGCAACAGAAAGCCTCATTCCACCTTACAAGCTCCCGGCGCACAAAGCGTTTCCCTGCCGGGTATTTACCCGCCCCGGTTTCGTTCCAGACCCGGTAAGGGACGCTTGGAACGCGCCGCAACGAGCACATCCTCGTGTTGCTCCTTTGTTCTGGAATTTTATCCCGAGCTGTACCGAGAGGGAAGGCGGCGGCACAGCCGGAGCCCCGCTCGGCGCAGGAGCGCTCCATCCATCCCTCCATCCCTTCGGCTGTGTGTCACTGCCCTCTCGTGGCTCCCGCGCCGCGGGGACACGGGGGACAGCCGGCCCCACGCGGGGACACTGCCACCCGCGCATGGCCCCGCGCCCGCTGCGCCTTCTGGCTGTCGGGATGAGCGGCGCTGACCCCGCTCCGGTCCCTCGCCGCGGTGACTCACGCTCCTGCCGCCTGCCTGGACATCAAAGGATGCTGCAGCCCGAGCGGTACCTGCCTGCGTGGGGCTTCTGCAACAGTCAGGGGTTATGGGCTGTGTGATGGCTACTTCAATACTTAATCGAGCATTTCAAAGTTCCCCTGTGATCTATACATACGTGGCATTTAAAACATCTTTCATGTCTGTTTTGTTCTCATAATATTTTTTGTTCCCCCACCAGCAGCTTCTTCCTGCCCCTTGCTCTCCTCCCAACCCGAGCAGCGCCTCTCTCAAGCTGCAGCTCTCGGTGCAGGGGCTGCAGGCTCAGGAGCAGCCAGGTCGTGGGCAGCTGCCCAGGGGGCTTACCACACACATCACAACTTTCTCTCAGAAATTAAGTTTCCTCTTTTCTCCTAGTCCCGAGTGCGCTGCCAGTCACACTGATTTGTACCAAACTGTGCAGTACACGTGCTCTGATACAGAAAATTGTGCCTAATTCTGAATCTCAGTCACTTATCTAAGACTGGTGAGGAGTCAAGCTGTGACCATTACATTCAGATCACTTATGACATAACTTGATTTAAACATGTATCTCAAGAAGCATAAACCTGTGTCTTCTGACTTTACTACAGTTCTAGATGATGGTAAAAGTCAAAACCACCACTGTAATTACCCATCTATTTCTCATTGTGTTTTCTGTAGTGCCCATCACTGTAAAATCTAGGATGTGATGTTTGAAAGTTAAATAAATGATGTGGAACTTAGATCTTTGTTTCAGCCAGGCATTTTTTACAGCATCAGAGCTTGAGTGCAGACTAAGCCTTGTCGGTGCTCCATGTCTTTTATTGCTTCCTTGCTTGTACAGTGCAGCTTGGGGATTTTAAGGCAGAGGAGGATGTATGAATTGCTCAGCTCTGTACCACAGATGGAACAGATCCCTGATGTAATTCTGCTGAAGTAGGAGAGCTGTAAATGAGAAGGAGTTTTGCTCAATGTTTAGTATATCCATTTCACCAAGCAGTGCTCTGCCCAGCCCCTGAAGCCTCGTGCTGAGAAAGAGGCAGCTGGTGGAGAGCACTTGTAGGTTTTAAAAAAAATTTAACTGAGTAAGAGTCATATTTCCTTCTTCTATTTTTTGTGTCTCTGTTAGACTATGTAGACATCACTTTTTATTTTCAGGGACACAGCAAATCAAAGCCATAGCAGGTCTGAGTTTTTCCTCTGATACCCTCTAAAGGTGTGGGAGTCTTCCATTAAGATGTTGTTGAGTCTGGTTTTATCTTCTGCTGATACTGAACTGATGTTCCAAGTGTGGGGAAGTTTCTTATAAAAATGTTTTTGCAAAAAAATAAAAAAAAAAAATTAAAAAAGGAGGAGAAGAGGCACCAGTTTCTGTGAGGTTCTTACTGGTTGGAAATTATGTATTGGTGGAACTGAGGCAGCTCATGGAGGTAACTGCTACTTCTGCCTACTTTCCCAACTTTTCCAGCCATGTTAAGAAGAAATGTATCTAGTCTTTGAAAAGGGTGGAGGGAAGCAGACAGGTCATAAGAGCCAGAAAAACTTCTACTGGGAGCATCCAACACATCTGGTCAGGCAGCTCTGCTACATTACTAACATAAAAGTGTGTGCACACAGTTTTCAGTCTTGTATTTTGTGAATCATTAAATGGTACCTTTCAGTACAAACTAGGATACTTTATTTTCAGTCTTCAGTATTTCAAGTGCCTCTAGCATCGAGCGTAAAGATGTGGAGAGAGGAGTTACTCATCTGCTTTGTGACTAAAATTCCAAAGGACCAAGGGCTAAGGGATGTTGAGCACCCATTTCAGTTGGTGTTCCCACTGCAGACCATAGAAGGCTGCAGTTGCTGCCACAGAGATGTCAGGTGTGTGCCCAGTGGTGGGAAGAGCTGAGGGACTTTGTGGCTGCAGCCACTTGCTGTGACTGTGAGTAGAAATGCAGCTCCCTTTGCACAGAAAAGGCTGTGAGAGGGACTTTCTTTATTTGCCTGGACTGAGGTGAATTCTGTGTTGCCATGATTTTGCTTTTCTGTGATTTCTGTCCTAGTGAACCCTATCTTGCCGCTCACTGACATTTTCTTGAACGCAACTGTTACAGTCAGAACAAAAGGTGAATAGTCAGAGATGTTTTTGGAAGCTGGTTGCAAAGGCCAGGTTAATGGTTACTTGTGTGCTAACACAGACTCTGACCCATATGGTGCAGCTAGAGCAGTGCAGAGCATGGCTGTCATCCGCTCACACAGCACAGGATGGCACAACACAGAGATGACCTGGAGTAGTGCTGTCTCCTCACTGCCTCATCTCTCATTAGCAGCAGCCTCTACAGCCAGAGATGCTTCTTTGGAAATTTAAAAAGTGAGCGTGAATGCTGTTCAAAAGCCTGCTTGTTAGAAGACTAGAAATGAGTGGCAGCCTGAGCCAGAGAGATATAGAAGACTTTAAATACATATATATGAATCATATATGCCAGCCTATAAGCCAGGGTGTATAGAAACTGACCTTTCTCTTTCATCACTGCAGAGTAAACAAACTGCAGAATTTGCTCCATCCATGTGTACTTGTTCCCTCTGTGCTGTCTGTCCCAATGTCACACACTGCAGCTGCATTTGGCAGCTCGACTCCCTCCCTCCTCCCTCTATTCCTTCTGTCCTCTGTCAGCCAGCACAGCAGGGTACCATTCCTCTATCCTCCCTGTTTCTTCACCAAAAATATGATCCAGTTCATTCAGGTGCAGGGGTGAGTCCTGATCAGTTGGGCAGAGGCAGGGTAGATCAAAAAACATAGGAGCACCTTGTAGGAGAGCTGTCAGAGCTGTCCCAGTTTTACTGGGACAGTCAGTACATCTGCCTCAGATACAGAGGTTTAGGTGGCTGGATGCTTATCTGGAAAGGCAGACATCCTGCTCTTGGTGGAAGAAAAAAAAAGTTATGGCCAAGGAGAGAGAGAATAATGTAAAGGTCTACCACTAAAAAAGGCACGTGAATAGAGTGCTTAGTCCTGGTCTAACACATGTTCGGGTATCAAGATTTGAGGTCACACTCAATGTCAAGACGTTTTCAGAGTTTTTTTGAGAATGTATTTGCTCCAGCTTGAAGAAATTCCTCAAGAATTTCTTGAGGAAAATTTGAATGGTTTTACATTTGGATTCCCCAACGTTGGGGCAATTTCAGCTTCAGCTAAAAACGGTGCTAGGACATGTAGTCTAGACTGTGCTTTTGCCAAGCAAGGTTGGACCAGGTCCTTAATGTCCCCTTCCATCATGGTATTTATGATTCTATGATTTTGTGATTTGTTAGCTAAATTGCACAAAAAGTTAATGTTCTCAAGGCTGAAGATCTACATTTAGTTTTTCCTCGAGGTAAGCAATCTCCATCAGAAAATATATGGTTTTCACTCACAGAAGCAAACATTCTACATGAAACTGATGCATAAAATAAGCAAAGAAAGCACCCTCCTGTGAGTACAGCAGCCTCCAGAAGTCCTGAGTAAGCAGCATTAAAAATCTATTACTTCATGGAAGCTGGAAATGGTTTGCTTAATATTTTTAGCCCAGTTGACAGTTTTGCTAACCTCTCTCCCTTTAGTACATTTTTCATGTAAATATTTTTCAACAGTAAGTATAGAGAAGCAGAGTGGTAAAGGAGCAGGGAAATGTAAGAGGAGCACATGAAACTGGCAACACAGGAGCTGAGACCTATGAAATACCAACTCTGCAGCCTGATCTCCACCTGCTCTCTCGTGGATGTCTGCATGGGGAAACTTCAAAATTCCCCTCCCTACAAATAAATCTGATCTCCTCTGGGCTGCACACACATGCTTCATACATACTGCCAGCACACAGCCCACCTCAGCGCATTCAGCTGGGAGCCCTGGCCCTCCAACACAGCAGCTCTGACCCCTAAACATGAGCAAGAAGAGTCCACGTGTTGCAGACAGGCACCTCAGTGGTGCCTCTGAGCACCAGATCCATGGTGCCTTTTGTGCCCAACTCCAAAAGACTCAGGTGCCACTCAGGATAACTGGCTTCATTTCAGTGTAACACTGAGATCTAGTCATGAAATAGGAGTGTGAGCTCTTTATTTGCTCTTGACTGCTGATTTCAGGCATTCACTGAGGGATAACCATCCCAGAAGATGATAGGCAGTTATTTAATCAGCCTTTTTCTCATTGCTCCAAAAGAGATTTTTTTTTCCTATAAGTTTCCAGATGAAGGTGAAACCATGGCCACTGAGAATTACAGATCACAGAAAGGTCAGGCTGCAGGAACACTCCCACCTGCATGCCCTGAATCCTACACAAAGTATTTCCTGAGCCTAAAAAGCAGGAAGAATGGTAAAGACTCACTGTAATGGAAATTCTGAACATGCACTAAACCACCAGGCATTAAGGGAGGTTTAGGTGA
Source organism: Geospiza fortis (assembly GCF_000277835.1). Lineage (NCBI taxonomy): Eukaryota > Metazoa > Chordata > Aves > Passeriformes > Thraupidae > Geospiza > Geospiza fortis. The sequence continues at coordinate 616,426 of NW_005054300.1, read as the reverse complement.
TGGGACTGGGGACAAGCATTTTTGTGAGGTAGTGATGTCATAACTGGAAAAACCATCTCTTTCCTTTGTGCTGAGGAGATCAATACTGGAAGGGGCTGTGCCAGGAGGCTGCAATGCCTCTGCTGTAAAACATCTCTGAGATCCTGCTAGAAACCTTCCAGCAGTGCTAGGACAGGGGACAGATTGATGAAAATCACGTGAAGTTGTGTGATATTTGCTGTTTTCTGCCAGATTGGGTTGTTGGATGATTCAGCTATGTGCAAACTTCTGTCTCCTCCCTGCTGTAACATCAAATTACCTTCACTTCTCCTCTCTCCCTTCCTGTGCCACTTATTTGGATGGAGGTTAGGTGACCTGGCATCCTTTATTCATGAAAGGAGCCCTGTAATATATGTACATTTGTTCTATGTTCATGGGGTTAATTTATTTTTGGCAAAAAGTGCAGAGAAGCAGCCCTGAAGATAGAAATCCTGTATTTTCCTTCCCAGAAACAGTGTTGCCATTGCTGCAGTGGTTGTCCTGCAGAATTTCTCCTGCCTCATCTTGAACTCCACAGAGAATTTCAGCTGCTTGTACAGTCCTTGGCCTTGCTGAGATCAGGATCAGCCTGTTATGCTACCCTGGTAGGTTTTACAGCTTCCCCCACCTCCTCCAAGCTATAAATTAGATTGGGGGAACCAATTTTTTTTTTCCCTGGGGAAATTCAGTGAATCACAGCTGGTGACTGATGTCATCCCCTTCTCACTACCCAGCTGTAACTCATGGGCAGAAGATTTGTTGTCTTCAGCAATTAAATGGTGGGTTAAAAACTGGTTATCTATCCCTCTTATAGCAGGAGGTGTCTCTTTAATTGTGAAACTTAACACCATCAGAAAACTCCTGTTTGTCCCACATGAGCTATTATGGAACTTTTGAGAAAGAAGCTGCATTTGTCACTGGGGAATAATAAGTCTTATTTATAGAGTAGCCCATGCATGAAATCCTCTGGGCAACTAACAAAATAAAGTCTGGCTTTAAAAAAAACAACAAGTAAAATCTGAAAAAATATCTCCATGTAGTCCAATAAATGCCAAGAGGGGTGAAACAGTTTCTTAATGTTTTTAGACCAAACATGGTCAGCAGTAAATGAGAGTCAAATGGATTTTTAACAGACATTTTCTGGAGTTGCTTGGCTATCCTCTTCCAAATGGTTGGTAGCTGTGTGGGATGATCAGAAAATGAAGAGAGAATACAGCTGAAGAGCTGATGATGTCTTGACCTTCAGCTCATCAGAGCACCCCTTCTGTCTCTCAGCAACTTTCATCTAAAAGCTACTGGAAAAAACTAATACAGGAATGGCTCTGCTGAGCACCAAGTGACATTACTTTTACCCTCAGATGTGGCAAATTAGGAGAAAAGGCCACCTGTATAAAATATTTCCAGGTTAAGTCTTGAGATCCCCCCCCAAGGGAGGAAGTTTGGGGTTTTCCCTTCAGTTCATGTGAGCAGGGTTGTGCACATTCTCTGAAGAGGCTGAAGTCACAAGGGGATCTGAGGACTTCTGGGCCACCCTTGAGGATCTGCTCGTCCCCAGTGTCAGGGGTGGGTGTCACTGAGCGTTAGACAGAGACAGCACTGGGGAAAAAGTGTGAGAAAGGACAATAAGTGTGAGAAAGGACAATAATATCCAATATTCCTTTTTATCCCTGGCTGGAATTCATGTGAAGATCCAGATCTGGGGACCAGAGCCAGAGGTGTTCTCCATGTCAAAGTTCTCATCTCTACTTTCTTTTTAAGGAGAATAAGAATGAATTCAGGATGCTATCAAAAACCAGATGATAATTTATGCAGGTACAATGCATCTCTTAATATCTTCCTTCCAACCACATTTCCTGTATGTCGCAGCTTTTATTTTAATTATTGCATTCCAAATGACTTGCCTTTCAGTCAGCAAGACCGAAAGATCTTGAAAGACCCCAGAAGTAATTTATGAGCAATTATCTGATTTTCATTTTTAGCAGCCTGTACTGTTTCGGTTTCTGTCACCTTGGAATATTCTTCGCTGCAGTGTAGATAATTTAACTAATAGGAGGGACACCCATTTAAAAGGGGGCTTTCTAATGACAGGCCCTGCTGAGCCTGCTGACACTGGTGCTGGTAGTTGGAATTATTATGGTGATTCTCAGCATTTTCATTAATCTCTTCTGCATTCTCTGGGGTTTTCAAGTTGAAATTTGCCAGGCAAGGTCTTAGCAAAGTAACAACTTTTATTCTCTTTCCTTAGGGCCTTTTTTCCTATTGCGGGAGTCTATTAAATAAGTTAAAAGTAGTTCACAAAACTACAAATGAAGATGGTGACAACAGGCTGAAGGCATATATAGGGAGAGCACTGACTGTCTGCTGGAGCAGTGAATTCCCCCTTTCTCATACTCTTGTCCTGAACATCTGGGTCGAGGAGGGTGATGGAGTGGCAGTGTGTCGGGAGAGAGGAATGAAATGCACGCAAAGGGCCCTGTGAGGGCTGTCAGATGGGTCTCCCCCACCTGGCAGGACATGCAGAGCTGGATGCAGAGCACTCACTTTCCCCCTCTGCTTGTCCAGGTACAGCTGAGGTGTCCTCCAGCAGCTGTTGGAGGGTAGGGCAAGATTATCAGAGGGGCAGCACAGTCACATCCATTATTCATGCTCTCTGTCCACCAAGTGGCCACTAAGTGCAGGAAATTGTCTGGTCTGACAGTGTTTGACCAGCCCTGAGAGGACAGGGACCTCATGGAAGAGCTGGTGGGACCAAAGCTCTTGCATTCCTGAAGCACAAGGGCTCCAAAGGGTTCCCTCTTGGACAGAGAGCCCCACAGAGGTGGTGGAACCCTCATATCTCTTGTCATCACGTCACCAGCTGGGCAGAGGGTGCCCACAGCTCTTGCAAACCAAGTCAACCAGAGATGCCCTGGTAAAATGAGCATTTCCTCATGCTGGTCACTAACAGAAATAATCTGCTTTCATCCTCCTTGTGTTAAATTTGCTTATTGAGACTCCTGGTGATTCAGAAGATGAGAAAATTCCACTTTTTTCCTGTACAGCATTGACTGCAGGAGGTCCCATTTTTGTGTGGAGCATTTGGGCGCTACCACAATCCAAATCACAAATAACATTTTTGTGTTTATCTTGCTTTCCCTTTGATCTTTCCCACACTGTGATTGCTGATAGATTCAGCTAGCTTAGAAACAAATATTTGTTGCGGCTATGCTCTTCCATAAATAGAAATTGTATACTTTAATTTTATTTTTTTAAGGGTGTGTCTGGAAGCAAAAGGGAAGGAAATCACAAGCATTTAGAAGGGCACAGGATGTAGGCATGTGTCCCATGTCTGCACTAGTGCCAAGCTGAGCACAAATACCACTGCTGTTCTCAGCAAACATCAGAGCCTTTAGACGTTTAAACATTCAGCATGCAGAGGAAGAAAAGGCATGGCAGCTACCAGCTAACTGTGAGGTTTTGTTTTATTTCTCTCTCTGTTCCTCTCGAACACACTTAGAGGGGATGGCTCAGAGGATTCAAACTTCCTTGCTTGCTTATAGGGAAAAAAAAATCATCCCTGCTTTGGGAACCCAACTTCTCTACCCAAGTAGGAAGTCACAGATGTAACACATCAGTAGGTAAGAGGAATGCTCACCTTGCCCCCACCCTGGCACATCAGAAGTGAAACCTAGGTCAAATCTTTTCATGTGTTGCTCATAGTTTCTTTAAAATAGTGTTTCCACTGATGCACACCAACGTGATGAAGATTTTTTCATGTATTATTAATGCATTTCTTTGTACCATGTTCCCAAAAAAAAAAAAAGTTTTGATTTATTCTACACCTTAAACCCAATGTGACAAACTAGTGAGATGGCAGCAGGCTGCCTCTTTCTTTCTCCAAGATTTGAAAACTGAACTTAAAAGTCTGGAATTATACTCAGATGCATTCCACTCTTGTAATATTAACATTTTTTTTATTACCTGAACTATTTTCCCTGTCTCCCTTGACTCCCACAGCAGGGACTCTCATATTATTTCCTGCAGTGTTCCACCCCCACTTTCAGAGACCTGGATTTGAGGAGCTGCCCTACCGTTTATCAAAGCTTTTCCCTTGGTCATCAGAGAGAGTCTTGTCTGGTTTGGGCTCTATGAAATTGTCTGCTTCTACTTTTTTCCTTGCTTTTTCTTCCTCTTCTTTGTATCGAGTTATCTGTTCACAGCCGAGTAATCTCAGTAGAACTGCGGGGATGGAGATCTTCTTGCCTCACGTCAAAGATACAGAACCTTTTTCAGCTGAGCCAGGCATTGGCAATACAGACAGGTATTTATAAGTGCTCACACAAAGTAGGCATGAGGTGTCCTCTGTGGCAATTCCTGTGCAATATTGTATTGATCATATATACCTCTGACCTCCTCTCCTGCCCTCTCACCCTGCAGTTCACCTCCAGCAAGACTAACTGCTTTCTGTCTTCTTTACTGCTTGGTGCCTCTCAAGCAGCAACCATCTTTCAGGGAAAAACAAAAGAAAAGAAAATAAAACTCAAACAACACACTCAGATCAGAAAAAAAAAGGTCTTTGTTTCTTTTCTTCAAGGTGTAGGATTTTCTCCCAAACCAAGGCTGTAAAATATATAATATCCATTCCTAGCTGAGCTGATATATTTAAATCTCAGTGGATTGTAAAACTCATTAAATCATCACTGTATTTATCCCACATAGATTTGGAAAACATTTGTTTGACAAGAGAGAAAAAAATACTAAGATTTAGGTAGGTTGTGAGATAATAGATTTAAAATTTCCAGTATTATTGTACAGAGAAAAATCACAGATCATTTCTCAGTGAAACCAATGCTACTAAATTTGTAGACAGTGTCCATCATCAGTAAATATTTTAAGGATATGATATTAGTTTAAGTGATCCAACTGCAGAGTGGTGTGATACGACTCTAAGCAAACATTTTTGTTAAACTTGCTTGGGGGCTAAATTCTTTGTGAGCTTTCAGCTCTCCTGTTGGTGATCTTTTCTTCACAAAGCAAAGCCCCTTCCCTGCCTGTGCTTTACTTCTGAAGCTCTTTAAAACCATTTCTCCCTGCAAGCCTTTCTGTGATGCAGGGATGGATTTCACAGAGGTGGAAATTTTCGGTTGTCCCTAATCTCTGTCCATTTGTGTGACAGTCCCCTGTGTGGAAGCTTCTCAGAATAGAAATGAGTCTCTCCTTCCTGAGAGTTTGGAAATCATCTAGCCCAAATCAGCACCTGTGAAAAAGATGCTGATGCCAGTGTTGCAGATGGCTATTATTTATTTATGTTCTTGTAACAGGGTAATGGAGTGCCCTCACCTAATATTAATAGAAATATCTTTTTACAGCAACTATATATATAAAAGAGTACACATAATGGGAACACTATAAACTTCACTAATTAGGTCCTCTAATATTTTCTTGAACAGAAATTGAAATCTCCTTTATCTCTATTTGTTTTTCAGTTATTTGGGGAAAGAAAATAATTTTTCCCCCAGATATAATTGTCACATTTACTTAAAAAAATAGAGAGAAAAGACCTCTCTTCTGCTGTGTTTTTATGTTGCAGCCCCTTCTGAACCTGGGCACTTGTGGGGAAGCTAATCACGTTCTGTGGCTACTCCAGGTGACAACTGCAATCACAAAACACTGATGTTTGCTTGAGATCCTGTGATATAGGCAGAAAGCAAATTTGGAATGCTAAATGGAATGCAAGGAAACAGAATCTCATTCTAAGAGCAGCCCTCGATCTGCTAACCTGACACTGAAAAGGAAATTCATATGAGCTATATATACCAAACCAAGATTTACCAGCCTGGCTCCCTTACCAGAGGGTTGAAGGAAAGTGTTTTGCTCATGGTTACAAAATACAAAATCTGCAAGGTATTAGAGCATGTTTTGTAAACATAAAAAGTGGGCAAATCTATAGAATAATTTATACATACTTTTTCCCACTTCTTTTTTCTGACAGCATAACTCTGCCCATACTGTGCTGAAAAAAGGGTTTTCACAGATTTGTGATGTTAACTGTTGAATCTATATTTATGAGTTTCCATGATGTTTCTGTAATAATAAGATTATTAACGTCCTTTTTACTTAGTATGAGGCACTGAGGCAATCAATGCTTGAAACTCACCCGCCTGTAACAGTGGCTGGTTCATTAGCCAGGGACTGCTGTAAAGACTGGGGTGAACATTATGGAATCTGCATTTATTTTTAGCAGGGACTCGATATTCTGTGCAAATCCAGCATGAGAAAGGGGAGTGGATTTCTCCTTGGCAAAGAATCCTTTCCAGAATGGCCTCATTCAAACACTTTATATCTATTCTTTCTATTCCTGCAGCCTAAGGCGCTGGTGAAAAAGCATGAAAAGCACAGAGAGGGTTTTTTGGTGAAACTGGTCCTCTGTTTTGAGTGATGTCCCTGGAGTGTGGTTCTACCAACAGCTGTGCCCACTGAATGCTTTGTCTGGTTCCCATTTTTGGCAATTAGCACACCAGAACATCATGTTGGGTTTTTTCAAAAGCCTCACACAATCTTCAGACTTACCCTGCTCGTGTTGAATTCTGCTCTGTCCTTAGTATCTCCTTTCCTTTCAAGTGAGACCAGGTTAGATGGGGAGGCAGCTCCCAAATCCTGGATCTCACACCCTTTGGAGAATCCCCAGCCTTGGTGACATCCAGATCCCTTGGTGGGCATGGAGTGGCCTCACCACCCATGTGTGGTCACAAAGGTCCTGATTCAGCAACTGGAATCCCACCCTGTCACTGCATGGGACAGCCCCACACCAATTGCACAGCGCTGAAAACGTTGCTTTGACAGGAACAGGTTGTGCACATTTTCAGTTCTTAAACTTCAATTAATCAGATTGGAAGTCCACTTGATCAGCTGAGGAGCTTGCAACAGCATGTGAAAGTGACAGCTATGGAAAATGGCATCATTAGGAGCATTTCCATAGTGTGTGTGGCTCTCCATCAGCAGGCAGATATCCCAAAGCAACGCACACAGTATTTTCAAATTATTATAAAGTGTATATGAGCGGCCTTTGTAAGCTTGCTGTATATTCAGGGGAAGCTCAAACTGAGGCTCTGACCCGAATTTGGAATTGAGTGCTCCTTTCAGTTAAGTAAAAGTTCATTTTTCATGACTAGAATCCATTTATTAGATGAACCAAAAACCCCATAAGCAGACAGTTTTAGGATTTCAAAGTGCCTTCATACAGGTTCTAGGAAACAACTTGCAAAACATGCAGGAATTTATACAGAGATGTTTAATAAATCAAAGAGACACTTACAACAATGAACATCACTCAGTTTAGGTGATTAGTTCTTTACAGTCATTAGGATTGGAGACCAGAGTGTGTGGACTAGTCTCTTTTTATAGATGATTGATGGGATGAGAGAGATCAGAAACAATATTGTAGACAACAGATGAACAGAGAATATTAAAAAAGCAATGGGGGGAGGATTGAAGCCCTGCTGAAAGATTAAAGAATAGAAAGAAGTACAAATGAGCAAATCAATTATTGTGTGAAGATTTCTAGGATGCTGTTTAATTCATATTGGCCTGTTCTATATTTAGTTTCCTCACAGTTTCTTTTTTTATTGATGTTTCTTTTAGTTCCCTCTCTGGAATCTGATTCTAAGATGCATCATTGAATCATCCTTTGAGGGGAAATGTTACAAAATGAGACCCAATCTAACAAACATTTTCTGACATGAGCTGTCTTGCCTTAACTAAGCAAAATTCAATGATGATATTTCAGAGTATGAAAATCACTCAAAGAAGCAAAAAGTTTGGAAATATGGGCCATGGAGGGGGGTAAATCTTTGGGAGGGAAGGGCAGAGAAGGAGTGGGAAGGGGTAACTTCAGGCATACTTTTTCCTTCCTCTAGAATTTAGTTGAGCAGCCAGTATATGGGGCAGGTTCCTGGAAGGATGGACTCACAAATACCCAGGGCAAAGGGAATTTATGTGCAGCATCTGTCTGTCAGATCCCCTTGTTGGGTGCAATGCCAGGAGCTGGGCAGCTCCCCCATGGGAACATCTGTTCAGGACCAGCTTCAGGGGCCAGGGAAAACGGGGTTTCCAGCTTCTTCTCCTGCCTGAAACCTTGTCTTCCAAAGTATCCTGTATGTGGCGAGAAAGATCCTTCCCTCAAGGAGGGTGTTTGCTTTGGTTTTTGGGGTCCCACTCAGGTGCACAAGTGAGGATATCAGAGAGGAGAAACACTTGTGCTAAGGAGGCACCATGGTAAAGAGAAAAGGGGAAATAAATACAGGTTTTAAAAATTATATAATATTATAACAGACCACAGACTTTAAAATAATGTAACCATTTGCTTTGCTGTCTTCAACATGTCACTAAAGAGCTGAGATCAGGCTGTTCAGGAATCAGTTCCACTTTGGAGCACATTTGCATTAGTTTTAACAATAAATTGTTCAGCTTTTCAATGCCTGGCTTAGGAATTATAACATCGCTGTAATTATTTTTAATGTAACCACTCATACATGCTGCCACCCATACCAGCACCTCCACATTCCAAATTTGCAGTGAAAGTTTAGGGGTCATCTAAACCGACTGTATGAGAAGGGCTGCTTTACACACAAAATATAAACTTTTTCTCAGAAGGTTCTTTTTAACAACAGCCAAAAGAATTCACTGATATCCTTCTTGTGAAGTATTTCATAGGAACATAGTGACTCTTCCCTCTTTTCTTCTGGCTGGAAGACTATGATGCTTTACAGGGAGATTGTCAACCAGGATTTTCATGTAATTACCAAGGGTTAGAAAAGGAGGAACTTGACAGCTGCTATCATGAAACATTGTCATGGTGGGCTCATATAAAAATTCCTCAGCCTTAAAAATGCTCAACTTTTGAGCCTTTGAGGAGTCTGGAGTGAGAAAACCTCATTGACTTTCCAGTGAGCTGATACAGTTGTTGGCTGTTAACAAGAGAAGCCTCACTGGACACTGTCTGCATTTCCCTTTCATGAACTCCAAACTCTGATTTTTCATGGTGCTGGGTCTGTCCTTTCCCAATCTGGCCCTTTGAAGGTGGTGCTGGTGGTATGGGCACAGAGACCCTCTGGGCTGCAAATACCTTGCTTCCATCACTTCCACCAGGTCTGGCTCTTCGTACCTTCCATCAGTGTATCTTTAAAGCCTGCAAGATTTGATTGCAATGAGGACAGAAATTGGAGATTGGCAAAGGTAAAAAAAAGATATTTGGTAACTGCTTGGCCAAAAAAAGGCTGGTTAAAGAGGACCAGAGGGAAGAAGGCAAACTGTACTGAATGCAGTGAACTAGAGGGAAGAACAGGTTGAAGCTCTCAGAGTAAGGTAAGGATAAATTGAGTGGAAACAGGACACAAAATCACTTAGGATCTGCTCACAATTCCAGTGACTAACTTACAAACTATTACCCCTGCAGTTATTGATCTGCTGCTCACATTTAGCATTGCTGCTCGAGAGACAGCTTTCTCATCTGAGAAAGTCCGATAAAAACCATGATCAGTTTTACTTGTGGTTGCCCCTGCTACATGGAGGAAAGTGCAAACCATACTGTGCTGTTTCTGTTACAACTTTCAGAATCTTAAATTACAAAAAAAACCTTATTTGACCCCAACTATGTTAAAAATGAGCTTGAATACTGAATCAGTGTCTACAGAAAAAACAGCTTTTCAGAAAGAAAATACAGGTCAAGTATAGATCTGAGATGAGGGAACAAAAAGAGGAATTGTAACCTGGGGAAGCTGAGCTTGAAATTAATCAATGTCTTTATGCTCAACCAAATTGGCCCTGCTTATCACAGCAGGCTGGCCAAGTTGAACATGAAACCAAGATAAATATGACATAAGGCTACTCATGTCACACCTCCACAAGGAGAGCAAGAAGCTAAGGCAGGGTCTGGCACCATGTACAGCCTTCCAGCTGGCCATTCAGAGGAATAATTCTGTCTAAATACACTACTGACCATTAGAAAATATACGAAAATTTAAAATCTGCTTTATATACTTCTTTAGTGTGCTGCAGAAGGAAATCTAAACATTTTAGGAGAATAAAATATTCGTATAGCTCTTACTGAAAATTCTTTGGCTCTGTCAGAACTGCATAGCTGTGCTCATGACACTTGTGCATCTTTGCACCTGAAGTTACTTGTCTCTGTTATTTCAGTCATTCAGACAATTCATTGAACAGGATATTAAATTATTCTGCTGAAGGATTCACAGATATTTAGTATTTGTATTACTGTATGAACCTGTTGGATTCCTTTCCTGAAAAAAATGATGACTCAAAAAATTTGTGAGTCCTCTTTAAAGTAATAACACTGCTGCAAGTGGGAAGAAAAATAATTTTTTAAATTGCCATTATTATTATTAAATGATGTATTTTGGAGGCATGTCTTGGTTGGTTTTTTTTAAACTCAGGTGTTTTCTAATTTGTGATTGCCTCTAATGCATGCAAAATAGCATGGGGGTCATATTTTATTACATCTTTACTTGTACGAGTTCCCTCAGATTAATGTTCCTGCTCTCCACTTTGTCTGGAGTACAACCAATGGGGCCTCTGGAGGAGGTGTTTGGTAGCTGGAGCAGAGAGACTATATTAGCTCTACCTTTGCAGTCTAAAAATATCTCTGTTTTAGGATGGTTGGACAGAATTTGGCCCTTGGGATTTATAGCCTAGGCAGGTTAAGTGAGTGCTGTGCACATTAAATGCAGACTTTGAGGTAGGCCATCGCATCTTTCCTAAAATGATGTTACCCTACGGTCAGATTTTTGTTTGTTTTTAATACTCTGTAAATTTTCTACAGGGGCTTTGATGCATGTTTTTCAGCTTGAAAGCAAAACTGTCTTCCTTCATCCACCACTTTACAATTTTAATGCTTTTAGCAGGCAGCTCCAAGACACAGAAATGGGCTCAGAAAGCAGCACAGCTAACAAGAATATCTGGAGCTCTTCTAGGGAAGATTTAAAAGAGAACCCAAGAGACCAGAAGAGGACAGAAAATCTTTTAGCTGTGCATCTGTCAATCTTTGACTGAGGACATGGACAAAGCTCCACCATGGCAGATTGTTCTTCAAGGTGGTGTTTATGCACCTTCAGAGGAAGAGTTTGGTACCAAATCACCGCCAGATAGAGGCTGCTGGTCCTGGTGTGCATCCCTGGGGTGGGATTGCCTCTCTCTCCAACCAGCTCAGCTTTTTGCAGCAGCTTTGAGCTAGCATAAAGCCTTTGATGAGTTACTTCTGGCTTACAGCAGGATGGATGAGGGAAGAGCCCTCTTACACGTCCAACAGATCTTTCTGCTGCCTGCACTCACTCATTCTGTTTTTTGCTTGTTTGATTGTCTTGAAATTTTTAACTGTGCTTTTGATCTGAGCCAAAGAATTGAAACCATCACTGGCAATGTCCTGCTAGAGAGAATTATGAAGCAAAATGCAACCACAACACTTTAAATGTTGATTTAAGGGACGTGTAGACCTCATGCTGGCTTTCTGCACCAAGATGAATTTCTCATAGAGAATACCCCTCCTCCACTTCCCAGATTTTATATTAAAAGTCAATTCCCTATACTCTGTCTCAACTCTAGTCCTTCTGTATGAAGAGGAATAATAGGGCTTCTGCTTTCTCATTTTCATTTGCAGTTTGGAAAGGGCTTGTATTTAATGGAAGTGGAGGGAACACTAAAGAGGAAGCATGAACATGTGTAGGGCTTTTGAGTTATTAGGTTAATTAAAGAAAGCCACTAAATGGTGGCAGTGTAAAAGACCAAAGTCAGAGCATCCATGCATATTCCATGGCATTGCCGTTGACTCTGAAGAAAGATGCTCTTACCCTTGAAGAGTGTAGCTTGTGCTCCTGTGGGCTGATGCAAGCAAGTATTTCTAGAACTTCTGCTTTTATTATATTCACATGGTAGATGTTTTCATGGTGCTTTTATCTTTGGAATTTTCTCTCTTCCCTCACAGGTGTGGTGATTTGTTTATTTTGGTGTTAATAACTAGATCTGCAGTTAGTGTGTCTAACAGCATAATAATCCACATACACCAGACACACAGAGGTAGATACAGCACAGAATATTCATTTGTGTTGGAAGATGGAGAGGAGTTCTCAGCCAGGAAGGGTTTGAAATGCTTTCCAGGATCAGAATTCAAGTGATCTGTACAGTGGCAGAAAAATATCCAAGAGTAATATTTTTTCAGTGGAAATTCCCATTTTAAGGGAAAAAAAAAAATGGACAAAGTAATGTTTCTGCTGTTTATTCTGGCAACCAAAGCTGCTCAAGCATTATAGACTATAATACTCAAATAAATCATTTGAGACTACAGTCTTTCAGGCTGGTTATTTTTTCCTTCCTTTATAGTAGACATCACAGCTAGGACAGGGTATGTCTTTTACCTAGAGCTGCTCATTAACAGGAAAAAATAGTGAGCCAGAAGAGTTTATTATGTAAACAGACAGGACATAGTGAAAGTAGAGAAGTTACTAGCCACACTCTTGTGATGGGAATGAAGGAGTATTTCGAGAAATTATTTGTTCAATGAGGTATCAACAGTGATGCAGAAAACCCTCAGCCCACCATAGTCCTGATCCAGTACTTCAAACTTTTGTTTTCATCTATTTATTCTCAATTTAAAAGGATTTGATGGTTTTTATCCTTTTTTCCCCTCCATGTTTTTGTTGGAAGACATCTAAATTGTCGCAGAGAAATGCTTCATGTCTGATGTGCAAGCCATGATCACTAGGATGGTCTTGGAGATGTAGGGAATAGTCAATTCCCAAAAAAAACCCCACCAGTACCTGAGTCCTGGACCACCCTTGAAGCCTTTTGCTGTACACAACAATGTACACAACAATATATTTTATGCATTCCCATGCCCAGAGGGAGTGGCCATATCCTGATGGACAAGGAAAGCAAGATGTGCACATGGGCTCAAAATTTTGAAGTGTCAGAATGGTTGCAAAGCCTCTTTTCAGTTTCTTGAAGCTCCCTACTGACAAAATATTTCTGCATATAGGAAAGTGAAAGAAGGATTTCCACTTGTTTAAACTTATTTTATAAACTTCACTCCATCTCCTAAAACAGAAGGAGTTGCAGAGAGGTTTGCTTTTCCATTGGGTCTGACATGAGAACCACTTTGCCACTGTCAGTGGGCAGAATAAAAATGGATCCACTGGACACTCTCACTGGTCAAAATCCTCCTGGCAACAAAGAGAGAGCAGCAACCTTGTGTCTTGCTCCTTTTTGTGTAGATTTGTGTGGTATAAAAGGACCATGAGCATTGTGCTAGCTCTCTGCACATGGCAGGATTTCACTCAGCAGCTTGAGAAGGTCAGTTAAGTATTAAATAGCACCCAGGATGACAGGGTAAGATCACTAGGTGCCATGTAACATTTTTTTACATATCATGAGCTGTGCACAAGGGCATATCTAAATAAAATGCATAGGAAATAGCATCACACAAATATGATCTACATTTTTTCTTGATCAAAGAGGCTAAGGAAAAAAATAATTAAAAAGTAAAAGCCTTATGCAATGAGATTGAAAAGAAAACTTCGGAGGCTGATAAGACGCATCTGGCACAACTTCAAAGTCCATCAAAGTACATATAATCAATGTTTGTCAATAGCAGTTTTGCATCCTTTAATTTATCTTTCATGGATATAAAGCATGATGTTATTAGGATCCAGTCCATACCTTAATTCTGTTTGAGATTTGATGAATCAGGGCTCTATTAAAATTCAGTGCAAATCAGCTTACTCAAGGACACATTACATAAAGTCATGTGTTATCTAACTGCTTTTATCTTGCTGTCTTTCTAACTAGTTAAAGAATCTGGAATTTCATAAACTTCTATTTGTGGCTGGCCACCAACATACTGACTCAAACCCATATTGCTTGTAGGCACCTGCTTGAGGTATGCACATGTGGCATAGTCGAGATACCAAAATTCTTTGTGTATTTTTGGTGTATGAAATCTCCTTTAGGAATGTTCATGCTCCAGAGCAAGGAATCATCAGAAACAAAGTTCTCTGGCATCCAAATTTCAACACCTGTCACTGTAATCAAGTGCTCACCACAAAATCACATTCAGGATGGGAAATTTTGAAGCCCTTGGGATTTCACTGTTTTCTGCCTCATATTTCAACATGTGGACACTATTTCTATCACTTTCTTCCTTTTCAGGTTCTAAACTGTCTCAGAGAAAGAATGGTTGCTCCATTTGTTTTTGTGACATGCACCACAAACAATATCTGATCAGCAAAAGTTTGTCAGCATTTCTGCAACAGGGGGTTGTTTATTCTTGCAGAAATTCTCTGATTTCCCGAGTTGCTACCGTTGTTACAAATGCTTCAGCCTCAGGAGAATAAAGGTTACTCAAGAATTTAGATTTTTTTATTAAAAAAATGATAAATCCTGGTTCTCACATTAGTAGAATAAAGCTTGAGAACATGAACTCTGATTCATGTCTGAAATTTAGAAAATAATCAAATAACACACTTCGATGTTTTTAAAAATCATATATTATGTAACAAGATCTTGCTGTTTTTCAGGTGAGAGAGAAGTAGGTATGATTCATACTTTTTTCCAGTTTAAAATAATAGTTGAAAGATAATTCTAACACAAGGTAAATGCTTGTTTTTATTTTTAATTTATACTGTTCTGATCCTTGTTACTTACCGATTTGAAACACTTGCCAGTGGTCAATGCAGTGATTATCTGGAAAGGATGCAATTATTTGATCAGGGCAATCTGTTGAACATTAAGCAATATTTGAAGCATGGTTATTTATTTGCACTGAATTAGCTTGGCCTCAGAAGACTGTGACTTGTCTGAAAAATCATAGGCAAGAAGAAAAGCTAATTTCAAGAAAAAAACGAGGATGGTTAACAGTGCTTTGACACTTCAGGTTCTTCCACTGGTTATTCTCCTAGGGACCACATGTTTGGGCGTGAGTATGTTTTTATTCTCCTTTTCTTTCTGTGTGCCAGCTCTGCTGTATCTCCATTTCAGGCCACTGAGGTGACCAAGTTAATGCAACATAAGAGGGAAGCCCCACGGGCTTTTTTGAAGCAGACATCTACAGTGTCAAAGAATGGCTTTCCTGGGTACAGTGAGTGGCCACACCATTGCTGGTGGTCTGTGGTGGGGAGCATGGTCCCTCTCCTGGTCCCAAAGAAATGCTCCAAAACCCTGGACTGCAGCATGGGCAACTCATCTTAAAATCATAGAATGTTCTGGGTTAGAAGGCACCTTAAAGATCATCTTGTTCCAACCTCCTTGCCATGGACAGGGACATCTTCCACTAGAGCAGGTTGCTCAGGACTCCATCCAGCCTGGCCTTGGGTATTTCCATGGATGGGGCATCCACCATCTCCCTGGGCAACCTGTGCCACTGACTCACCTCCCTCACCATCAAAACTTTCTTCCTCATTTCTAGTCTTCATTCTGAAGGACCTAAATGTCTGATTAAGCAGGTCAGGTAGGTCCTGCCTTGGCAGTTTTGCAAACTCTTCTGTAAAAGGTAGAAATTCCCCCAGTCATATGTTTTGAATGACTGAATTATCGTTGTTGCTAATGTGGGAGGAAGGTTAATGGCAAAATATTCAGCACAGCTAGGGGTGACCAGAGCTCTGCTCTGGCAGAGCTTGATGTACTTTCCTACATCTATTCATCTTGTCTTTAAAGAAGACTGGAAGAATGACTTGTAATCAAAGGAATGTTAAAAGTCAGTTTTAAAAAAATTTCTTTTGTTCTTCCAAGCAATCAAGTAGATTTTCTCATGAAGGAATCTGAAGTTCTTTAAAACATCTGCTTTCTTAGTGGCTTTCCCTATGTGTGCAGGTTCATATTTACTGAAATAAATTGCAAAAATTCAGATGTTGACATGTTTAAATTGAATTCTTTGGGAAAAATATATAGTGAGCCTGTTTAATAGGGCATAGATTTTTTTATAGAAGTCTGGAATTTGAGATCAGTGATTCTCACAACTCAGTAGAGTAATTAATAATTAGTGTATTACCAGGACCCATGCCACACTTGGTCCAGTATGGATGTAGCATCTTACTGAGGGGATCAGCTCTAGGGTACTTAAATGCCAGTTTTACACACTTTGTGGTAACCCTATCTAATACAAATAAGCTCATCATGAATTGGGCAATGCTAATTCATGCTCAGTTAGGAAGATGTGGGGCCAGTCTTAGACAACATGAAGTTTTGCCCAGATTTTTTCTAACGAGTCCTAAGTGTTAGATTGATTCAATGCTTTGACAATCCTAATCTGACTTTGCTTTAAAAATTGCTATGGAAAATGTAGAGTATATCTCTCCCTGCCCCTGAAAATTCATTAACAGTGCTAAAATGCAAAAGCAATTCTGCTGTCACTGAAAAGCAGCACGACAGAATATTCAGCAGGCTAGTTTTTAATAAAACATGCTTTTTCTCCATAATTAATATAACAAGGTTTTCTGGCTTAGCACTTGGCATGGATCCCAGAAAAAAAAAAAAGAAGGAATGAGTTGCCATGATGTGACCATTGCATGACAAACAAGTTATGAGAGGATATTTTTGTCTTAATGATTTATCCTGAAGAAAAAGTTGCACTGAAATAGCTTGAATGAAAAGATAATAGATGCACTTTGCTGAAACCACCCTTAAATTCATATTTTCATCATTTTCTAGAACTAACTATCATTTTTATTTGAACCTGGTTTTAGAAGTAATAAGATGATAAACAAATACCATTGGTGAAATATAGCAGAAGTCAAACATGGGTTTAAGCAGTAGTTCATGCTGAGTCAGTCACAACAGAACAAGAAAATACTTGGACATTCATGGATCTGACAGGTTTGGAGCAGAATCCTAAGACAAAAATTTTCATTCAATTCTTTCATACTACCTGAAAAGAAACTGATCCCATCTGCATGAATGCATACTATTTCCATAAAAGGCATAAAGCTGCATGGTGAGCACTGAATTTGGTCCTTTAGTTTAGCATCTGTGATGCAACTGCACCAAAGATTGTCTACAGACATGGCAGGTCTTCTTGGGTTGGGGTTTTTTGCCCCTGCTTTTCATTCCACTTCTGCTCAGCAAGATACTGTAGCAGAAATCTGCCTGCCATCAAGTTATTGTATTGATAAGTATTCCTTAATTAGTCAAAGAGAAAGCCAAAGAACTCTGCTGCAACTGAAATGTGTATCCTCAGTTATCCAGACTTGTACTGAAACAACTTTTCTGGAATGCACTCAGATTTAAATGCCGTGCCTAAATGTTGTGCTGAGCTGGGCTAGAGAAGTCTGGAACAGGACAATAGAAAGTTGGATCCCACAACATTCCAGTGACAGCTCTTCCCATACACCAGCATGCAGCTCCCACTTAACAGTGCTCTAAAGTGATTCAGCACATGCTTGCAGGAAGAAAAGTTATTTTTAAATCTACAGGTGTTCAGATCAGGCCTTTTCCTTGTACCAGATATCCCTGCAAACTCACTGTCCCTGGCAGCAGGGAGGAAGCCTTGCAAGGGTCAGAGTAGCAGAGGTGGCTCTTCACTGAATATTTTGCAACTTCAAAAAATTGATGTCCACTTAGTTGTGATGGAAAGTGTTTTGAAATCACAAGCCTTGCCCAATCCAATAACCAAGTGCACTTAGTAATGGAAAGGAAAGGATGAAAGTATCACATTAAGATCAAACAATTGTAAAAAAAGAAACCCTTATCATAAGGACCTATGGAGAGCTCTTGGCCCACAGAAAGAGGATGCTGTTGCCAGCAGTGCCGGTCTTTCTTCGCCTCAGGTGCTTGGAGACCAACATTTTAGGGTGTTCCAAAGTCAACTCTGTCTGACATCTTTTTCTAACCCCTAAGGGATCCATTCCTGTTGTAAACTCCCACTGCTGCTTCCCTCACCCTCACTGCAGGGCTGCACCACGGACACAGGGCTTCACGATCCGCTATGCTGATCACTGTGAAGAGAAGCGAATGCTGCCAAGCCCTCCTGGATTTGTGACCCATCAGGTGTAATGCCCTTCTGCAGTGCTCTCCTAAATTTGCCTGATGCAGCAGGAAAGCAACAAAGCCCTGGGAGCGCCCCCAGCTAATTTTGCACGGTGCTCTCAGAGAGGGAAGCGTTCCTCGCTGACCCCCCAAGGCAATCAGCTTATGCCCTGCAGCGTGCAGGTTGATATCCCGTGTAACTAAAGGGACTTAATGACTTTGCATAAGCTTTAAGTCTAGCAGTATAACCTGCATTCCCAGGACTGGCTGCAGGAGTGTTTGATAGCACAGGCACTTGTTAGTGTGACTAGCTGGCTCCTGCAGCCCCCTGAAACACATTTTGTAGCTTTCCTGTGCTGTGGCATCCGAGGCTGACCCCATTTTTCACCTGGGAGCGCGAGTGCACTTCAATCACCAGTGAGCTTTGAAAACATCCAGCTGCTACCAGGCCACCACTTACAGAGCAAAGATTAATTTGGAAACTTTGATCTCTTGGAAAACAGGAGCAGGCAACTCCTGAGCAGAGGACCAAGCTGGTTTCAGTGGTGCCTCCGAAGGGTCTTGACTTTTTTTTTGGATCCCTGTGGGTCTTGTATCAGGAGCTACCATGGGAAAGGTTCACCACTAAATAATCAGCAAAATAAAGATTTTAAGTGTGAACTTCTCTGGGTACTCTGGGACTGGTTGATAAGGAACACACCATTTACTCTGATGCCCAAATTACAGTTCATTGTGGAGGCAGGAGATGTCTTGTTAGAAGTGAAGAGCTCAGAGGTTTTCGTGGAATCCTTTCTGAGAATGGTTTCCCAGGCTAAAAACACAACATGTGTTGCATGTGTGCTCCAGATGATAATATGCCCTGCTTTCATTATCCTGCAACCATGGCCTTGGCTGAGAAATACAATGTCATTGCTGGAAAAGCCACTTTCCCTTGAAGTTCAAAGACTGTCACTACCCAAGATGGTTGCAGGCAAAAATCTGGCCGATTGTAAGAGCATCAGAACTGTCGATTCCCTCCTCCTTTGGCAAGCAGCCCAGACAAAGGTTCCTACTGAGAGCTGTCAGCAGGATCAAGGGGTTCACTACGAGAAGGCAGTAGCTGTGTCTGCCCTCGTGGCTCCTTCATGGCTTGTGTCACTTGTGGATGGAAGTTGATCAAATATCCATCTTCATTCTCCAGTTCAACCCCATGCCACCTCCTTCTTGGCTGCAAAGCAGTGACTGCACAGATGAACAAACGAAAGCATAATCTTTGTTTTTCTGCCACAGAGGCCACTTCATGACAAGTTGCAAGAGAATTTGCAGGACTTAATGCAATTGAGTGAATAAGCCAATTCCTACAAATGCAGTTTCATACTGGAATTCCTCTAGTGCTTTGTTGCAGTGTCTGTGTATGTATAGGGCTAATTTTTTTCTCTCTTGCTACTCTGTCATGCAAGCTTGAGTGATTTCACTGTTTTCTCTGGAAGTCTGTTTTGCACAGATGTAAATTCACAGCATAGCCATGGGTTGTTACCTTTTGCTCTCCTTCTCCACCTGCCTTAGTGTTTTAGTGATTCATTTTTGCTGCAATAAGAGGTAGCAAAGTACCCAGGACACAATAAACAGTTCAACTGGAGAATGGCCCTGGCAGCCATAAATAACTTCCCTTGAATTTGGGGCCGAATCTTCCTGGGTCTGTTCAGAAAGAATTGCTAGAGATTAACTGGACATTTTTGTCTGAGAAAGAGCCATAGGATTCCATCCTGAGATAAAGACAGCTCCTGGTTCTGTCATCTATTACATCTATTCTGTTTGAATCTATTACATTTCATTGGTCTTTCTTTCTTAAGGAGTTGAAATGGAAAAATTGCATGTATCATGTATGTGCAATGTAATTAGTACAAAAATCTATTTAGCAAAATTTTGAAGGTTCTTTTTGAAGAAGTGAACTTTTAGTAAAGTACTAATCTTTACAGTGACAAAATACAACAAAGATCAGGTGAAATTAGGATATTTTGAATTTCACAATTTTTTTCTAGGAGATCTATAAATGTAGTTGGCTCCATAGTCAGCAGTGCACTGTACCCATGTAAAATGTCCCTCCTAGCTTTTTTTCCTTTTTACTGTTTGGGGGGGTTTTTGTTTGTTTGGGTTTGTTGGGCTTTGTTAAAATACAACAAAGATCAGGTGAAATTAGGATATTTTGAATTTCACAATTTTTTTCTAGGAGATCTATAAATGTAGTTGGCTCCATAGTCAGCAGTGCACTGTACCCATGTAAAATGTCCCTCCTAGCTTTTTTTCCTTTTTACTGTTTGGGGGGGTTTTTGTTTGTTTGGGTTTGTTGGGCTTTGTTGGGCTTTTGTGGTGTTTTTTTTTTTTTGATAGAGTTTCTTTTTTATGAGACTGATGTAGTAAAATTTAAAATTGCTCTCTGCAAATACTTGCAGCTCTGTCCCTCATCACTGCAGAACTGCTATGAACAGAATCCAGTGATTTTATTCCCCCTTGAGAGAGCACACAAAGTATCGGTGTCGAGCTGCAGCAAGGAGACCGTTTGGTGAAACCAGCCCACGGTCTAATTTCTTCTCCCCCCGCCCCCCTTCCTTTTGTTCAAATCCTGCTCCTCCTTGGGCTCAGTGTTGCACCTCGTCGGAAGGACAAGATCCTCCTCTGCTGGCCACGAGCAATACGGCACTGCAGGCAGGAGGCCCTGCCTTCTCTGCCCCTGCAGCCCCCTCCCGGACCCCCATCCTGTGCATCCCTCCTGACAGCCTTCTTCTGTATCCATCTCTAACATCCTGCATCCCCCATCCTCTCCTGGAGGGGATGAAGGGGAGAGCTCCAGCACACAGGAGGGAAGGAGTGAGTTCTTCCTCCTCCTGTGCTGCACACCACCGTGGCAAGCTTCAGGCCATGAGTCAAAAAGTGAAAATTTGGCCCTCTCCTGGCTAGCAGGGGTGAAATTGCTTCAAAACCAGTGTGGGCTGGTGAGTGGTCCGGGGGACCCCAGGACAGAGGAGAAAACTCTCCATGCTGAGAAGTCAGCTCTGCCAGAGGTTTTGTCCCCTGTGGCTCTGCTGCTGCAGCTTGTGACAGGCACACGAGGAGCGAGAGCTGCAGCACAAAAGGAGATGCAGGAGCTTTACAGTAAAGATTGTGTTTAACTCCTGGACTCTATGCTGAGTGCTCCAGAAGCCTTTGTTCCCAGTAATATTTATATTGTGGCAGCAGACTGCTTTCATCCAAAAGCAGGAATCAAAATCTGAGACTCAGTCACCAGCCACCAAGCCATTGCCCGCTCTGAAGGGTGATACTGTAAACCTGCACATCGTTGAGGGCACCACTTTATTGCAAGAGGCAGTTTAGGGTAGCTGCCTTTCTGTGGTCAGCTCTACCCATGTTTGGACAGAGCAGCAGGTGAATAGCCTGGGAAAGAAAGTAGCGTAGCACAATGCTGCATCTCTCATCTTTCCTATTTTCTCAGGGTATGAGTATTGTTAAACTGTCATCTCCACCCTACAGCTGGGGAAACTGAGGCAAAGAACAGCCTGGTGTACCTCACTCAGCCTGAAACACTCCAGCATTCCCTGGAGTGCCAAGGGCTTCCCCCAGGGCAGGGACAAACTCACTCAGTCAAACCTTTCAGAGCCAAACCCCTTCCAACCCCATAAGGCAAACACAACAGCAGGGCAGCACGGAGAGCTGGAGAGCGAGATGAAATGTTTCTTGCATCATCCTGCTCCCAGTGCTGCTTCCTTGTTCTTTGTTTCATCTGTTCCTCCAAAAGAGAAGAGTACACTTGCAGGGTTTGTTTTGGTCTGTGTTTATGGATGAATGCTATCACTAATTGTAAATGGAGCAATTAGACCTTTGCTTTATGTGGTCTCCATTGGGGTCTGGCAAAGGATCTGACGAATGCTGTACCTGCACTCAAGAAACATATACACCAAGGACAGAGCTTTTACAGCCTTCTCATTTACCATCATCTCCACACTCATTCAGGAGGGGCAATTGTGTGAGGATGTGTGTCCTTCCAGCTGCAAAGGATTTAGTTCTGTACGTGTGTGGCTCACTCAAATGCACCTGGGGAGGGGCTCTGCTGAGTGGTTCAGGGGACATTGCTCTCATTAAAGTCAGTGGGGAAGGGGAGAACTGGAGTTTCTGTTCTCCCTGGCTCAAACATGAGGGATGCAAAGGTGCCTGAAGCAAAAGTTCATTTATATATTCCAGATAATATTCACAAATGCGAATTCTGAGCTTTTTATTTTGTCCTGTTTCTTATTCATTGCTTCTGATTCATTTGTTCTTAGTCTCAACCAGCATTATCCAAGAATGTCTTTCTTCAGTGTTTAATGTGTGACTAAACAGGGCATATATTTACAGTTAATTGTATCTGTAGCAGTGCATAGGTGCACATAATAATTGCATGTGTATGCTGTCTTTACTATGTGTGTTAAATTGTTTGGAAATGCGTTTTACTCCCTAAAATTATGTGAGGGATGAAGAATAGCAGCTTCAAATCTCCTTCACACCCACTGTTAGCATGTATATCCTCACTGCAGGCAGGTAATCCTGTCCTCAGCTGGGATTTAGAGCAAGAGGAAAAGCAAACGGAAATTGTCACGCTGGGGATGCGTCCTGGTGTAAAGTCAGTGCCTTTCCTTTCAGACAAACCTCACTCACACTCTTCAAAGGCTAAGTGCTGTTTTCCTTCTTCTTCTGTTCCCTTTTGTTGCTTGCCCTTGATCATGAGCCAAACAGGAAAGGCTGGAGCCCCACGTTGGAGGTGGGACACAAGGCATTTCCTCCTGGAGAGGGCCAGAAATATTCTCCTACATCCAAAGATTGTTAACAGCCTTCCAGCTCAGGGGTCCAGGTCCCACTGGGTGCACCAGGCGTAAGGTCCTGGGCAGTGCTGCACTGCCCAATATCTGCTCTGCCATGCCCAGGCACCTCCCAGCCTCCAGCTTTGGCAGCCAGCTGGAGCGTGGCCTCTGTCAGCAGCTCAGAGAAGTTGGACAAATAGCCAGTGTGCCATCACCTCATAAGCAAAGAGACAACTTAACTCATTCAGGTCATGTTTGCCCCAAATCAGACCAGCCCAGCCGCTTAGGTCGTATGCTTGGAAAAGCCAGACCTCTCCCATGGGCTGTTGACATTTTGTTACCCTTTTCAAAGCGCCCTAAAAATCTAGGTCAGTTAGCTCCAAAGTGCGGGGAGGAGGGCGACAGCCTTATCTGGATGTCCAACATTAGGGGCAAACAGAACTTTGTACTGTAAGCAAAGCTCTGTGCTGCCTTCTGTTTTATCCAGAAAATGACTCTCTGACCTTTATTATCTCATGCAGGTTTCCCATTCTTCCCTTTGGGGCAACACAATGGAAGGTAAGTGGTTTCAGTTTCATCATTTCGACTTCTGCCTGCCACAAAGCTGAGAGGCTGGCAACCTGGTTCATCCAGACCCCTCACTAGGGCCCAGTGCTGAATTATTTTAACTTCATGGAGAGCCTTCCTGTGCTTAAAATATGGTCTGTGATCAAGCAGAAAGTCTGTTTGACTTTGGACAAGTAATATGGTGAGTGCTTTCAGACCTCCACGTGTGCTGCAGGAGACAACGCTGCATCATGTCCCAGCCAGGAGTGTGTCTGACACACTGCAAACAAAAACAGAGGTACAGCAGCAGTATCAACACGCAGCTGATCACAGGGTTCTCCTGGACCACACCTGCAACTCTCAATTCTGTCCCAAACCATGACTTTTCTGTCACTCTCTGCCTTCATGTGCTTTGGGGACCAGTAGGTGACAGTGGCCCATGGTCTGGAGGAGAGGTCATGATGCTGGGCTGCAAACCTCATAGAAGGATGAACAAAGAGCATAGTTGGGGATCAAAACTGGAGGTCAAATAAATGAAGGCTGACTTTCCCCTGCAGCATGCAACTTACTGTGGAACTTAGCTCTGCAAGGCTTTGTCCCAAGTGCTAGAAGATTCAGAAACAAGCCCATACAAGTAAAAATCGTTAAAGGCTGTGTCACATTAAGATGTTGATAAGGGAAAAGCTGTGATGAATATTGTGTGAGGACATGTAGGATGTGTGAGGATTTGTATATCCTTTCACAGTCTATGTGGGCCATGTAGAAGATTATGGTTTTATTGATAAGTTTAGTATTTTTGCAGGTAAGCCTTGCTCTTCCTTCTCTTGATTTCAATGTCTGAGTTTATAATGCATATCTACTTAAATATGACAATCATTTTGCTGATTTTCCTGCACAAAAATATGGTGGATTTTAGTATGCAGTGATTATTCATCTGCATTCCTGTTCAGTCCAGTGGTATTTGGACTGATGTTGCTTTTCTAATAACCTCTGCGTAGAAAACAAATTTCCAAATTATTTTTATGTCTGAGCTCAGTATTTGGGTTCTGCAAATATTTGGCCACAGTCGTGCACTTGATGCAGGGTTTACATAGCCTTGTGCAAACTGGTTGATCTGCCTTTTGATGGTAGCTTATCTCTTTAACAATTTCTTAACTCATTCCCTGCCTTATGGTGTATGGTCCTTACATCTGTCCCCCCACTGTTCCTACAATCTCCTACTTCCCATCCCCCTTAAAGTTTCCACTTCTTCAGCCATCATGATTCCCCTTCACCCCACATCCATCCCTCTGAGGAAAAAAGTGCTGCAAAACTGCTTTTAAGTAACAGACACAAAACTATTTGAAAGGCTTTCTGGCTTTGTTGTTAGCTGGTCTCCCTTCTTTCTGAAGCTGCAGCTACTCCCAGCCACAGCCTGCTTGGAAGGGAGGAAATACTGTGAGGTCTCATCTCTGCAGAAGTAAATGGGGAATATCTCATTATTTAAAATACAGTCAGGATTTCAGCCTCATAAAAATAACACTGCAATAATCTCAGAGCAGGGGACAAAAAGTATTTAGGGGGGTGGTAGGAAAACTCATCCTGCTTAAATTAGGCCAGATTTCAGTCAGTCTCCAGAGGTTCAGAGAGCTTGAATAAATGCTGGGTACTTTCTGGCACTCTTGATGTGTGTTGGCAATAGGCTTTAACTCTGCACATCACTCATCTTGACAACTGCAGTCCAACAAAGTTACCTCGCAATTCAGGTCACCCGATGGCATCCTAATGCATCACTTTCCCACTTGGAACATTAGTCATCACTTGATCCAGGGAAGGTTTTGAAACCAGTGTGACTGTCGGCATTGGGGTATCTGTTCTCTCCGTAACAGAGAGCCCGTGTCAGCTAATGAACAAGGGGATATTGATCAGAAATCCATCGCTTGATTGACAGCTCTTGGCAATGTGAAAAACTGCAGATGAAAGCTTGTACAGTTTAAAAGATCACCCAGACCTCAAAGCTGATTTGAAGCTTTAAAAGTCAATCTCTGTCTATCAATTATGGGGGGTTTTTTTGTACTACACAGAGGAAAGTTATTCTTTGAAAATTTGCATGCAGGATGTCTAATTTAATTTCATGTAATAGTCACATTTCAGTGACAAATGTCAGATCACTGCTTTTTTAAGCATGTTAAGGTTTTCCAGCACTTACAAAGAACGAACACTCTGATTTAGTAATATGTTTAAATCAACCAGTGTATCAGACTTTGTGCTTTAATTATGTGCTCAGATAAAAAAAGTGTTGTTTTTGCTTTACTAAACCTATGGCTTGTTATGAATAATTTAAAAATTTGGAATGGGAGCACTTCTTAAATAAGACATGTGGAAGCCAAATAGTTATTTAGTGTCAAAAAAGTGATAAATAAGAAGACATCTCGTAGTTTGATATCATATGCCCCAGTGAGGGTTTTCTGGTCTTTGTTTTTCACTGCTTCATGCAGCTGGAGATGACATGGAGCGGCTGGGAGATGGGAAACATCACTCATGTGACCTGCAGGAGCTGTGTCTGTTTCTCAGTTTCATGAAGAGGGTTAGCAATGAGGAACTGGTCATTTTCTCAGATCTGTTGCACTCTTACATCACCTTGGCTGGTCTCCTAGGTAGTAACCTCAGCTTCCTGACTCCCATACCCACATGAGGGACAGGGTACCCAAAAGGCTTTGCTGATGTCTTCTGAGCCCTTTCCACATGCACCCTGAACTCCAGGCCTTGGCTATTAAATTTCTTGAAATGGTAATTGCCAGCCCTTGAGGGGGTTGCTCAGGGTTGCCTGCTTTACCTCAGCTCTCTCTACCTGAAGCTGCCCTCTTCAAGGGCTGCTGGGTGCCAAATTCAGCAGGTGTGCTATGGCCTCTCCCAAAACTGCCCCATCAGTTCAGATGGGGGATTGTGCCCCCAAATCTCGTGAATTACATCTTGGCCACCTTGTTTACAGAAGAGCTGAACTTAAAAATCGTTCATAACCTGTCAAGTAATTACATAAGTGATCTTAATAAATGATTAATCTGTTGCTGAGAAATCATGCCAAACAAAAATCAAGTGACAGTGGTGCCATTTCTTAATAACACGCACAGAGCAGTTGGCTTAAAAACCAGGGTAGATGATTCTACAATGGCTTAGCCATTTGTCCTCATGCAGGGCATTAATTTTTCCTCTGTTGACTCATGAGAGTCCTCTGTAAAGCATGCTGGCATGTTTGCACTCCACCTTTCTCAGCCATCTCTCCCCCGTTCATCCTTCATAACTTTAAGCAGGTATATTTTTCCATAAAAAAGGATACCCCATCCTTCAGACAGCATCTGTGGAATAAAAGCCAGCATGCCCCTCTAAGATTCTGAAAATAAACAGGGGATACAAAATCAGACTACTTCAGACAGTTCCCTCAACCTCAAGTCGTTTGCAAAATCTCCTCTCCAACAAAGTGAACTTGGAGGCTGCATTTCAGGCAAAACTTCCTTTTTGTTTTTTTTCCTTAACTACATCACATTAATTTTAATTTTTTTCGGTGTAGACAATGTCCTTATCTTTCAGCAAGATCCTTCTGTTCCTCAGCAAGGCGTACACTTCTGCAACACTTGCACATAGTCGAGACTCGGCTCCTGTGGAAATAATGAGCTGAGGAAAAGGAGTCTTGACTTGACATAGCAATAAATGAGGTGAAACTTTCCTCTATTTTTTTTTTTTTGGTGAGAAACGAGAGTTGGTATGTAGGAGAAAAAAAAAAAGAGAAGAAAAAAAGACGGTTCTATTTTAATATGAAATATAAAACATCCATTGTACAAACGTGGAATTTCTTTCTTTTTTTCAGAAGCAAAGAAAGAATAAAGATAAAGGCTGCAAGTGAATGAATGAGGAGAGAAAACTAAGATAATGCAGTCGATAATCAGTTCAAGGCAGAGCATTATCCATGGGGCCATCGGTCCGGCCCTAGGGGAGAGCTTTTTAAAATGTCTCTGTATGTAGCTTAGCTTTGCTCATTACCATAGCTTGTCTTTGAAACACTGGAGTGGCTTCCACTGGCAAGAGCTGTACCTGTGGCAGGAGCCGCCAGTCCACTTTAATCAAACACCCCCTGTGTGGCTGGCAGAGCCGCGCTCCCCACGGGCTCCGTGAGGGCTCCGGGCCCTGTAGGCCACGGCTGCCGAGGCAGGGATGGGCTCCTCAGACAGCACATGGCTGCAGTGCCAGGCCCTTGCTGTCAAAGGCTGCTTTGTGGGTCAGAAGTCACAAAGTCGTGGAGGTGGATGACTCTGTTTCCCCTGATTCCTCTCAGGATGGGACTCTGTGTCCCCTCACACAGCAGGGCCCTCACGATGGGGAAGGCCCTGCCTCATTCTCTGCAGCAGTGGTGGTGATGGTCAGCAAAGCAGCTGGACAAAGAAAATCCCTTCTTCTTATAGGAGACTGAATCTCTTTTTGTGCTGGTACCAGCCTCATCGTCCACCCTGGCTGTGGTACCAAACTCCTTATGCCTTTGCCTGGAGAGCCCTGGCCTGCATTCCCTCTGCGGCTTCCTGGCAGTCAGCACTGGAGCGAGCTGGGCAGCCAGAGCCCCGGTGCCTCTCAGGAGCATCCTCGAGGGCAGCACTGGGGCCAGCGGTACTCAGGGTGGCCATGCTGAGCACTAGGTGAGCTCTGCCTATGCCGAGGAAGAGCTGAACATCATCTTTGGTCCTCAAGATTGTCACTAAACCCACTGATATCCCAAAGCAGCTGAAAGGGAAAAGTACTGTCCCTCTCAGGAATAACTTCTTTCACAGCTTGTCTCCTTCCAGTTTTAATTCCTGTTCCAGTTTTAATCCTCTGTTCTTTCATTCTCTTTTCACCCCTCCCTGCAGATGAGACTGATGACTATGAGAACTACTACTATACAGAAGCGAAGCAGGACACCAACCTCCAGCAGGAGCTCTCAGAGGAATTCAGCTGGATGGAGAAATCTTTAGGTGTCTTCGATTACATGACAGGTACTTGTCAGGGGTGGGCAGGAAGGCAAGGAAGGGGTAAAATCCCAACCCTGTGCTTGAAGCATGAGTGTGGCAGGCCTGGCTGCCAGCCTGCTCTCGAAATGCCTGCATCAAAGGGATGAGTTAGGAGAATCATTTGCAGTGTTCTTCTTTGTATTTCTCTTGTAAGGATCCTGTGTTTTATCTCCAGGTTTCACAGGATGGATTCTGATCATGCAGAACATTTCTGATTGCTACTACAAAAAAGCACAGGCTTATTTGTCTATAGACACTGTAAGATGTAATTGCTGTTTTCATGGGATATATGTTCTGTATTTATGCTGGGAACCAAATGTAGAGCAGGTTTCTTTTTTTTATTTTTTTTTCTTCTTCTTTTATCAGTTGCAGAGGTTTTATTTCCTTTTCATTTTTTTGTGTTGCCAAACTTCAGGAGAACAGGAAAGGATCCTAGAGATTGCTCAGGGGACTCAAAAGGATAGGCAGGAAGATGTCTGTAACATTCTCCAAGTTATCCCCTGGTACAAAGCAGCAGAGCTGACTTTGGGCTGTCTCCAATACCAATTGCTTCTAGCAGCCTGGACTGCAGTGGAGATGTTGAGCACAGTGTAAGAAGCAGCACACAAGTGACTTTCAGCAGGTGCCAGCTCCCTTGAGCCAGAGCCACCCAGAGGTATGGTAGAGTCTAATGGTAGTGGATGGCTTTTCCAGGGGAGATTAATGCTATGTTCCAAATACGACATTGCCAAATCCACATCGCTCCAGACTCAGTCCATGAAGGCAGACAGCCAGAGGCAATGCCACAGAGACAAATCTGTCTCTGATCAAAGGAAGGGACTTGCCTCATTACAACTCTGTAATAGGGGAGTAGAGGATCTCCAGACCCAAAGCTATGAGCCATTGCAGCTTGGAACAAACTCTGCAGCACCTCATACCACTCCTGTGGGTGCTGAGTTGATGCACAAGCACAGCACTTGTTACAGAGGATGCTGTGCCAAGGAAGACAGACTCTGGCAACCACAAAATGCAAGAAGAAAAAGCAGGTGGTGAACGTTGAGATGCTGAAGGATCTCCATCCTTACCTCTACAGACTCATGCTACTCCAACCCCTGCAAGAATGGTGGTACGTGTGAAGCCAAGGGAAGTGACTTCAGCTGTCACTGCCCCAAGCCATACGGTGGGACTACATGTGAAAAAGGTAATGGCTCTTTTGCTAACCTACACTCCTCACTTTGGTAGGTAATGCTACTGTTGCAACTTTATAAACCCGCTGTTTGCTGAGCTGGGTGCTCTGACAGCCCAGAGCAGTCATGTCCACAGTTCTTAGGACCTCATCCAGACCAAAGTCTGTCTAAAGAGCATCCAGTGAAATAAACTGCAGGAGTGCAGGGAGTGCTCCTCTATGCCCTGCAAAGCGGGCAGTGGGGAGCTGCTCACTGGTACCACAGATTTTTTGCCATAGATGCTCTGAACAAGAAGTGAGACCCCAAGTCCACATGTGCCAAATGAAAGCTTCCTTAGAGTGTCAAGGGAAGGTATCTTCCCATGATCCCTGCAAGGGCACAGCTCCTGTGCACACACAAATGTTGATGATGTACTTTATGTGTGTTTTCCACAGTGGAGGACATGTGTCTGGAGAAGAACTGCCACTTTGGTGACTGCCTGGTAATATTAACCCCACCTTATTTTAAGTGCAGCTGCAAGCCTCCCTACAAGAGACCCTCCTGCCAGCGCGGTGAGTACTCAGCTGGGCACAAATTGTGGTGGGGACAGCACTATGGCCAGTCTGCAGTGGGAAATCACCCACTGCAGAGGGTGATCCTTCCCTAGTAATGCTGCAGCTCCCATCCATCACTGGCCAGTGATGAGTTGTGCTTGGTTTGCAGGGTGGTGGTTCAGTAGCTGGTAAAACCCCCAGAGATACGTGTTTTACAAGATTTCATGAGAACTCAAAGCCAAGAGGCTGAGTGGGAGCTCTCCCCAGCTTCCACTGGGCATGCGAGAGGCTGTGTAGTGTTCAGCACTTTGACAAGGTTGTTCTGTGTTTTCCACATTGACAGCATCCAAACAGTGCAGCCCAAACCCTTGCAAAAATGGAGGCACCTGTATACGGAACAGATACAGATCAAAATTCACCTGCAAGTGCCCTGAACCTTTCAGAGGGAGATTCTGCGAGATCGGTATGTCACACCCCCTCAGGGAGAGGGGTGAACCTCCAGGGAGCCAGGGGCTGGCTTCCCCCTGCAGCCAGACCATCTGATGCTATTCCTGTAGCATCCTGTGGTGACTTCCTGTCACTGCTCCAAGAGCCTGACTACACCGGGGCACCAGGGATCTTGGAGAGTGGATCAGAGGAAGAGGCTGACTTCTGCAGCTACTGCTGGCAAAGGGGCTTGAAAGAGTTCCCATCTTGGTGTTTTCTAAGTGTGCTTTGGGGTCCCCAGAGGTTACACGTCACAAAGAGAAGTAATGTTGGGATTTCCTTAAACATTCAAAATCTGATGTAGTGAAGATGCCCCCCCAGTTGCCTGTGACTCCCCAGGCTGAGGGGACTACTTCTGATGGGTGACATTTGAAGTCAGTCAAGGTAGAAGATGGACAGATGTTGGGACATTATTCTAATTTCTGGCCCTGTGTACAATAAGGAACATAATTACTTGGCCCAGTAGGTACTTCTGATCCTCCATAAAATGAATGCAGGACGAGGAAGGGAAGGAAGAGGAACCACTTTGAGCAAGGAACAACACAAAAATCATTTTCATAATTTCATTTCAGTCATTGTCTTTCTACAGGACCAAATGATTGTTATGAAGAGGACTCCTCTACTTATAGAGGTAGAGTGAGCCAAGCAGAAAATGGCAGGACCTGCCTGCACTGGAATTCCCACCATCTCTTGGACCATCCTTTTAATGCCTTTATGGAGGATGCTGACTCATATGGCATTGGTGAACACAACTTCTGCAGGTAATATTTTGAAGAAGCAGATGTAGAGGTCTGTATCAAAGAGATCCTTGAGGACAAACTGCTCATGAATTTGAGAAACTAATGGTGTTAAGATCTCCCATCTTTTTAGACACTGTCTGCCCATAAAACACCAAAATGTTAGAGATACCTTCTCTAACCATGCTGATATGAGGCTTCCAGAAGCTGCCTTCTTTGTTTTGAACCAGTCTCACATTTTTCTTATGGCTAAGATAGGGAATAGTAATATGGCAGTACTTTATGCCTCGCTCCAGCATCTTCTTTGTCAATCTTATGAAATATTATTTTTTGTTCATCTCCCATATGGGAACATGAAGCTTCTTCCTAAGAATCCTCAGCTCCTTCACTAGTTTCATGGAGATTTCCCCATTCCTGCTGGCTGATTCTCTCAACTGTCCCCTTCAGGAATCCTGATGAGGATGAAAAACCCTGGTGCTACATCAGGAAAAATAATGAAGTGGATTGGGAATACTGTGATGTTTCACTCTGCGCGGGTAAAGAATTAGAATCAAGTGATTTGGCAGCACGTAGGTGGTCTAGAGCAGCAGGTGACTCCCTGCTGCTTAAATCTTCCAGTCTGATACTAACTCTGCATTATACATCTGCTGTCTCTTCCAATTCAGCTGAAGAGACCCCGACAGAGCCCCCTACAGACCCCCCTGAAGTATTCCAAACATGTGGACAACCAGAAGTTCGTAGGACACTCAAGAAGATCTATGGTGGATCCAAGGCTACAGCTGGAAAACATCCCTGGATGGCATCTCTGCAGATACAGACTCCAGATGGGAATAAACATTTCTGTGGTGGAGTGCTAATTAAATCATGCTGGGTTCTTACTGCTGCACACTGCCTTGAGTAAGTGCATGTCCTATCATTAGGGTAGACAAATGTATTAAAATCAGGAGGGCTAGTAAAGGCAGCTTGGTATCCAAAATATTTGCAATCAAAATGATTGCTGGGAGTCAAATTGAAAGGAAAACATATATGTGGACAGGGAAAAAAATAATACCTGCATTAAAATGTTTATATACTTGAAAATGGTGCTTGCTGAAATAACAAACTTAGTCCCCACTTAAATAAAATGAGGTAAAAAAGTTGTGTGAGAGGAAAAAAGGAGGAAAGTAAAAAAGGAGGGAAGATTTTGCAATGTGTAAAAGAACTCTATGCAAACCTCAGGAGATATTGGGATGCCATAAGCAGCATCACCTATTACATCAGAATTAAGTTCTTCAAAACAGTCTAAATATGTGCATAGCTTTAATTTTTTTCTGCATTAGCTAGCTTAGAATACTACATTTCCTCCAACATTTGTATTGAATCAGTTGGAAACCATCACCCTAGGAAACAGGTAGATTACAGACTGGAAATAATTTCAACACATATAATTTTAAATATGCTCAGACAATGGCAAGCAACTTTACTGCCATGGCTACATGAGCTGCCCCTCGTCATCACTGCCACAGTAATAGACTGTGCACGCTGCTGCTCTGCCCTAAAAGGCAAAGAAAATCAGCTTAATTACAGCTGATTGCAGCTCAAAATCACTTTATTTCATGATTGCGACAAGTTAAGAGAACAAGCATTTTCCAATACCACTACTTTCCTATCTAAGCCTTCCTATAATGATTTTAGGAAATCTTCTAGTCAAGCTTTACAACAGGAAGAAATATGTGAGTTCCTGTTACTAAAAGTGTACCCCCACTGATAAAATATGTCTGTATATAAATGACTTTTTTTTTCCCCCAGAAACCTAGAAACAAAGATCCAAGTAGCCCTTGGCAAGCAAAACCTCAAGAAGAAAGAGGATCATGAGCAAATATTTGATGCAGTGGAAGTAATTTTACATGACAAATACAGAGAGGAGATGGGTCGTGCCCTATACAATGATATCGGTAAATCCTTTATTTGATACTCACGTGGCTCACCTCCAACCTTTGTTGTTTGAAGTGCCTCTCTCCCACCAAAGTGAATGTAATATTCTCATTGATGCTATGCTCTGGAAATAATCAGGCCAAATTTTGACCTAGACCTGTTTGAATCTTGGGATGTAAATTGTGATGGGCAGGCAGAAGTCACTGCTCAGGAGGAACAAACAATGGGAACAGGTCCAGCATAGGGGGGAAAATGGGATGTTGGGTTTATGCAGCTTGGCATGGTAACAACTGCTAACAATAGTTAGGGATCAAAATTAGCTCCAAATATTTTTGTTATTGTTTATCTCCTCTCCAGCACTGCTTAAACTGCAGCCTGTTGATGGCTACTGCGCAGTGGAAACAAAGTATGTGAAAATAGCATGTCTCCCAGACTTCTTCCTTCCTGCTGGAACTTCCTGCTTCATTGCTGGATGGGGTGACACAGAGACAGGTACTTGTGGGCTAACAGGATTTTGGTGGGTACTCCAGTGGCAAGGTGGGCTGCTACTTTCAGTAGCAATTTCCAGACCCAAATGAGGAACTAGACACTGGTGAAACCAAGACATGGAATTAAAAAATAAATTCAGCTAAACCATGCCATGAAAATTACTCATTAGCAGAAATCTCCAACTGATAAATCAACCAAACCTGTCAGAGTTCTGATAAGATGCCTGATGCATTTTTTAGCCTGCCATCCAACTCTCCATGTCATGGTTTCATCTGAAGCCAGCTACAGAAGCAAGGAAGTATCAAGAGAGGCTATCGTATAGCTTGTGTGCTTCAAGACAGCACCAAGAAAGACAGGAATTTTCACATGTTTTTCCAGCCCATTGGGTCAGATAAAGCTTTTTGGAAGCAGCATCTGGACCTTCAGATGTACTGAAAAATAAAAAAAAATTCCCAAGCTTTTCAAGTTCAACCAGCTCTATCCAAAAACCTTTCTTGCCCATGGTAAATCCTAAGGGGAGAAATTATTATGCTTAAAAAAGTGTAATGGCAATTTTCTGAAAAATGCATTTTCTCATGTTCTGATTGATGTGTTGCTGTGAAGCAGCAGAAGGAAAACCTGTCACTGAGGCTGCAGTAGGTGTCCTAGTGCTTAGTGACTGAAACAGCCTGATACAATCCATGGGACTGAATTCTCCCTTCACATAACTCCCATTGAACTCCACAAGGGACAAGTGTGTTCATTTGATCAGAATGCACCAACAGAATTTAATGGACTTTTTTTAAAGTTCCAAATAAAGTCCCTCTTAAAAAGGGTAAGGGGGATTTTATGGCTTTTCCCCCCAACAAAGAATATCAAGTACCCTGTATGTGTTCAAACTAAATGGCTCCTTCTTTGAGCAGAGCTATTATTAGCATTTCAGGAAATCACTGCAGAAATGGAATATTTCCTGAAACTCAAGCAGAACCAAACTTATAAACCACCTTTAATTATCTACAGATGTAGTACTTTGAAACTAAGGCTATTGCCTTTAGATGTCAAGTTATGTCTTTAGATTCACTGTAATTAATCATTGCCCTTAAATATTGTATGATTTTCAGTTTTCATCTGTTTCATTAGCTTGCATGTTAAAGCATCTAATAGAACCAGTCTGAGAAGTGCTGAGCAGCTCAAAGTCCCACGGGGGCCTCTGGGAGCTGCTGACAACCAGCACCTCAGAAAAGCGGGATTACACAGAGAGAGCTGATTGGAACCAAATTCTGAATACCTGACTTAACTTTAATTTAGACAACAGCTCTGTCCTGAGTAAAACTTCAGGTTCCAGCTCATTGGAAACTTATCATTTCAGCCAGATAGTTCTTTCCTTCCCAGGCTACAACATGCATCATCCCCCCTTCTCTTCCCCTATCCTATTTTTTTGCCAAGGAAGCTTGTATTTTGAATAAAAGACAAATTATGACAGGAATGGGAAGAAAGTGACTCCACTTTTTTGGTGCACATCCCGTAGGTGACCCATCCCATCAGCTGTTAGATGCCAATGTCAGGCTGATTTCGCAGAGGAAATGCAATGAACCCAACATACATCATGACAAACTGGACGATAGCATGTTTTGTGCAGGACGTCTTCGGAAACCCGGAATCGATTCTTGTCAGGTGTGTGGCTTTTTCTGTACTTGAACACTAATTTTTTTGTGTAAAGAGTCAGGCTGTGCAGAACTTTGGCAATGTGCTGCATATGTACCTGTTCTCACATCAGTGTATTTCAACAGCTTTTCTGCAGTACACTTTGAGCTGTACATCCTTAGAGCTAATATTGCCAGTGTCACCTACAGGCAGATCTGTGGAATCAAGAGACTTCTGAGGCAGTTTGTCATAATAACCTGAAAACTTGTTCTTTTTTCCCCTCAGTTTTGTTATGGCCTCTACTTTGACTGGCAATTCTAATCTGATTTTCACTATCAGAGCTAACACTTGCAGGGAGTCAGTATTGATGTTTCTTTTCATTACAGCTAACACAAATGTAAAACAAGTTCATACTTATACCATTGAAAGGTAGGAAACAGTTTGGACAACACTTCCTAAGGTGCAAATTACCACTGTAAAACATATTTTGCAATAGAAATCAGAAATAAAACAACAAAAAAAAAATTCAAGTAAGCAACTCAGAATAAGGCTATTTTGAGGAGTGTGAGAGAGCTTGAGTTTTCATTAATGCCAGGGATCCCATCTCTATCTTTCTGAGTTCAGGATCTGAATTCCTGGTACTTTCACACCTGGGAAATTTCATGTGACCTTGTCAGATTTATGTCACAGACCAGAAAAAAAAATTAAAACCTACAGCCAAAAAGTCTGGTATCATTTGACTTGATCACAGAACTGCAAGTCCACTTAAGGGCTAAGCAGCATCTGATGGTACATCTGTCAGGAAAAAAACATCATTATAGCTTCAAAGTCTTGTGATGAGAGAGAAGCATTCTGATTTTGGTTACTATTTTGCTTCATGCTTTGAACATGTGTGCTTTCCTTCCTCAGGGAGACTCTGGAGGCCCACTGACTTGTGTAGCAAATGGCTCCTACTACGTATATGGCCTTGTGAGCTGGGGTGAGGGATGTGGGTTAAAAAACAAGCCAGGAGTTTATACCCAGGTGACAAAATTCACCAGTTGGATTAATGCTGTAATTCAGTATTCATCGAGGTCACGTCAGTAGGAGAGAGCTTTGGAATGACAAACGGTAAGATTGAGAGTTTTACTGGTTTTATTCATTCCCTCATCTTTGACAAAAAATATTGCTGATATTTTCTCATGGCCTACATGGGGCATCCCTCATCACCATCTTGAAAATAGCCTGAAGAGTGTTAGCTAGACTGTCAGTGACAGTTTTTCTGTTGTGGGCTTTGAAGTAAGCTCACATTTTTTAGCTGAACAGATCAGAAAGTAAAGCTACTCAATTTCTTCCCCAAACAATGAAAGACCCTGATATCATGTTTCTAGATCTGCTTTTCTAGCTGTGAAAATTCTCCCAGCTCAGCTGCTACCAGACATTTCCTCTTCCCCTCATGCTCCTGTCTAAGGTGTGTTTTTTGTGCACTCATTGGACCCTGACACCTCAAAGCTATTGGTGTGTGCTCTTAAAGCCAGTACCATTTTTCACACACATAAGAATCACCATGTGGCTGAGTTTGCAAGATTGCAGCCATTGGGAATTTCCTGAGGAGAGAGGATCAAGCAGGACAATTATTTTTAAAAGCACTTTTGTGGGTAAATAACTACAAATTTTATTAGTGATGCATTTCAGATTGAAAAACCAAACAAACTTTCAGTACTAGAATTATCCACCTTATTTCTGACTAGAGAATTATTACATGTTATGCTCCAGATCTACAATGGTTTATATGTACTTAACCAGTGAGAGCTAGTAGTACTAAATACTATTAAAAATCTGTCTAAAGCCATTGGATAATTTGAGAGTTCTCATAAGATGTACCGGTCAAATTGTGTAACTTTTGCCCAATGATTCTGCACAAAAATTTGAAAAACAAGGGATTGGTATTAAATCAGGATATAAAGAATAGACTTGTTTGTGAAGAGTCAGCTTCTTAAAATAGTGATCTCACTATTTTAAATAGTCACTTTCACTTGAATTCCAGGGTTTACAACATTCTCTAAGCAGCTACCTAATCTGTCAATAGCTGCAAAGAGTAATTCTGATTTTTTACTACTGCAAAGAGTAATTCTGATTTTTTACTTCGGAAGGTTTGAAAAAAACTGAAGAATTGATTGTGGCCTGAATACATCCTGATATTCTAGAACAGATTCCCTGAGTCTGCTAGAAGACCTGCCTTTGGCAAGTCAGTGATAATTTTTCTCCCACTGGCCTTCAACTCGTTCATCTCTTAAACCACTTGAATTGTGCTTTTGTACTCTCTTAGGTCAATGGTGCCAATATTCAAGGAACATAAAAATCTCCAAAAATTACAAACATGGAATAAGAGTCACCTGATTTATTAATATAAATTATTTCATATTCTACCATCCATGGTACAAAGCTGAGCCTGTCAGTCATCTAGTACTAATTTCATTTACAGCTTAAAATAAATAGCAGAATCTGTAATACTTTCAGTGATAAATCACAAAGTATCCACACAAAAATAAAAATATCAGTTATAATTTGCAATGTTTTGGTTACATCTTAAAACAAAAATTCTTAAATGCCATCTATTGTGTTTCACATAAATCTGAAAAAGCTACATGATTTGCAGGACAAGATGAAAATCTATTTATGTTATGTCATGTTTCTGTTTACTTCTGATAAAGCTGCATTTGCCTTCTCTTGACTTGCAGAATTTCTGAAGCATCAGGATTGACTCCAACTTGCTGAGATCCTTCTGTCTCCAGTTGGTCCTGCAAAATCACAACCCAAAAAATTGTGTGAAACCAGCCAGTGGATAGGGGAGGGTTTTAGCTATTATTCTGTAGCAGTATTTTCATATTCAAAATTACACAACTGGCAAAAAAGTGAGGAAAATCTAAATCACTGTTCTGCATAGAGTGAATTTCTGCTGTGGAGAAGGGCAAAAAATGGACCTGTTCATGTAAGTTAGATACCTCATATACCAAAGGACAAAATGTGCTCAAGTCCTAGTTTCTATTTTGAAATAAGAAGCAAACCAGCAAACACCTGAGTTCCACATGGATTGCACACCTGTAGGTTTCCCTGGGACCATCAGGTCATTATCATACCTTTGACTTATGAAGATACTGCTACTACTATCAGTAACAGCAGTTCCCACTGCCTCCATTACTCAACCATAGTTTTCACTTATTTCCTGAGTAACTTTTCAGATGGGGATGTAAATCATTGTGATGTACTGGTTCTCTTGGTCTGGATTATTGTTTGACTTCTTACCAAAGTTAACAACTAAATGATCAAATTATTTGAAGTGCAGTGCTTCTCTTTTCTTGTAGCTGAATGGTTCCTAACTGTAAGGGCTACAAGATTCCCGTATGGATTTCTGCTCTCTTGTGCTGGGACACTGCAGACTGGGAGTCATCCCTGTGACAGAAGGAAAGCCTGGAAGATCCCTGCTTGTAATATCTTTAACCTTGAGCTAGACAGAGGCAGAGGAGACTGGAGCATTGCCCCTTTGCACAAAGCCTCCCACAGCATATTATCTGTCAGGAGCCTACACCCAGCCTGTCAATACGGCTGCCAGTGGAGATTACATGGCAACACTGAATTACATGGTAACACATGGCTCCTGATGAAATTAGGAAAAGAGAATGGGAGTTCCATGGGGAGTCCCTTCTACCTCTGCTTCTGCTTTCCTCAGAGGTACTAGGACACTTGGAGATCTGACATCATCCACAAGTTGGGGGAAACACATCCTGACATGACACTGCTGAATTCCCTTCAATGGTTCCTTCAAATTAAGATGTACACTAAGGCACAAAGCTTCATGAGGGAAGTGCACATATCCTGTTCAGGTAATATGGAGAGCTGTAGACTCCAGGGAGCATTCAAAAGTGTTAGACAGGATGTGTGCAGGTAAGGAACAGAGCTGTTGGGATTTGTGAGAAGGATGGTTTGCTCTACTTACAGCTCCAGGTCTGTGCTGAGTAGAAGGCTGCAGCAATCCCATTTCCCGAAGGTATGCCAGCTCAGCAGCTCTTCTTGCCATTTCAACCTTGTGAGAGCCTGGGGGAGTCCAGCCAATGCCTCTGAGCCAGTTCAAGTCAGACTTGTATTTTATCTGAGAGAATGAAACATGCACCAGGATGTATTATTTTGTTGAGCTCTAACCAAACCACACCCTGGGTATTCAGGAGAGAGAATAATAAAGGAGCAGCAGAGTCAATAATAAACAAAATATTAAATTTTAGCAAGCAGACTGTGATTCTTTCAAGGTGATCTTGTTGGCAGGTAAGGTTTGCAAAGGAGATTGCACAGACAGCCCCCAGCCCAGGGAAGGACCATGTCACTCAGCCACACTTACATCACTCTGCAGCTTGTAGGCCTGCTTTGCATGTTTCACATTTAGCTGCTCAGGGTCACAAATGTATTGGTGCAAGGGCTGCCTGTAGTTAACATTGCTTGCAAGCTGCTGGCTTCTCTTGGCATGGAGGAATCCTGGCTGGTTGAGATGACTCTGGAACTGTGCCATGTTTAGGGCACAATCACTCCTGTACTGGAGGTCGCTCTGGAGTTTCCCCACTCTGAGGACATGTCTGATTTTGGGATCGTCATTTGCACTGAGGAATCCAATCTGCTGGCCTCTGTCTCTGAGGAAGGCTTCTCTGTATTTGTACTGCAGGAAGTACAGAGGAAAATCTCATTTTCACATTCAAATTACCTTCAAATTCTGTTATGAAATAACTTATCCTCCTCTGGCTATCAATCATGTTTCCTGTAGTGCACAAAGACCAAGGGTTTGTTTGATATCAAACCGCATCTCCTAATCTAACAAGACACTTTAGAAGAATTACTTTTGTGCTCATTTTTAAAGGAGTGGAAAGACTTAGGGGGCCCAAAATGCTCATCTCTCAAAAGTAATCAGAGATCCTCCTACTGTTGCACTCTTGGGTACACACAATACAGAGCTCAATCAATGAAGCTCCTCCATCTTTAGCTTTCTTGCCAGCTGTGGTCTTCTGTGTTCAAAGATAACCCACTTTATCCTAGATCATGTTTTAACTATTCATAGCCTAGTACCTATATTATTTGATTAAATCATAATATGTCTTCTTCCCAAGAAAAGCTCTTGGGACATAAGAACAGCCTGGTATTGGACATTATTAATGATAGACTTTAGTTGGAAATCTTTGCACTTAACCAGCACTTTGTTTCATTGGATCACCAATTTTCCATACCAGAACAATGTTCACTCGTGTCAGACTTCACCCATTTTTGCAGGATGGGGTGGTTTGGGAAGAGGGTTGGGAAGTGTTTGAAACAGAACAATTCTTACATCACTAGCAATCTCTCTTGAAGCCTTTGCTGTCTGGAATGGGATGGCGTCAATCCTAAAATCATAGCCAGATGCCCTTGTCTGTTCCCAAGATGTTTTATACAATTTCTGTGTTGAAAAGAAAAGAACAAAAAAGTCATTTCCCCCTGCAGTTTCTTAAATGCAGTCCCATAACTGCAATAATAAATGTTTTATCCTACTGGGCTTATTTGTATCAAGAGTCATCAGTACTATCTCCAAGGTTTTGATCCAGTTCTATAGCACTTCAACTTCTTTTCTATTCACCATAATGATAAAATGCCTCATCTGAAAAGTGCCACCAGGGTTTCCTTTTGTACTTGAATGTGGTTGTTTTTGATGTGATTTAATTTCTATTAGAAACTGTGATGCATCAGTCACATCAATATTGCATTGATATTGCCCTTATTCTCTCTTTTGATGCATCCACTCACAGTGTCTTGGGTTTCCTGGCATTCTAATTTCAATACCAGTTATTTCAAGCTTTTCAAATGATCCTCATCTCTATCCCCAGCCACATGTGGCTTCATTAACTCATGTGGAATAACAGCCGGTTCTAATGTGACTTTGAGGATGTGAATCACATTTACATCCTGAAGAGAAGTTGCTCTAGATTTGGTTCTTCTTCCATTAGTAGCTTTCTTAAAATAGCTTTCAGTCTGCAGGTCCTACTACACAGCCATAGTATCTTAGCTGACACTTTCAGCTGTCCCCTTCTGATTTTATTCATTTGCTTTCTGTAAGTCTTTGATTCACCCCTCCTGGGGTTTGTGACCATGGGAAAAGGAGCACAAAATCCACTCCACATTTTAAGACAATCTTCTGTTTCATTGGTGACTGTAATGCTAGGTGATAATAAATTTGAAAGTAAATTTAGATGCCAGAAATCCTGCAAGACAGTCAGGGCAGAAGCAATGTAAGCATCAGTGTACATCCTGCTAGCAGGGATGACCTTTCATTTGTGTGCAATCCTTGCACATAATATTTCACTTTTTATATTTTCCTCTATTGCTTCAAAATGTAATTTCTACTTGTTTCTTTCACCTATCTCAAAGCTCCTGGCAAGCGATGGTCATTCTGACCCTACAGGCAAAGACAACAGTTATTTAGTCAGGGAACAGGACATTAGGAACAGACTGAGTTTCTCTGTATGAGATAATGTGGAAACAAATTCTGTTTAAAATAATTCCACTCTGATTCAGTTACATCCAGATTGATGACAACTATGCCTAAGGGATCATTTCAACACAGTGTTGCAGCTTCAGAAAGGTAGAATACATAGTCTAGGAAAGAGGCTTCTCCCTCCTCCCTCACCCAAACAAAACTGAAAAAAAATTTAATTTGTAACTAATCATATCTATAATGAAGGTTTGAAATCCTTAATAATAGCTTACTGCCCTAGAAAATGAAATGAATGCTCAAATGGAAAATCAGCAGACTTTACCCGATTC
Organism: Geospiza fortis; assembly: GCF_000277835.1. Classification (NCBI taxonomy): domain Eukaryota; kingdom Metazoa; phylum Chordata; class Aves; order Passeriformes; family Thraupidae; genus Geospiza; species Geospiza fortis. The sequence continues at coordinate 574,272 of NW_005054300.1, read as the reverse complement.
CTCCAGCCCAAACCTAGCAACATGTTGGCTTTTCACTGCCTCTGGCTTCTTTTAGTTCTGGTCAGGCTCAGAAAACTTGGCTTCTACATACATGAAAGTTTTTATTCCCAAACAAGTTTACCAAGCCAGTTCCCCAGAGGAGAAGGTTTACTTACATCACTGATGTAGAGTGCGTTCTGGCGGGCTCGGATGAAATCCGGATGATCGGGAGGCAGGGTGTACCTGTGCCTGTCTTCAGAACCTCCAGCCTTGTACAGCCTCTGTGGGGCCAAAAGTCATTGAATGCAGGTGATACTGGAAGCAATGTCAAGATCAATGCTTTTATGCATTATGGTACAGCAAAAGTTAAGGTCACTTATACATTAGAATGAAACTTACGTCATTGCACTGGAGGTAGCTCTTTTTGGCATGAATCAAACTCGGAGAGTCAGCCACAGCAGTGAACTTCAGACTTTCTGGCTTCTGACGGTACTTTATCTGAGAGGGGCAGGAGGCAACAAAAACAAACAAAGAAAAAAAAACAGGATATGTTTCTGTTAATGATATATGACAATTCCAGGAGTGTGTTAACTGGGGTAAAACATAAAAGACACTTTCCTGAAGCTGCTGTTCTGCTTTAGTCTCAGTTGCTCTTTCAGCTAGGGACTGGGGATGCCTTTGTATCAGGCACAGAACTTTTTTGTGAGTGTGTCTATGTGTGTGTGTGCACAAAAGACTTCCCACTAAAATTGACATGCAAAAAGCTTTTGAACACTACGCTTTTGACAGCTCATAATTTTTCTCCATTAATGCATGATACTGAGCAGGCAAATGCCCCTTCATTGTGGTTGTCAGTGCTGTATCTTTCTACACAACTTCCATAACCACCTGCTTAGAATTTCATAATGGAGTTTCCTGCATTTATTTATTCCTACATGTTTTGCCTAGACTCTTGTGTTTCATTTGGAATGGAAAATATTCAGCAGGTGTCACACAGTGGACTTGCGTCTCCCATACTGCTTCTTGGTAACTTACACCTTGTATAAACAGGCTCCCACATCAAAAGGAAATGATAAGCTACATTCGTAAGTGTCATGTAACGAGGAGCCTTGATGGTAAACAATTCCTACAGACTTGCTATCCCATGAAAGATTTATCAGTTACCTCACTGATGAGCTCTCCAGCCTTCTTTACACTTTCTATCTGCGGAGATCTCAGAGCCATCCAACCAACTCCTTTCATGAAGTTCAGGTCTGATTTATAGCGATGCTGTTAAAAATGAAAATCGTTAACTATCAGTTTTGTATCCACAGCTATTAAGGTTTTTTTAAAAAACTCCCTGGTTCATATTCACATTTTGAGGTTTTTCATTTGCCATGCACATATCGTAAAGCCAAACTGTTTGCATTTGTTCATTCCACCAGGAATTAAATAATGTATCATATGCAAGTTACAAGAGAAGGCCCCACGAGTGAATTAGTATGACTCAAAGCAGTAAGTAATAACCTGTTTGTACTGGGCGTAAAAGAACCTCTTTTGAAATAATTTTATGAGGTGAGTACAAGTCAGGAATACTAATTATTTTATCTGGTTCATGGTTCCTCGTTAACCCCATTTCTAGGAGGACATATTAGTCTTTCTTTACTCAGATTAAAGTCTTGCTTTTAGCTTCTAATCTATTAAAGAAAATCAGGCAGACCCAATAAAAAGTGAAAGTCAGCAAAGTGCCCGCAATCCCAACAATCCTGACTTCACTTCAGAGTCATGGTGTCTCACTGTGTGACTTTAATTCAATCATCCAACTTTCATTTCTGTTCTCCCCTATGTGTACATAGGACATGACAATCAACTAACTCATGTGTGCTGTACATTACTCTACTAGGCAGCGAGGGTATCGGGCAAAACCATCATCACCATTTGCCTGGACTCCTGACTTGGGGTTCTAAAAGCGGGAGCCAAGTGCTGAGGTTCTCCCTCACATCCTATCCTATCCCTCATCCTATCCCGTCCCTCTCTAGGCAGGCTCAGGAGCAGCCTGAGCTACTGGTACATCCTACCGACTGAGGCTGGTAGGGTCCAAAAGAAAGATTTTACCTCACTCTGCAGCATGTGGGCTCTTTTGGCCCACTTCATCTTCATGTCTTCGGGAAGCGCTGTAAATTCATGGAGTCTCTTTCTGTAGTCTTGATCACTTGCTAAGGCTTGGGCTTTCCTGGCATGGACAAGATTGACCATGTCCATGGGCAGATGAAACTGAGACCACACATCTTGAGATCCCTTCTTATACTCTTGTTCACTCTGTAATTTCGCAGCGTGCAAGCAGTGCAGCAACCTGGCATCATCCAGAACACTTCTGGCACCAATGCATTTTCCTCTCTCCATCACGAAATTGTGTTTATATTGGTACTAAAAAATTTAGAAAAAGCGTAAAAGAGAATATGTGCCAAACTTAGACCAGCTATTCCAGATAAATAACTTAAGATAAATTACTAAAACATCTATGTTTTCTGTAATACCACCTCAAGGTGTGTAGCAGTAGAAAGCAATTGTTTGAATATCTCATTGCTCTCAAATTTAAATACCACAGGAGCTGCAACATTAAAGTTAAGTGCATCTCATTGTATTTTCTGAATATGCCCAAAACATTGATCATGTTTAACCTCAAATCATGTACTTTTATTATCTCTCTAAGAATTCTATTCCCATCAGAATAGTGAATGAGAATATGAGAGAAACAAACAAAAGACAGAAGAAAAAGAAATCTATACAAAAGCAAAACACCGTGCACTCTGTAGCCTTCAGATTTGCAAATGCCACCCAGCTATTTTAAAGAGTAAATTCAGTTTTCCTGGAAAGAATAAGAACCAGCAACCCCTCATTCTCATCTTAGCTGGGACTATGACTCTCCCTGTGATCTTGCATTTATCCTCTCTGTGAAATAGTGATGATGATGATAATGCTTATTTATACAGCATCAACAGGGTGCTTAGAACTTTAAAGGGAAGGCCTGGGCCCTGAAGAGTTCATAATGTAGTTGAAATGGGATAATAACACTTATCTACCACACAAGAGAGTTGTGGGGATTAAATTACAGCATCTAATGTTTATAAAGTGCTTCCAAGATGAAGGGCCAAATTCAGATCTGTTGTAAGTGGATGTAATTCTATTACAGACTTGTACCCTCTAGAGCAGATCTGAAGCTGTAACCAAAAGCACTCTGCAAAATATGGTTAAGTACATATTATAAATTACAACTAGACATGGCTGCTTCATTAAAGAAACAGGGGTGAAATATATTCATATTTTATCACGTAAGAGATAAAGTATGCAACTAAGTACTACATAAAATGAAGACTTTTTCCATCTTCCTAGAATTTATTAAGTATCTTGTGTAGGAGGGATGAACTTAGGCTTTCTGAGAAATGGGTATCACCATGTCTGAGTGTTTTGCATACAACAACCCAAATTATAGGATATTTATAAGGATAAGATTACTTGTTTCTTCTATTTTAGAAGTTAAGGGGATACATATTTACAGGAATTTGTACTGATTTTTACTTCCTAACCAGACAGGAAACTCCTGATTTTTGGAGATTCAAAGAACCCTCAGCTTTTTCTGACTTCATTTCAATTTGGAAATACTAAATAGTTCCAAAAGTCAGCTCTAAACAGAGTGCACAGAGTTAGTGGGCACTTTATGATATGAGGAGCCAACAGCCTGAAAGAGAGCAGAATCCCTTTTCTTTCTGTTTGCAAATACTTTAATTCATTTGCTATTTCCCACTGGAAGATGTTTAACCTGGCTTGGTTCCCGATTAGCAGCAATTCTTCCTCTTCTTTTTTTTCCTAATTCACACAAAGAATCTCATTCATAAGTAATATATTCTGTCTCACACTTGTCTCACATGGTTATGGAGTTGCTTTAATTCAGTAAAATCTGCTTTAGACATTGTTTTACATGAAGTTAACAGAAATTAGGCAAGAAGGGAGGTTGAATCATTCAACTCACATCACTGGCAATTTCTCTGGAGGCCCTGGCAGTCTGGAACGGGAGTGCTTCCATTGTCAGCTTGTAGCCTTGAGCACGTAGATTATGCCAAGATTCTCTGTATTTTGCCTAAAGTAGGAAAGGCACATGTAGACTGCTGCTTTACTTTTAAATGCACAAAGGAACAAACAAAGGAACCATCTTTCATTTGTTATTCTGTGTTACAGTCTCATTCTTTATAATCAAAGGATTTTTTTTTAAATTATCTTTGGGAAATCCTACTAACTCAGACAAAACATGTCTCATTCTTTATGTAGATTTAATTTACTCACAACTGTATATATGCTAATGAAGATTTAATTTGATTATAATCAAATCAAGGAAAGCATAAATAGAATAGACCTCAAGTTTCCTCTATTTATTCATCTTCCTTGCCACTGCACAATTTATCCTGCATCTGAAATAAGCTGTGAAAAATACAGAACAAATTCTTACATCACTGAGGTTGGCTGCATTTATTCTTGCCCGTGTAAACTCTGGCAGACCCAGTGTTGGTGTGTAGTGATGCCGACTGTCCTCTCCTGCTGCTTTATACAGGCGCTAGCAAAGGGATCAAAGACACAACTGAAATTAGTTTTCTCTCTCGTTTCAATAATACAACAGCAGTACTTAAGTTGTTAATGATTGTGACAACTGTAGTCAGCCATCATTGAAAATAGCTGAGGATATAATTGAAATTGTGAAGTTTTTTTCTGGACATAAAGATGTGGGGCTTTTGCTGGGCATAAAGGACACTTACACTAATTTTTATAATTATATGATGATGCCAAACCACTACATTCTCAGCCTTGCATTGTTATATTCCCAGCAAGGCAAAAGTAGACCTAAGAATGTCAAGGGCATCATGAATGTGTGTGAAATAAAAAGGCAAGTATTTCTGGTAGACTGGGCATATTTTCTAGCTTGAATTTTTCCTTCAAGTTATTATATATGATTTTGATAATTTTTCTATAGGTTTTGTTTTGTTTTTTTCAGAATTTAGAACAGTGATTCTTTTCTAAAAAAGAAAAAGCTCTTTGAGAAGCCCTCAAAAGTGGATCATACTATGCAAATGAGCTCTCTCTAGAACATCCCACAGTCCTGATTTTTGAGTCTCTGTTTCATGCAAAAAACTTGATAATGGGACTCTGTTGTTTGGATATTATGTGAGATTTTTGAAAGAGATTGAATTGAAAATGGTATTAAATGCTTGGGGAAAAAAAAGGCAATCTAACTATGAAAAAAAACCCCACAAATCAGTGATGCTTTCCCTTTTTTTGATGCATTTTGCTTTCAGAACAGGGTTGTCTCTTTCCCAGTTCTCCATCCCCAGCTTGCTGCCTTTTGAAAAGCATATTTTCTGATTCACGTTAGGAGAGCCTACCTCATTAGCAATCATATTGCTGAATTTTGCATGAAGGAGGCCAGGAGAGTCTGTCACCGATGTGTACTTGAAGGAATGTGGCTGCTGACGATATTTACTCTGAGTTCACACACAAAGAAAAATGAGCAGAATAAGTAAATTGCCCTGTCAGATAAGGGATTTTTTCCAATTCTAGTGGAATTCCACTGCTTCTTGTGTTTAAACTCTAGTTTGTCTATTGATCCTTAGACTAATTTACCTTTTGCTATTCTGAGTTGGGTGCATTCAAGTTTCACAGGGAAAATGAAAAGTAAATAAGAAATAAGACATGAAAGAAAAGTGCTGCCGTGCTGAATATGCTGAAAACAGTAACGAGATTATTTCATCCCTTGGTGTCATTAACCCAGGGTAGTGGAATTAAAGCAAAGGCAATCCAGTCCAGAGAGAGAAGAAAATGCACAAACCCACGGGATTTTTTGTGAGAAAAAAAAAGGTTCCACCCGGCCTGTGGTCCAATGCCAGAATTGTGAACAAAACAACAGCAAGATCACTGCATGTAGGTAGTTGTTCCTTAGTACAAAACTCCTACTTTTCCTCATTTCACATCTATGTGAATACAGGCAAAAGATGCAGGATTTGAAACTATGAGAGACTGTACAAAGAGAACATGACAGATGAAATAAAAGTCCAGTTACAGAGGAAGAAAAACAACAGCACACAAAAGCAGCAGGTGAAAAAGAAGACTGATTGTAAAACAGGAGTAGAGATGAGGACCCTGTAATATTCTGGGCACTGCACAGCTCATTCTAATTTTGGAGAAATAATACAAGGCATTCATTACAGATAGGCACAGCTTTACTTTTAGTTGAAAAAGCCCATTTAAATTCCTAAATAAATAACATAAAATAAATATCTCCTGGGTCTGAAACACAGGAGAAAAGATTTGCAAAATAAGTTAGCAAAGTTTGCAAAGCCTGGAACTCCATCAGGTTCACCCATCTGCAGTTAGGACACGAGTGGAATGATCAAACGCAAGGGGAGGGAGTCTGGCATTATCCACTGAGTCACTTTGCCAGCCCAGTCTAATAGAAAGACATCTGGCAAACTCTTGTTCGTAGTGGAGAAATCAAACCCCTCTTTTGTTACCTCGCTGATGAGTTCAGAAGCTTTCTTCTTCCCTTCAATCTCCAGGGCCCCTGGGGTAATACATCCAATGCCTCGCATAAAGTTCATGTCAGAGCGATATAAATTCTAAGGAAAACCAAGCAGAAGTAATTAAGAGTTTGCATTTGAGATGCCCTATATTTATTCACCCAAAAATATGCAATAACTCCATTAAAATTAGTATCTACTACAGAGAGTTTGTACACATTGCCCTAAGATCTTGTGTTTATTAATGTGTCTGTGTGAATACAGCCCTGGCAGATCTATAGCACAGATGCAGGATTCTGAGCACTACTGAGCCTCATGAACACCAAATGCTGCTTCAACTTCTGTCTTCCATTGGTAACCTTGAAAAAACTTTTTTTAGGTACATGAATTTCCTTCATATATAATACATAAATCACAGGTAGATATTATTGATTTATAAATATACATAAAATAAGACCAGTTTATAAAAACATAAGAAAATATTATTTTTTCTTTCTCTTTTAAGTAAGAGAAACTGCAGACAAAGTAGCCTTGATTTTTAACAGTTCTGAATGGTCATAATATAAGCAAGGAGCACTAAGGAAAAATAGCACTGAACCACAGTACACATATCATTAAAATATTTTCCAGACCACCAAACCTAGCACTGACTCCCTGTAAATATTAATTTTTCAAAAGTTACCAATAGGTTCCTGATAAATACATTATAACAATATTATTTCATTTCATAATGAGAAGGATGGGGAGTAGGATGGATGGAAACCTGCCTCAGAATCTCTGATTATGTGCATTTCACACAAATTAGGGCAACACAACTGGCATCTGATGTTACACTTGTTTGGACATAGTCTGGACACAGTCATCTCTAAGTCTGTTGGCTGATATGTTAAGGTGACGTATAGTGGCATTTTGTGGCCAGGTAGGTTTTTAAGATACAGCCCCTCCTGAGGTCTGCAGGGGCAATGTGATCTATGAAAAGCCCTTTGCTCAAGGCTCTGCCTCCAGATTTGTAAGGCATTATTTAGTTAATTTCACTCAAGGCTACATAGGGAGTTAAGCTCATCCTTAGAAATATAGTGGATGTGTCTTGGGCCAGAGGTTACAAATGTCTTACAAATTCAGTATTTCTTGTGAAAGTACACACGAAATTTCACCCAGATCCAAACCAAGTTGTAAATACCAGTTGGTAAAGGATTTGCATTAAAAAGGGTATTTTTACCAACTGTCCAATCATCCTCACTTGCAAACCCTTCTCTACCCAATCATCAAAGACTACTAGACTTTATCTCTAGTTTCTCTAGTTTCTACTAGACCTTATTCTCTAGTTTCTACTAGATACTCTAGTAGTATCTCTACTGCACATTATTCCACTGCACAATAAGACAAACGTCTCGTTCCTCCACGGAATCAAGGGGGAACAGCCATTGTTTATCCCTCGGCTCTGCCCAAACACTTGCTGCCAGCTGTCACAAGCTGGAGCAGAGCTGTTTTGCACCAGAAGCAGCAGGAAACATCGCAGTGACACCCTGCAGTCACCTCACTCTGCAGTCTGTAGGCGTTCTGGGCGCAGCGCAGCCTCACGTCGTCGGTCAGAGCCGTGTACTGGTGGAGCAGCTGCCTGTACTCCTGCTCACTGACCAGCGACTGGGCCCTCCTGGCATGCACCAAGGGCATCATATCCAGAGGCAGGTGGAACTGAGACTTTGTGTCCTCAAAACCTTGCTTATATTTCACCTATCAAGTGAGAAACAGATCACATAGATATCACAGCAAAGTAATTAAAATTCAGGTTTTGATCAGAAGAGACGTTCCACATATTTCTTCCATTTTGCAGTATAAATTATTCTTTTTTAAAACAAGTTCCCTAACTTGTTTAACCCTACTGTGAAAGATCAATAATTATAATTAGAATATGTGGCAGCCTATACTTCATCAAAAAGTAGCCATCTATATTATATTAAACTGAGATTATTTATTTGTTAAAACTTGATACATTGAATCTATAAAATTAAGCAAACTGGCAAGAGAAGTCCTAATTTACTGCCTTTTTTAAAAGTGCCACAAAAAGAGGCAGCTACTGCCTGAGTAAAACATGCAAGCAGCCTTACTTATATTAGAATTAGAAAAAAACCCTCAGGTTAAAATATTTGTTGATTTGGCCAGTTTAGTTTCATAATTCTAGACTAATATTTAGTGCTGGATTGGTTTTTTTTCACTTCTTGTCTCTGTCCAAGAGAAGAAAGGTGCAGAAATCTTCAAAGAACTTTTCTCACATGACATTTCCCAATCAGATAATGCAAATTTGAGATGTTCAGGCTGTTCATCAGGATAATGAATATCCAGAGTTATTGGGGTCCACAAACAACTTACAGTAACCTGACAGATGGATGAATTCTTCAAACACTTTCTACTAGCTGTTTGTCTAACTCTGCCATCACTACAAAACCAGCACTTCTGAGAACCATAAACACACTCCCATATATTTCACTGCTTTCTGGATCAAGCCAGTCTTCAAAATGCACTGAAGAGTTACAATTCTTATAGCAAACAACAAATTATGTCATTCTTAGCACATGTCAAGATCAGGTGGGAACCATTCCCCAACCAAAAATTCCAACTTGAAATTCCATAAGTTCATTAATCCTTTGGTCTTTCAGAAAAATGATAAATTGAAAATCAATACTGAATAACTAATTTCATTTACTTCTGTACAAAGACCAGTGCTAATTCTCAATTAGACTTCCTTCTGAGTGTGCTTTCACAGAGTAAAATATTTGTGATAGGCAGCAGTGGTATGAAGCAGAGAAGTGTGCTAGAACACAGGCTTCTTTTACTGTTAATACTACTGTAAATAATGTAGAAGAATGGCAAGAATATCACAATTATAGTAATACATCTGGAAAGTGGGACAGAAAGCCCTAAGTTTTAAATAAGTAGGCTAGTCCACAGCTAGTCCACAGCTCTTCCTTGAGGAACTACTCCCAGTTAGGAAACCAATTCAAGAATGCCCCCATCTCCTTCCTTGTACTTACATCACTCTGCAGAGATGTTGCACGGACTGAATGAGCAATATGAATGTCACCATCCAGGCCACATGAGCCAGCCATCTGCCCTTTCATTTTCTGAAAGGCCTCCTTATATTTGTGCTAAAAAGAAAGTAAGAAGAGAAATGCGGATAGGAGTAAAGAGAAGTATTAGTCCAGCTGTTAATACCTGAATAAAAGGGCTTTCATAAGATAGTAAATTCTGACAACATTCAATATGATAATAAATCTGAATAAAGATTTAGTGGGTTCTAGGAAGACCTCACCCAGCTGCAATCACTGTGACTGTGTGGTCACTGCAGCAGGTAAACTGCTCAGCTTTGCTTTCACAAACCTGCCTTTGCTTATTTACCAACAACATCTCACTGTGGCTGCGCCTCCAAAAGCATCACTAACTAGTCCAAGGCCAGATGTCTCCCAGGCGCAGAGCTGGCAGGACATGCCGTTCCCATGAAAAGTCACTCAGCAGAGCAGATGCAGTCTGGAGTGACTGATATGTCCTACTGGACAGCATCAGCAGCAGGTTCACGTACATCACTTATGATTTCACCCGAAGTCTTTGCTGCCTGGAAGGGGATGGCATCCAGTTTCAGCTGATAGCCACCGTCTCTCATCCTTCTCCAGGACTCCTTGTAACGAGTCTAGGAAATGTGGAACAAAAATAAAGAGTAGTTGCTGTTCAGAGGGTTGACATTGCAGCATTATTGAGACCCTAGAAATATTACCAGATGAGTTTCATTCTATTCTAATGCAGAGGGCAAACACAAATGAAACTACCAATGCACAACAGGAATTATTTGCAAATGTCCATTGGAAAAGACTATTTATTTGATCATTCTTAATCTTTCTAATGTAGGTGAAGTTGGATAAGTTTGATTTCCCACATTACTTCAGAAATATTTAGACCATAGAATGATCATATGTGGGGGAAATGAAAGAAATCTAGTATAATTTCCTTTTTAGGACAAACAGTGAAGCACTATCAACATTTCCACTTTTCTTTAATATATTAAAGGTAAGGTTTATACCTCACTGATATTCATAGCATTTAATTTGGCCTGCAGGATTTCAGGAAGATCTGTTGTTGGTGTATACTGATGCTTTATACTCTCTCCATGCTCCTTGTACAGCCTCTGCAAACAGAGATGAATTTCAGTAGCAAGTACTCTCTACATGTTCAATCATTAGTTCAAACAAAAACATTAACAATTAAGTTTATGGAAAGCAAACACTACAGAAAAGCAGCAGAGGCATTAATAAACACAGGTAATTGTATCAGTCAAAATGGATTCAAAAACCTTTGGGATCTGATACACTTATCAGCTAGAGTATGCTAGAGAGGAGCTCCTTGAAGTTTTGAGTGTGTAAATCAATGTATATGAAAATTCAGATATTTGAATATTAATTTGATAAAACTTCTAACATGTGGGTGGGGAGAAGAAAAATAAACAGCAGTGATTAAGGGTGTGCAGCCCCCTAACACTTTGAAATTCCACAGAAATACAGGGAGTTGAAGACCCCCAAACACCTCTCCAAGGTGTTCAATTTTAGCAGATAAATGGGATGGTAATTATCTCTGCAATTACTCCGAATTTATCTCCAGAGTTAGTTGCAAAGGGGTGCTCAATAGTCAATGGGAAGACATTGCAACACCTCAGAGGGTGATTTATCCCACCACAGAAGAGGTGTCTGTGCACCACTCTCATCAACCCTTGGAGGAAGAGCACAGAGCTGGCCCTGGACCAGATAACTTTCAGAGGTCTGCAGACAAGTAAGAGGAGTTCTATGCAATTAACTGGAACTGGAACTTCCCCTACAATGGCTATGCAGATTTCTCCTTCTCATATTACTTTTCTTTGCTAGCCCAGTTTTTTTCTTTCATTGACATCATAACTTTCAGAGGGGTACAGACAGACACTTTTCTTTCCTTGGCCTCAGATCTGACCCATGTCTGCAGCACCTGACTTGCCTTTCCCTGGCTATTATTTCTGCAGAAGGGTTCAAGACTCTCTGCATTAGAATGGACTCCTCCATTTCACCTGTCTGACACTTTTTTAGCAGCTGGGCCCTCTTGTATTGCAGCTCCATAAGAGGAAAATTAATGAGAACTCCATGTGTGAAGAAGTAGAGCACCAGACTGATTTTGACTGTGGCTCAGTGAAACAAAATTACTTATATTTATCCTGCCTGAGATGTAAGCCTTTTGGATCTTATTAATTAAACCAAAGGCACAGACACCAAAAGTATTACAATAGCATGTGTTTTACACAAAGTCTTTCATCTTCTCCTTCACATTAAAAATATCTATTTTCAAAATAAAACACCCTCTCATGTTTGAAACTTGTCTTTTTTGAGTGACTTTTGCTTATTATTCACTTCTGTATTATCCCAGTTAAGTCTACAATATTTTTAAATCGCTCTTCTATTAAAAATAAACATGTTTAAACACCAAACAGCCTCAATTCTTCCCTTTAAGGTTTCCCCTCCTGGATTTCTCTCTCAGCAGGATGACAGCTTGAAATAATTTATTTTTCCTTCCTTGTCATGCTGCCTTGCGTTTTGTTTCCAAAGAATATGCAGAAACTGAAATTTGAAAGATCTGTCTGAAAAAGGGAAAGAACCCCAAACATGTTCTTCCTTAATGAATATCAGAAGGCCAAAATTCTTTAAAGGTCAAAGATCAATCTTACTCCTAAATTTTATTTCTAAAGATAAATGGGACAGAAAGTGCTTTCTGTATGAAAGTCCCATTCACTTCTGGGGGATGTCTTCCCAATCCAAGTTAGAAACGTTCTCTTTGTGGGATGCACCACACCAGAATACAGAAGTTTCATGGTTCCAAAGGATAATCTCAGAGAAAGAAAGAGAGAGAAAGCCAGTGCTTCAATCAGGTCGTTCAAAGAGGATACCACTCTTATAATCATAATGTATATACATTATAACTTACATCCACAGCCTGGTTATAACTAATTCTAGCCTGGATCATCTCAGGAGTGTCTTTAATACTGGTAAACTTCAAAGCATATGGATGCTGACGGTACTTCTTCTGTTGAGCAGAAAAAGATCAAAGCTGTGAATTTTGTGCTGCTCTTTCATGCTATTTGAAAGAGAAAAATCATAGGTTGCTGGAGATTAGAGTGAATTTGTGAACATAATTATTATTCCTCTTTCCTCATCTTTATGTCCTAGGTACTTTCAGATTAATATTTGTTTCAATTCAACAATAACCTTTTGCCAATTAATATTAATCCTTAAATATAAGAAAAATATTTCAAAATCAGGTTCTGCTTGCCTAAATACTCCAGAACTCAGGATTTTAAAATCTTTTCTACATTACTTCAAATAGACTATGACCAATTGTATTTTTAATTTCCAGTTCCTTTAAGCAAGAAATGATAGACAATTGTAATATGTTAATAATAGCAACTATTTAACTTATTGGTTAGGGGTTTAGGTTACCTCCTTAAACCTGCAGCAAATCTGTGCAGTGGTTGACACAGTATCTAATTGTTGTGGCATATCTTCTAGATAATGATATAATTTTGTTCACTGTTAAGAACTCATAGTAGCTTCTGAGAGTTTCTTAATCTTGTTATATATACATAATTAAGGTGTAGGCAGTTCAGTGGAAAAATGGCAGGTTTTCCATTTGGCCAGGTCACTAAAAGCTTCCCTTCCTGCAGGAGTTGTCTTAAATCCATCAATCCATACCTTTATCACTTCCCCAAATAGCACATACCAAATTTTCCAAATGCATGAGATAAACTCATGGTTTGTAATTTTTCTTAAAGTGAGCTGTGACCCACAGAAGTATTTTTACTTTATTTGAAGTAACATCTTGACCCTTCAAAGACTAAAAATGCCAATGTAAAACACACAAATACTTTAAAGTATTATAAACTTGTAAGTAATGTTTTGGTTTCCAAAAGTAATATCTTAAAACTGAGCAATCTTACTGAGTTTAACAGGGAACAAAAGTGTTTTATGCCTTGTCTTAATCAAATTTGGAGACAAAGCAGAGTTGACCAGAACATCTCTGCAAAAAATTGCTGGAGATTATATCCTGGAAATTGGGTTTTTTTTATCAGGATTAGAAGGACTGGTCACTATATGTTAGAAAGGACAAGGCTCATAGCAACCTAACATTACTTAGTACTCACAAAAAGGTTGAGATGAGCAGCCTAGGGGGTCAAATTTCTGCTCAGCAGTTTTCACACTGAAACACCCAAATGGAATACCCAAATGGAATTCAGTTACTCATCCAGCTGGCATTACTGTAGCAACATTTATAGAGCTACCTTGCTTGACACTAGCTGAGGATCTCGTGTATTGTGTCTAAAAAATCATCCTTCTTCACAATGGATGATTACATGGGGGGAAATAAAATAGTGTTAGCAATCAGCCAGTTGTGAAGGGATGACTATTTTTCTGAGACACCACAGACTGAATGGACACATGATTCCTGCATCATAGTTACTGAAAAATCACAGGATTCAATCTCTTACAGTAATAGATTTGGCCATCAGGACTATCTCTGAAATAACAGAAACAGAATACTATGAACCTTTTAACCATTTCCACCAGAACTTCATTTGAAGGCCTCAGGGGACAGGCACAAAATATTCTAGAGTCTGACTTCTCCTGTAAGTGATATTGGCTATAGGGAGAAATAAGGTTGAAAACTACTTGGGCTGATAGATAACTACAGACAGAGATATCTATATGAATTTCAATGAATATATATGAAAAATGAGCAAGAAGGAAACGTGTATCTGTTACAAAGAGAGGTTCTGGGTCCAATGGCTCCATCTTTTCATCATCTCTGCTGTTTTGGTTCATTAAAAAGGTAGGCTAGTGGGTAGCAATTGAGCACTGTTTGATTGCCATTATTATTCATAATATCATTTGTCACCTACTTTGTTTTTGCAAAGGCTATATGGACTCCTACTGGCATGTGTTTGGTATCTGATTTCCCTCTAATTACCAGTCCTATCCCTGGTTTTGAGGGCTTTCATGTGGTATGCCTTTTTCTTTCCCCTTTGAGTGGAAATTATTTTAATTTTATACAGACATTTTGCACACATTATGCAGCAAATTCTGTTACATGCTGTCATGAAATCTCACCTCACTAATGAGTTCTCCTGCCTTCTTAGCCTGTTCCACATTTAATGACCCAGTGGCTATCCATCCAGCTCCTTTCATCCAGTTCAGATCTGCTCTGTATCGGTTCTGACAAAGAAAAGAAAATGTCCTATTGTTGGTGTTCATACACTTAAAATGCCATTAAAGGATTTAGACATCTCCAGAACAACAATGAAGTCAAATTAGCGCCTGCTTTTGTTTTATTCGCTATTGCACAGTTGCAAGGAAAGCAAAAAAATATACAGAATAAAAAAGAAGTATAAGGACTCACCAGTACTTGTGCAATATGCCTTGCAAGGTAATTTTTAAAAGTGGTCTACACCTTACTGTTGTTTGCAATTTTTACTCTAACTTCAGTTTTACTGCATATGGAGCACTCTTTAAAAGATCATCCGTGACTTGCAATAAAAAGAAAATTACACTTAGCATTTCCCAAAGCATACCCTTTTGTTTTACTGGAGAGAAAGCACTTTGGTTGGTTTGTTTTTCCATGTGTTATTAAGGAAGAGCACAGGAGTAATTCTCACTTTCCTCACAAAATCTCTCCTACCAACAGTACTGCATTTCAAATGCTTGGCTGTAAGTCAGGTTTCTCAAGGATGTCACAAAGGTTTCAGCAGCCATACCTCCAAGGCCCGTACACATTTCTGTCTCAGTCTCCTTGAAAAGTTCTGACTTACAGCCTCAGAGTGGAAAGTTTAACTTAACTGTTTACAGTATCAGACAGTTCATCTGATGGTTACCTGTGGTCTCCATATGGAATTTTATCACTGATTTTATCACCATACATTATTTAAACTCCCTGCACATTAGGAAACAAAAATAAATGTACATCATATAGGAATCCTAGTGTTTTATTGGCATTTGAAATAGGCTTTGAAGAAGCCATGCTCATAAACAGAGTTATAACCCTCCTCAGAAACACTGCATAACTTAAATATACCTCTTGAGGAAATAAGTGGTTAATATTTACTGTCAATATTTACTGTTTAATAGCTGAAAAATTAGGTGCATAAAGATGTCATGGCATTACAAACATAAACATCTGAAGAAAGTCAGCCCTAAGTGGGGCTGAGAGTGGGCAGGGTGAGAGAGGGCTGAAACAGGTGAAGCTCTGGACTTACATCACTTTGCAATCCGTAGGCCCACTTGGCCCATGCCACTTTCCTGTCAGTAGGCAGGGCTGTGTACTGATGGAGAGAGGTCTTGTATCCTATATCTGTGGCCAGATTCTGAGCCTTTTTGGCATGAACAAGGTTAACCATATCCATGGGGATCTGGAACTGGCTCTTGGTGCCCTCAAAGGCCTTCTTGTACTCCAGATCACTCTGCAACTTTGACATCTGCAGGGAATGAGCCATCTGTGAATCTTCCTCCACAGCTTTTACTCCAATGAGCTTACCCTTCATCTTCTCATAACCCTCCTTATATTTAACCTGTGAAGAAGAAAACAGACCAAGAGTTAATGATTTAAGCTGCCAAACTGACTGAGAGTAAAGCAACGGTCTGTCAGTGGTGTGGCATGCTGGGTCAATACAAGCAAGAAAAAAGATCATTTGCAAAAGATAACTGGAATGTCTTAGAAATTAGTGTCTCTAAAGAATAAGCCCTTTCTTGATAATAAAATATTCACAAAAACCTGTAAGAAATATTTTCTTTTTGGTTCTCTCTAGGAAAAACAACATTCTTCGGGCATGGAGGTCAGAAGGTTCTTTCAGGAATTTTCTGGCCAGGCAGAGATGTATTAAGTTATGATGTTTCACAGGAGATTTCCACTTCATTTTGAGTTCTAAAAATTCACCCTCGGGTCAAAATGAGAATAGGAAAACACAGTCAGCATGTGGGGAAAAGCTCTGAATTGCTCAGAGCAACCCTTCTGACTAATTACAGAATGCCAATCACCCAGACAACTCCTCCAGCACTCCTTAGCATGAATCGAGTGAGGGTGGCTCAGGGCACTGAGACATATGTGACACATCCCCAACACTAGCAGCAACCTGGACTGTCAGCTGTCCTGAGAAAAAGGAGGCTGATGGAGACCATACTCACATCACTTGCCAGATCCCTCTTTGCCTTAGCTGTCAAGAATGACAAAGCATCCAAACGGAGCACAAATCCTTTTTCCTTCTGCTTCTCCCAGCTACTCCTGTAGAGTTTCTAAAGAGATGACAACAGCACAGTTTCTTTATTATTATCAATCCTTTCTATTTCTTCTATAGTCACAGTGAAAGCTCTCAAGTAATGAGTCCCTCCTGCACTCCATGCCCAGAAACAGTATGGGTACAGATCAGAACCTGGTGTCTTCCCTTAAAAATCCTGTAACTGTGGATACTGCAATCCCAAAATCTCACTGGTTCCAGTGAAACTGTCAGTATGCCACTCGCCTGGAAACATGTGAAAAATGCACAGCTTCAAACTCTAGAAGTGGCAAGTCTTCAGAACAGCAGATGTGACCACTATTTATTAGGAGCAGGGAATTAAATTTCAAGATTTTATATCTAAAACATGAGGACCTTCTCTGAGAAAGAACATAACTTTTACATACAGAACAATGATTTCACAGCAGCTGTAGCTATTCACAAGAGTGAGGGAATCACACAGTACCTCACTGATATTGGCAGCGTTTGCTTTGGCCAGCATGAAGACAGGGTCATCTTTGCTGATGGTGTACTGATGAAGAAACTGCTCTTCCCCTGACCTGTAGGCAACCTGTCCACAGCAAGCAAAGCAGAGTCAACAAGCAGTACTCCACATTTAATGTTGAAGGAATAGTGGTTAAAACACCCCAAATATCCAAGGATTTGTAAGGGTTAACTGATTTGGGAAAGTTATTCTTTAGCATCTTGAACTTTTCTGTTAAATATAGAGTTAAAAACTGACCTACAGAGTCAGGTTGACTAAACTACTCACAGTTAGATTTCAAGGAAGCTGTGAAACAGCACATATATCAGGATACTTTATTTTCCAAAGTTAGCTACTTATCTAGCTATAAAGCTGACAGCAATTCATATTCTATACAAAATGCATGCAAAACATATTTCATCCAGTGTTAAACTGCAGCTACTTTTTGTTAATAGGACACAGAAACAGAGAATTCTAGGCATGAAATGAAGAACACTAGCAATTGAATCTGCAGAGAATGTTTGTAACCTAAATGTAATTGCTGACACAATACTCCAGTGAGGACTAACATTACAACTTTGAATGAAAACATCAAGGATCTTTTATGTTTTGAGTAGAAATCATCCCCATTTTATATCCCAGGGCTACGACAGCAGAGAAATGAACTGCTCTGGTTTAGCCCATGAAGTTCTTGGAGGAGCTGGTGAACACTATGAAAATATGCCCCATTCACAAAGTATTACATTTCTTACATCCCACAGAAAAAGAAGTCCCTACTATAAAGCTCGAAATCTATGGTTACTATTTTGTTTTCAGCACACAAGAGATAAGCACACAAGAGATTCCCAACGGTGCTTGATTTTTGTTGCTGTTGTTCTAGTTCAAAGAATTCAAGGAGAGAATTAATCAAATAAACAAATAAAACCCCTTAGAATTAATCTGAAGAAACTTTATATATTGAAAGGCTTCATGACTGGGGGCTCTCTTACCATCACACTGGTGTACATGTGTCAGGAATGACCACATTATGCCTAAGCTGCTTACAAAGAGACAAATCCAGTCAAGGACTCACATCACTTTGAAGTTCCTGGCTTTTCTTGGCGTGCTTGATCTGAGAACTGTCAGCCACACTGGTGAACTTCAGAGCATCAGCCTTCTGCCTGTACTTTTTCTGCAGCAAATTAAAGCAAGTTACACAAAATTTTCTACAGTACTTGCCCTCCCCTAGAAATGTATCACTTTTAAAAAATACATGAGTGATAGAGCCAGAAGTGTCCTGTAAATTCCCAAGACAGCTTTACACAAGGTAAGCTTCCAAGTACTACCCACTGCTGGTATCTTGAGGTGAGGAGGGCAGTGCACAAGTGTGTGCCAAATGCACTGCTGCTGACACTGCAGGCATGGATACCTTTGGTGCCAGATGTGCTGACTACATATCTTACAGGACCTAGGTTGCACACCAACCAGTGAGTGGTGTTCAACCTGGGCATGACTTAAGTCAGCATCCAAGAGAGCTGATTAGCCACACAGTCAGTGTTACTATCTCATTCCCTTACAAGAAACTTCTCAAGCACATGCATGGGTGGTTCAAACCACTGAACATATGTTGCTGAGATATTTTTAAATTATTAAGATGATAATTAAATTAGAGCGAGCTATTTCAGAGTCCTGAAAGTAACTTGAATTCAAAATTTTCCCCATCCTCTCAAAATCTTCCTCTTTTCAAAGCAGAGTTAGGCACAGACATTGCAGTCAAGCCTTTCTGGGATGAACAGCTATGAGAGTTCTCCACAAGGCTCAAGTCTCAGATATGGGAAAAAATAATATTCTTTATTCATCCTCTGGTGCCAGTATTTATATAAAATCAATTGAATGGACAAATGTGCATAGAGACTAATATTTTTAGTTTGGACTGTAAGACTGTCCATAGTTTCATTCCATTTTGCATTTTGTTTTACATCTGAAACACTGAAGTGAATAGAAAACTTTAATTGACTTCATAAGGCTTTAGAACAGGCCTGTTTTAAATCGATGTCTTTGCCTCAACCTTTTGCACCACTCATTTGAGAGCAATCTAAGCATCCTTTCTTTCCTTCAGATAGTACAAGGAAATGCAGGACTCTGTTTCAAGACCACAGTGTGACAGGGGAGACCAAGCAAAGAAGTTGTATCCTCTAATTGAATTCTTATTCTACCAGTTCAGTCATGAAGTGGGGCATTCCACCTAGAAAGGGTGTAAATGCATTTTTTTCATTATCTGGCATTTCAGGAGAGAAATTCTTCTGTTTGAACTGATGGGTGAACAGATCAGTTTGCACTGTGTCTCTGCCAGGGGAACACAAAATAGAAGTTAAAAAAGCATGCAGCACTTCAAAGAGGTGCTCATCGCTTTATTTTAGAAACCTGGAAGGGAGGGCGGCAGATTAAAAACAGTGTGTTTTGTCACCTTGCATGGAACACAATGTAGTGACATCCTGCAAAGAAATGACAAAACACCAGGCTTTGTATGGCAGTAGAGATCTCTAAAATAATATCCACCAGTCTCCAGTTCAGGTGACTGGCAGCCGTCTCGTGGCCTTGCACAGCACTGGAAGGAAAAGGCAGATCATTATGGATTAAATATTTGTGGAAGTAATTACTACTTCAGCACACCCCAGAAGCAGATGTCAGTAGCAAGACACCAGATCTGAAGTTGCTGCTCTTCTTTTGTTTCTAAGATGTATTTTTTCCCCTTGTAGGAGTAGTGAGAGCATGTCAGAGACCCAGGGTGTCAGAGAGTGTGATCGCCAGTAACTAACTGGCTTCTGCTCCTCCTTCCAGAACTGAGTGGGATTTTATCCTTCTTGTCAAACTTCCCCTAATGTATTCTTCTTTATGTTCTCTAGTTTTTCTAGCACTAGTGAGACTGCTCAACCATAGCTAAGAAGCTGAGGAAGTTTACTTCCATAAGGTTAATGGCAGTGCAAAGCCATGAGTTAATAAAGCAAAAGCAATGAAAAGCACGAAAAGCTGAAGCTGCCAGTAAAGTCCCAGCATTTCCTACTTGCCAAGGACCAAGGAAATTTTCAACTATGGCTAACAAATATCTAATTTTTCAATACTGGTCCTTAAAGCCTCTTTGTACTTCATGCAGCACATGAAACTCAATGGAAATTCAATGCTGATCTGCAACATGGACAGGAGAATGAAAAGAAGTGGAACCACAAATACAGGAATTTCTACCTCACAGATTAGTTTGATAATTATATAAAGGGAAAATGTCATTTTAATCTCTAACCCAGGATCTTTTAAACTAAATTATGTCCATCAGTTTTTCCATTTCTGAGATATTCCTTGTTAGGAATCCATACTTATTCCACATAATGTAACAGAATAAGTGTGCATGAACCTTTGAACAAACAACACACAGAAGCCTGAGAACTTTGCTTACCTCACTGACTAAATCTCCTGCCTTTTTGGCTTGCTGGATATTAAGACTTCCTTCTGTGATACATCCAGCTCCTTTCATCCATGTCAGATCTGCCCTATATTGGAGCTGCAGAGGAAAATTACATTTATTGGCACAGACAACACGAGAATAATGTTTGCAAGTGAACATGTGCACCCGTTCCAGTTTCAAAGCCATTGCAAAGACATTTTTAAAAGCCACAGTACAATCAGACAGTGCTCATATGAAACAAGAATTAACATCAAATGGGAAAAGTTATAAACTCTTGTGCTGTTTTTAACAGTTAAGCTGGGTGTACATCATCTTACATCACTCTGGAGATCATAGGCCTTCTTTGCCCACTTGGTCTTCATATCTTCTGGAAGCACAGTGTACTCATGGAGTCTCGTTCTGTAATCCAAGTCACTGGCTAGTGCCTGAGCCTTCTTGGCATGCCTCAGGTTTATCATGTCCATGGGCAGATGGAAATGGGCCTTGCTCTCCTCAAAACCTTTTTTGTAGGCAATCTAGACACAGGAGTGAAAATAGATTGTCTCTATCAGATATTACAACGCTATCTCAAGCCACCTCTCTTGTTTGGTCCTTATGCAGATTAGGCAAAAAAACCCCAAACACATGTAGAGATCAGGTCCTAGGAGGGACAAAACAGATGCCAGGGTAAATTTTCTAAATTCTAGAGACATTTTCTCTATTGTCGTAAATCTTACTTTTAAACATAGCCTTACAGTCTTGAAAGTTCTATGTAGAAGTGTTTATATTGAGGTTTTAATATGATGATATTTCATTCATATTGAGGTTTTAACTGGATGTTATTTTCCTGCCCCAAAATAAGGTACCATTGCCCAAAATCCCCTGCTGTGCAATCATTGCAGATTAACAGATGGTGAAGGAAACCAATTTTGTTAAATGCTTCCAAGAATTTCTTACAGTGAGAGCAGTAACAATGGTAGATTGCACAGTGTTGGTGAAAGTTTTATTATTATGAAAAACACCTTTTGAGTAAAAGAAATCATTTACCTCACTACTCATCTTGGCCACCTTCAGAGAGTGCAAAAGTCTTGAATCCTTAGTTTCCGTTGCTTTTCCTTTTGTTTTTTCATATTCTTCTTTATATTTAATCTGTCAAAAAAACCCAGCATAAATCTAAGAATATTTCCAATTACCCATGAAATAAGCAATACATTTTTCACTGGTGATTTGAATGGTCAAAATTTAGAAAAGCTTAGTCTGATTCTCTCATTGTCACTTCAAATTTCCCAGATTTTCTCAGAAATTCCAAAGATGTAACATCAGTGTCATTTATGATGTCTTTAACCTCATTCCTTGAGGCTCAGCCCTCTGAGGTGAACATGCTTATAAACTTTAATTCTTCTGATTAGCTAAATTATTTGGCTCTTAGAGGCAAAAATAAGAAATCAATCCAAGCAAGGAATTCAAGACTTGATTTTTTTAATGAGGTGGGGTTTTAGAATCTCCACCACTGCTGAACATTTTTCAGCTGCAGGAAACCTATCTCCCTTTTCTGCCTCTCTATGGGTGAAAAATCTTGATATAAGCTGTTTAGAAAGCTTTTGTTTGGCTTTTTTTTTTATATACATGTGTTTATGTTAAGGAAGCAGACTAAAGAAATATGCATTCCCTTTGTAGTAGATGATAATACTATTTTTGAGATCATAAACAATTCAAAACACTGAATTTCACTATGGGTTTATTATGTAAATTTTGCTTCACTCTGTACACATGATTTAAAAAAAAAAAAAATTTTTTGGAGAGTGAAATTTCCCAGCAGAATCTGAGAAAGTTTCCAACTGCTCATTAGCCATTGAGAAAGATGGACAGCCAAATGCAGGATTTAAAAATCCAGATGAAGTGAGCTATGCTTTATTTCCCTGTGCTATAGCTACTTATAGATAAAGAATAAAGAATAAGAAAAACTTAAAGAATAATTCCCAGGTAACTAAATGTAACATACATCACTGGCAAGATCCCTTGAAGCTTTGGCAGCAAGCAAAGGCAGAGAATCCAGTTTCATTTCAAAGCCCTGGCCCTTACTCTTCTCCCAGCCTTCTTTGTACTTAACCTGAGAAAGGAAAAACAGCAACATGTCACTAACACAAACACACAGGATTTTCAAACAAACATGGAAATGACTCAGAGAAAAACAGAAGCATAAATATGCTCAGTCCACAAACTGGGACCTTCTTAAGTCACAGTTCATTGTCATTTTGAGCATATTAATTGTCTAGGATTGAGTCAAAATTTTATTCTTGGAGTTCACGTGCACTTAATGTCCCAGAACATCCAGCAATAATTCTCAATTTCAGACAGATATGGAGGAGGGAGGGTTTTTCAAAATTGCCTCTGATTATGTCTACCTATGAAAATAGTATAGATACTGGCATTCATGATGCTGATAATAGACTGACATTACTGTAAAGATGATGACACACTTTCTGGAAGCATTTAGCATTTTTCACTTGGCTTTGTACTAAACAACATGAAATATGGTGGAAAATATTGATGGAAAGTCCCAATATAGGAGCTGATCCGTAGGCAGAACAGCTAATGCTGAGAAACACTCATTTTAGGATTT
Organism: Geospiza fortis; assembly: GCF_000277835.1. Lineage (NCBI taxonomy): Eukaryota > Metazoa > Chordata > Aves > Passeriformes > Thraupidae > Geospiza > Geospiza fortis. The sequence goes on along the minus strand of NW_005054300.1, from coordinate 550,902 downwards.
TTCTTTCCCACCCCCAAACTATAACCAGTCAAGTCCCAGACACTGAATTTGAAGGTGCAGTTCTTTACATGAGAGAGCATTCAAAAGGAATCCAGCTGGTGTGCCCTGAGACCACCCCACAGGGTGAAGCAGCATCCTTCATGGTCAGATTGTCTTCAAAAGCATACTCATGAGCCACTATCTCACAAATACCAGTGAAATGTGTGAGAATCACAGCCTTAACTTCTGAAAGTTGGTGGAATAATAGTTTTTTTAAGTAATAGTTTTTTAAGCTCTTTTTCAAGATTCCACATGAAATTCCATTAAAGCAAGATCAAGTATGCTTTCATCCATACTCTGCATGCACCTAATGAAGGTAGAAGGTTTTCAGGAAGCCCCAGTCTCTGGATTTGGCTTTTTGCATGTTTATATTTATCCTGCTTTTCATCAAGCCCAGCAGTGGGCTTGATCCAAGTTTGCTGAAGTCACTGTTTCTTTCCATTGACTTCAGTGGACTTTGAATTACTAGAACTGTGCAAATGTTGGTTCTTCTTACAAATTTCACCTCAGAAGCAGTTAATTTTGAGGAGTGAATACTGATTTACTGGTTTAAAGAAATTCAGATCATCAGAAAATATCTTGGGAAAAAAAAGTTTAGAGGTTTCACTGTCCTTGAAATTGGATCTCCATCTATTCTGGGCACCATATTTCATGTTGTTTAGTACAAAGCCAAATAATAAATGCTAAATACTTCCAGAAAGTGTGTCATCATTTTTACAGCAATTTCAGTCTATTAACAGCATCATGAATGCCAGTATTTCCTCAAGGCTTGACTTACCTCACTGTATAACTCAGCATTGGCTTTGGCTTTCACTAACAGTGGTACATCCTGAGGTAGAGTGTAATTTGATTTTGTCTTCTCATACTGGGCTCGGTAGTTCACCTGTGTATGTTGAAACGGTCAACAAGAAACTCAGTTATTTTTAACATAACAAAAATATAAAAAATAGACTGAATAATTGCCATTAAATTTCAGGTTATTGGTGCCATAAATTATAAATACATTCATAGGAATTAGTGATGCAAGTATGAAGGCTGTAAGGCTAACCTTTACTTAAGCAGTAGGAAGTGAAAATTTATTCTGTAAATAAAAGAGTCACTGATTATCTTTAAGTACAAAAGATATAATTTTAAACCTTGCCTTAATAAATACACAGAAAATAATTTCTTAAAAAAGCACACTAATACAAATCTTAAAAGTGGAGACAAATCCACTGCTATGCTTGCCACATTTTTTCAAGTGATTTTATTCAATATATTCTTGGTTTGGCTATGCATCTGTTGAAGAACTGTCAAGAATAAAACACATAAGGCTACAAATGCTATGAAATTTAATTATCTCATCATTCTAATAAACAACAGGAGCTAATGATGGGAGAACTTACATCACTGAGCTGCTGTGCATTTATTTTGGCTTGAGCAATTTGTGGAGTGCTGGCCACAGAGCTGTACTTCAGCTTGTCTATGCTTTGCCTGTAGTTTACCTAATTTAAAATTAAATTTAAAAAAAAATTAGTAAAGGAAGAAATAGTCAGACCAGAAAATGAGAGATTGACTAGATGAAGTTTTGCTAACTAAAACTCTGGATAAAATATTACTTAAACCATAATAAAACTCATTTTCTTAACCATCATTTAGTCTATTTTTGTCTTTAGCAGACAAGAATTATTGTAACTGCTTATGAAGTGGTCTGTCCAGTGTACCACTGGATAGAGCAAATGAACTCTCTTATATTTGGTCTTTTGTGAGTTTTAATGCAATAAATTAACCACAGAAATTCCCTGTGTGGTCAGAGTTTTGTGTGGATATTGAGAAAAGAAAAATACATATTTATACACCAAAAAAAGTCATTTTAATGTCAGCTAACAAGAGGACTGAAGTCCATTAAATTACTAACACACTAATGTGGTAGCAACAACAATAAGTTATAAAATAAATATGTTAAAGCCCCAAATTATGCATGACAAAAAAATCATATGTTACTTCCTTTCAAACCTGTTGCTGCAAAACACAATTATTGTTCTTTGTAGGCCCTCATTAATATTCACTGTAGTTAATCACCACTTTGCAAACATTGCAAATCACATTGTTTAAAACTAGTTTCTTAAGAACACTTCTTTCCAGTAAAGTGGAGCATATTTCTGGAGACTTTGAGTTACTGAAACTATTTCAATGCAAACCTTCTTATCTCCTGTATCCTCACATAAACTTCCTCATTCTGCCAGAATGATAAAAGCTAGGAAAAAAGGCCTGAATTATCTCACAGGTCCAAAGTGATTAATGTATTTAAAACAGTGCATTTGCTTCCTCAGAAACAGAGAGAATTTTAATTCCATGGAAAGGGATCATTTCTTTTTAACTGAAACTGAGTATATGTTGCTATTTGTGATTGCTTAGTGTATGAGAGAGGTGTTTTCCTAAAAGAGTTCAGAGTAAGCATGTTGGTTATTTGGGAGTGCACAAGTCCTGGGAATAATGCAAAATCCTAGACCACAACTGGTGGAACTGAGTCTCTGTGGAATGATGTGCTTCAAACCCTGATGCTGACTACCAATTGTAGAGCCACTGGAATTGCTGAGACATTTTTTTACATTTTGGACACCAATCTATGTTTACCTTGAACTCTTTAAGAACAGAGCTCTCTCACACAGTAAGCAAACAAAAACTGAATTTTACTGTTTTCAGTTTTTACAAAGGCAAAGCTGAATTTACTGCTGCAGAGGCAAGAGTTCAACTTAAGAGTTGAAGTGTACCAAACACTTCCTCAGGGGCACAGGGGCTCCTCTCTCAGGAGGAGGAAGGTTCTGTGACCATTCCCCTCCAAAGGGGAACCCCAGTCCCAGGGAATTCACAAAGGATTCACAATTCTGTTTTAGTCTCCCTGTGCTTTCAGTGCTTGATGCTGCTGCTGAAGCTGCCCCAGGGTGGTGAGACCTTTGCAGCACAGAGCTGGGATAGGGCAGAAGCCACAGATTTCACATCACTCCACAATCTGTGCTGAACTGACACCAGCAACAGGACAGGGCAGCACTTTCTACTGCTCTGAGACCTCTTGACACTGCACTTTTTTGCTTTAACTTTGTTAGCAATGGCTGTTTGCTCCTGTCATTAAATCATCATTTGACACATGCAATCTATCACAATCTCTCCTACAGAGAGATGATGAGCTATGCAAGTCACAGGGGAAAAAAAAAACAAAAACAAAAACATAAAATTATTTACATCTTTCAAAGGGACCAACTTTCTTGTTGTCTGGTATGAAGGAGTGAGAGTAGCTGGGTAATTGTAGTCAACACCATCATGTTTGTAATCAGACTTATAGGCTATCTGAAACACAAGGAGAACAAAAAAAATCATTCTTTTTTTTTTCAGCTGTCATTTGTTTGAATAATTATCAGTCAAGAGGAAAGGAGAAACAATAATATTAATATTAAATGCAAGAAACAAAGTAAGTTCAATGTCATGAGTGACAAAGAAAATGAAATTATTTGCATAGTTTAGCCACTAATTGATTCTTTTTCAGCTTCTCAATTAATCCAATGCCAACAGTGGGAGCATTAACTTAACTTCCACCTATGACACATCTCTTTTATCTTTCTGCTTAGTTCTCAAGCTTCTTACAGATTTGTAAATAATGTACTTGAAGGAATGGTATGTACTGAAATAGCTTCTTGACTAACCCAGTAAATTAAATTGGAATCCAGAAATCTTCATTAAAGACTGTTTTTTCCAGCAAAGGTCTAACCCTGGGGGTGGTGGCAAACAACCTTCAGCATCCTACTGATGTCAAAGAAAACTGAAGGATCTCAGTATGTTGCCAGATCACTGAAATTTCTTATTTTAACTTCTTCCACACAGTGAGCCATAAAACAGTACAAAAGGGTTTCCAGAATTTCCCGTCTTCTCAACACATCTATCCATCAGATCCCCAGTACAGTATGATCTAAAGTTTTCTATCAACTTAATTCTGGAAAAAACTGAAAGACAAGGAGGCCACAAGCACACAAGTGTGATTAAAAGGGACTCACATTGCTTGCCAAGCTGCCAACCTTCATGGCATGGAGCATCCTCTTGTCCATGCCAATACCCACATAGTGACCTTTCATCTCATTCTGGTAGGTTTCTTTGTACTTAAGCTGTACCAAAAAAAAAGAATAAAAAGATAAAAATACTCTGAGAAAATATATTCAGCTTTTCTAGTGAAGAGTTTCAGCTTTTAGGAGTTTCCATATTTTACAGCAGGGAGACAATTTTTACAGCTCTGGTCTGCTAGTGCTGATCCAATACAGGAACTCATTAGTCCACAGCAGACTTAGTATTAAAAAAAAAACAACAAAAAACCTAAAACCTTCAGTGAGTTTCTTTTACTAGCAGATATCATTTACCTGCTCTTCATATCACCTAAATGCCACATAAAGAAGATACATCTGTGTTTCATCAGAAATAAATACTAGAAAAAAGTCCCAGGGAGACAATATTTGTCAATTAAGAAAGAACAGAATTGGGTTGTTTTGGTGCATCTTTCACCAATCCCAGAGTGGGAGATTTGACAAGAAAAATTGATCATTCAGCCACCTCAACTGTATGGCAAAATATTTCCTCCTCTGGATTTTAGAGAATGGTAAGAGGCAGTATGAAACAAAATTGTATTTCATGAGAAACCAGAGGTATAACTATTAACACTGATTATTTTCACGCAGTAATTATGTTTTTCTCTGGCATAAACTCTGGTGAAGTATCTTCTGCCTACCTGTCCAGTCAGGAAATGGACATGCACAATGAAATAAGTAATAATTATGGCAGACCAGAGTAACAACTCTGCTACTTCTCTAGATCAGCAGTACCTGGTAAGTGACCTTTCTTCCAAATACCATAGCAGTTATTTTCATAATCCTAAATGAAATGAGCCCCAGCTATACATCAGGACACACTAGGATAAGTGTTGTACAAAAACAGTCTAAAATGAGTTATAATCACATTTCCAGCACACATTTCTGTGAAACACACACTCACAGATGACCTGTGATTCCAGCAGCTACCCAGGCAAGCAAGCCACACACCAGGCACTGAAAACTTACATCACTGGTGAATTTTGAGATCTTGCTCATATTCTTGAATTGTGGAGTGTCACAGTAGTTCACGCTGTAGCCTTTGTTGTTTCCAAGGTCCTTCTTGTACTCCACCTTAGTGACAAAAATGCACAACGGGAAGCTATGGTAAAACCTTAATCTGCTCTATCAAGTTCCTTCACACACTTTTTATTAGGCAGACCCACTGTTCAGAGATTTTGACACATGGTGTTCATCAGAAGGCATATGATGAAAATTAATATGAAGAGAATATTCATATACTCAGTTCTCATTTTGTAGGCAAAAGAAATGCAATTTCATCCTCTGCAAACTATAGAAGACAGTGACAGGAGGGAAACTATTAACAAAAACAATGATATACAAAGAAATTCTAAGGTGAGCATGCAGCAAATGAACATGTACAAATGTGCCATGTACCAAATTCCAGCAAGACCCCAGCAAGGGCTTTTGTACTCTTACAGTCATTCCTGTTTAAGGAACTCAGCCTGTAACAGCTGCAGTGAAAGACTGAGAGATGAGAGGAACTCAGCTTGCTTAGCTGAGGAAATCAAAGGCAGAGAGAAGAAAATGATATATTTGTAAACCTCTCAGAAAAGTAACCATGCAGGGAGAAGAACTTTTTAAACTAAAGGGCAACGCTAGCACAAAACACAGTGGTAATAAAGTGGACAGGAATAAATGTAGGCTAGAAATTGGAATAGGAGGATTATACAGTGCTGTGTTGAAGCAGCAGGAGCCAGGAATCATTGGCCCAGGAGGCCCCTTCCAGCCCTACTTCCAGGGGTTTTTCATTATTGAAGGTTTTATACTTTGACATCTCAAGAGTATAAGTTTTTAAACTGCCATGGGGAAGTTCTAGAAACTCACATTTATTAATAGTTTTATAGCTGATATGACACTATAAATAAATTAATAATTCAGAATCTACTGAGAATTCTCTTGCAATCTTCCCTTATCAAGCAGAAAAAGAATCAATTATCAGTGACTCACAGTCTTTCACAGGATGGAAGCAAACAGAAATCTGCATAACTAGAATGGTTTAAATTTTGTCTCTGTTCTTATTTTTTGATTATTAGAATACCCTCTGAGACACTCTAAGGTACACACCAAATTCATTCTAAAGCTTTATATCTTAATATCATATTAAAAGCACAATTCAGGTTTGGGATGGGTTTTTTGTCAGATTTCAATTCTTCACATGGTCAGAACTAGAATCACTCTCCTGGGGTTCATTTCCCACACTTTCACACAGATGATTGGAAGGGTCAGAACACAGTGTGTAAAGATCTGTTCTTGAGCTTTTCTCTCCAGTTTCTGTGCTACACATAGATGATTTTTGTTATGTACAATGCAGTAAGAACAACAGCTTTTTTTTTTTAACTTGCACTCCTTACTCATCAAACACAAATGTTTGTATGAGCTGCTCCCAAACTTGTTAAGGGATCGATTCAAGCCCTTACCTCACTGACAAGCTTGTTAACACTTTGGGCTTGTTTAAGGACCAAGTTGTCTTCAGCTGTTAGGGAGTGAAAGTGAGCTGCACCTTTCATCTTGGAAAGATCTTTCTTGTATTTTATCTGAAAAGAAGTAGGGAGAATTATAAAATAGCTGTGCATCTTTTCATCCTTACTATTTAGACTGGCTTCATGAGTCAGGATAATATCTTCCCTGTGCTTGCTTTGATAAGTAAACGGAACTTGCCAAGCTGAAACACTGTATTTACTGCCTTGAATAACCCAAATATAACCCCATAACCCTTCACAGTCCCTCTCAAGACATTTACTAGATAGCATGTTTTATAAATTTCTGACATAGACTGAACAGCAGTGGTTGTTGTTCATAGCTTGAAGAGATTACTAGCAGATTCTTGGCTGGAGCTTGTGTGCTCTTCTATTAATGAAGTTAATCCTCAGTACTTAATTTTAGTCAGAGGATTACAGATAGTCATCAAGCAGTCTGCAAACTTTTCCTTCTGTAGAAACCAGCTTTTAAAAAAAGCTCTATGTTTTTGTACTTTTAATGTGTTTAAGGGAATTACATTTCTCCACGAAATCAAGATTGAAATAAGGTATTTCTAAATTAAATTTAGACATCAGGTTTTTGACATAAATTGGACTTGGATGGGTGAAGAGAGGTAGTACTTGGCCTTTTATAAATTATTTTACATGAACTGAAATGCAAAGTAGTTTGGTTTTTTTTTATTTTCCAAGTCTGCACACATTTCCTCAGGCTTTAAAACTATAAGGAAAGTTGGTAAGTACTGTAGTGTGCAAATGTTACTTCCATGAAGCAATCCTCCTCTTCTCTCTACGTATTATAAATTACTGAGGAAACTACTGACCATTAGCATTTTCAAAACCTATCAAACTGCGATCTTTATCTGGAAAGGTTAAATATTCCATGTTTAAACAGGGGATCACTGAGTTTGTCACCAAACTGGGATTGGTCACGGAGGATTTGAGGTGTTTTATATTCTCTCAGTGATAAGCTCAGGTAACAGAACATGACTGATCCTCTCACTCCAGTTTATTGCTTGTGTCTAGTCCACACTAACACAAGCTGAAAGGCTCCACCATCTGTTCTCTGCCCAGAAGACAGACAGAGCTCATCAGCCCAGGCAGCCCCAGTGGGGACAGGTGCCCACACTACAAAAGTTGTCACTCATAGGAGCCCTTCAGAGCAGCCACAGGGTACTGACCTACAGACTGACCCATTTTTTTGTCACTGCCAGAAATGGTCTCCCCAAATAGGGCTGAGGCCCTCTAATGGACGGGCTGGATGCAGGAATCACACACCACCACCTCTTTGCCAACTCTTTCGTTTACCACCAGAAATTACATCCCAGAAATAAGCTCACTTTTGTGAAGTGACAGTGTCATACTCTCTGCTTCTTTACCTCCATATGACTTGCTTTGTGCTGGAGGCATGATACATCAAAATATCAAAACCAGTACAGTTCATTCATCCTCCATTTATTCACTACTGGGAATACCACAGTAGTCCACAGGATGATTAAGGCAGTTGAAGGTTTCATTAATAATACAGGTGCAGATTTGCCAGGAGGGTTAACCTAACAGTAGGGATCCCCATTAGTTGCTACATCCATCTCCTCCCTCATGCAAGTTGGAGCTGTGCCCCCTTCTATTAATGGATGTTATTAATCCCCTGAGCCATCCAGTTCCCAGCACTACAGCAAAATGTCACTTTTGTTTACTTCTCAAGTGCAGTTTTAGCATTCTCCTCCCAGGCACTGCTCTGACAAACTGCTGTTTTTAATTGTTTATGAATTGTATTGATTCAGGTTTCATACTTACATCACTTGCCAATTCATTTGCTTTCTTGGCATTTTGATAAGCTGGAGTGATCATAGCAGGAAAGCTTCCTTTCCCTCTGCGTTCCTCAAACTCATCCATATATCCCTGAAGAAAATTCAGACTGTTTACTCATCACACATGAGCAGGTGGGGCCATGGGTTATTTTGCAAAGCCCCACAGTCCTTGTTAGCAGGAAGGTTCATGGCTTCAATGACGCTTTTTTAATGAAAAATGACCAAAATATAAGAATAAATTGACCTGTTAAATTACCTATGCCTCTGAATGTACCTGTGCTGCATTCCAAGAGAAATTTAGGTAGCTATTAGCTGTGTTAAAGATAGCATTCAAGTGTACAATGACATACACCATTCTGCTCTCACCTCATTTCCCACAGAGATGATATCTGCTTGCCTCTCTGTTTGTCAATACATATGTTTTCCTGGAATTTTATAAAAATAGCTAATGCCTTGGTTAGCCCAGCTAACTTAAACTTTAAACTTTACACTTTAAACTTTAGTGGCTTAAAGTTAACAAGTTTGACATAGGATCAGCCTTCCTTTGTGGTGTTACAGGAGCTGCTTGATCTTTCCATGGTCATTTTTCACACCATAATTGACCAAAAATAATAGTTCACTAGTGCAGTGATGTATTTTGAAGAGAGATTAATAAATGAAGCAGAGATACCTAGATATCAAAATGCCAAACTCCTTAGTGAACAAAATCAAAAATTCCATTTGTCTGATTTAAAAAACCCAATTGTTGTGGAAGTAACACCCTTAAATCCATCTATAGATAAGTTTATGTGTAAATATCTGACAATTTGAAAACAACTTAGATAGTTTAACAGCAAAATACTGGAGATTTTTTTTAATGTAAAGGACAACAATAATCTCAAAGCCTTCTATGGCAAGATCTGGGGAGAATATGGAGTACAAACAAGAATAAGAACAAGTGAGATAAAGTGTAATGTGTCTTCTCTGCAATATTTTGTAATTTTTTTGTAGTGAAGAGGCAGTTTGAGTGAAAATAGAATGGGCCATGAATAGAATGCATGTCAAGAATGCCATGGAGAGCACAGATAGGAATGGCTAAAAATATCTGGGATATCTCTTTTGTGTGTTCTCAGTGCAAAACCATTCATTGTTGGTCATTTTGGGCAACATCAAAGTTATGTTTTAAAATAGGTCACACCACAAGTTCGTGGACATTATGATGCACATTGGTGAACAGTACTTACAATGGCATTAAATTATTCTATAAACAGGCACAGAAAAGAAAAAATACAGTTGAACAATCAGCTGAGTTAGCGTCTAAAAATACCATTAATGAGTCTGAATTCTCCAAACCAACCTATCTTTTGAGTCTAACTTTCTTAAATACATTTTAATATAATTTCTAATATTGTGCGTATATTCAAAGTTTCAGAAAACTATTGTAGCCACTCTAAGGTTTTTAAACATGAACAAAACAGATGCTCAGCACAGGAATTTTACTGTAAGATTCCTTAAATTGTCTCATGTTATCTATAAAAATATGCATGTACATATATATATCTATATATATCAGTCTGATGCACACTTAATTCATTGTTAATGATCTCAACAGTTAGAAATCTAATCTCTTTACCCATGTTAAGTCACAATTTACTCAGAAAGATCCATTAATTTCAGTGACTCTGTGTTATTTGACTAATAATATCAGTATCCAATCTATAAAGATTAAAACTCAAATCGAATTTGAAGTCCATGACTGAAGTTTCAAAGACATTTTCAAAGAAAGAAAACTTAAATTAATTCTAAAACAGAAGCATTCTAATGCTTGGAAATGTAATTAGTGCTTTTTCAAATTCATTTTATTTGTTTATTCCTATTAAAACTTGTAGCTGCTCAAAAGACAGAAGTAATTGAAGGCTCCACTGCTACAATTCTAAACTCATATTCTTCAGGGATGGTTTGCTTTCCACAGAATACTAAATGTACATTTCAACTGAAGAAGTGAAGAAATGTAAAATACCAAAGGTTTTAGGAAAATACAGCCCCTATTCCTTCATTTCTCCGAAGTATATGGACCTACTGAGGAGCAGGACAAAAAACCCTGAGATTACCCATTTAGTTTTCTTTATACAACACCACTATTCAATTCCTTTCAAATTCCATTTAGCTGCATTCAGTTCTATATAGCTGTGCTATTCCCCCAGTCTAATTGGAATTTAGGTGCATTTTGGGCAATGACAAAACCAATTGTATTCCCTTAAAAATGAAACATAAGCAAAATGAATGCCACTGACCAAAACAGAACTAAAGCCTATCTGGTTCCACAAATACAGAGGTATAGCTTATCAGGTTTACAATTCCCCTTTTGTAGAGGAGGTGAAATCTGAGAGATTGTGTGTCTGAGAGACTCAGTGCTGTTCACACATATTTAGAGCTGCAAAGCTCCTAAGGTTTGTGAAAATACCCACAGGGAAAAGGCACCTAAGTCTCTGCCAGCTTTCTACCATTTCACAAACCTTTAGCTTTTCTCCTGCCTGAATTTCCTTATTCATGGAATGGGAATATTTCCTCAAGTAAGCACATTTCAGTGTGATACATAACAACACCACAATAGAAATGCAGAGTGTGTACATGCACACAGATAAAATTTGCCAAGGTCAGACTTTAGCAATGGCCCTACCATAAGGGTCATGCAGTGACAGTGCAGCCGCCTTGCAGTCACATCTTCAGGTGCCAGTGACAGATACATTACACTTCAGGAGCGCAGTGCTGTTTGTACACCATTCTTTCTCTAGAAACTTTGTTTTCTCACACAGGAAAACAAAGTGAAAATAGGTGCCACCAGTTTCTGAAGCCTTGAGCAATCAGCTGCAGTAATGATCAATACCAGCATGGCTATCCCTTGGATGTTGCATACCTGTCCATACTGATCTGCATTTTCTCTTGCAAAAGCAACATCTGTTCCAGCTGTATGGCTGGCTTTGCCCTTGATCTCTTTTTCATATCTTTGATGATACTTCACCTAACAGGAGAAAAAGGAAACAAATAATCCGGGTGAGTTTAGTCTGGTTCACAGATGCTGCACAATAAATTACAACCAATGGCATGCACATGTTGTCAATAAAGGATTGTCAAAATTCCCATTGCCACCAACCTGCACAAGTCAAACATGCCACTTGAAGATATAAAAACAGAACTAGTGGTGTACTTAATAATGCACTAGGAGCACAGGACTTGCCATTTCAACTCAGACCACTGGGTCAATGTGTTCAGCACCACCTGCTTGACAGTGGCTAATCCCTGATGCTCCAGCAGTTTAAAAAAGCAGAACTGATTGTAATGCAAATTCATGGTCACCACAGAGCACTTTTTTACCACAGGGTCACCTGAACCCCAGCAATAAATGGGTTTGTTTCTGAAAGATGCTTTATCCCCAGTGATAAAGGGAATTTTAGGCAATCAACCTTCAAGTTTAGACCAAGATTTGCACTACATTTGCTAAAGTCAAAACAATGCCTGTAACCTGATGTTGCCCTTTAATCACCATGTGTGTTTGCTGACAAAAGTGAAGGGTTTTCCACAGATCAAAGGCAAATAAAAACATGTTATTGTTTTAGAGTCAGTTGCTTTTACGTTCAAAATTATGGATCTCTTCCTCAATGACTCTTAACAATGTTTTAAATTCACTTCCTTTGAGTTAGATGTTCTTCCATATGATACCTTCTCCAACAAAAAGAGCTTTTCTTTCAGTTTCCAATAACAAAGCACAATTAGCTGGACATTTTGAAGAAACACAGGTGTCCTTTTATGGTTCTTATTAAAGAATTCAGGAGTGTTGTGGTTTGTTATGTTTAGAAAGGAAAAGAAAGCCAGGGAAGATCAGTATGCCATGCTCATGGAATTTCTGCCAGCAAATGTTTCAATTCAAAATTTGTGTGACAGTTTAATATTTCCTTTCCCAAAATAGACTTTTCTTTGGACACTTACATCACTGGCTAATTCATTTGCTCTCTTGGCTATTTGATAAGCTGGAGTGATCATAGCAGGAAAGCTGCCTTTTCCCTTCCGTTCTTCAAAGTCTTCTGTGTATTTCAACTGTAAAAAATCAAGACAGTTCAGAAGCAATTAGAACAAATATGTCTTGATTGCACACTTAATCAATCCTTAAAGTTGCAGAGTCAGGTGCTCCACGGCTGTCATCTGCCAAAAGGAAGATGAACCATGAAGTCTGAATCTTTGCAATTTGGTCTTTAACTACACAATCACACATCTTCTGTACGGCCTCTTTGTCTTGTTCAGGGTGTAGGATGAAGAGAGTTGTTTAAAGAAAATACTTAAGGTGTCTGCAAGATCCTGCTCTATTTATGTTAGAGTCAGGCAGCTTCTTTCTTTACTTTGCATGGCAGCCAGTTGCTGGGTATGGACCAGACTGGTGCCCTAGCTTCTGTTCTGACAGCCTAAAATGGCCTCAAATTGAATGTAGTCTTTGCAACTGAAAGTATTAAATGCTTAATGGTAAAACAAGTCTGCCTTTAAAATATTAATTTTAAATTTTTCTTTGTATTCATATTTACAAGTCGCTTACAAATACCCTAGGAACCACTTGCAGAGCCAAAACCAGATCAATCTATTTTGTTTTACTTACATCACTTGCAAGATGTGCTCCAGCCTTTGCATGAAGTATATCTGGAGTGTCTACAACAGAGGTGAACTTTGAAACTCTCTCTTCATGTCCACGCTTATATTCCACCTGAAGAGGAACATATATATCCATATTACACCAAATAAGCAGCAAAAGTATATCTCATGTCAGAAGGCTTCAAGAGAAAATGAGCAACAGCAGTCATGACACTCTTCACCCTCCACAGTGAAGCTATCCATATACTTAAGGTCCAATTTCCTTAAAGTGAATGTATATATCATATACATTCCAAAAACCAGACATAAATCGACCCAGACATATATGGACCCAAACCAGACATAAATGGACCCAGATATTCAAACTTTCACTTGATTTATGTGAGCCATACATTTGATTAAAACACCATGAGAATAATCATTAATGTCCCAAGATCATACTGCAATGACAATGTAGATATTATCTCTGCACAAAACAATACAATACTTTAAAATAATTTTTAGGGGATTTATTTTTACATATCTTTTTCATGTGAATTTGTCTTAAATAAACAAGCAATTTTCTGTGCATAAATTTAAAGTAGCTTGTATATGAATTAATTTTAATCTTACAGCTATTTGATTTCAAATAATAAAGTTTAAAATGTCACATATAAATAATCTGATGAATACAGCCCTAATGGGAAAGAAAAGGTAATGAATTTTATGAACATTTCAGTGCAAGTCACAATCTTTTACAGATTGTGATAAATTTTGCAAAAGTTGCTACATTTTCCAGGAAATATCTACATTGTCACTTATTCTATATGATTGTCTTCCCAGGACAAGTACTTTATTAACCTTGTTTTCTGCATCATGTTAACATTTTCTCACTTTGTAGCAGTATAACAAATATTCACCACAGAATCTAACATCTCAAGCGAATGGCCTGAACCCAGGATTCTCCAAATTCAGAAGTGTAAAATATAATTAAAAACCTTTGTGACTTACATCACTGCTTAGCTGGCTGGCTCTCTTAGCAACCTGGTAACCTGGAGTGATCATAGCAGGGAAGCTGCCTTTGCCTCTTCGTGGCTCAAAATCTTCTGTATATTGAAACTGGAAGATGAATTTGTTTATTAGAGAAGAATCCACTGTAGTTTAATACAATTCTTCTTTTCATGCCTGTTTCCTAGAGGTATGTATCACTTTATTCAAAAGAAAATAAATTCAAGAACTTCCACTTTGTTAGTTACAGCTATTTCCTACATACAACAGAAAGCATTTTTAATTTGTATCAATTATACACTGTTAATTTCCTATGCTGATTAGGTCACTAACCCATTGTATGAACACAGTCATAATTTAGAAGTGATTTTCATCAGTCATAGAAATTCAGTCAGTGAAAAGTCTGGTCTGTAGAAAATACATTTTTCATCGTGAGTCCTGCTCTAGTGAGAGAAAGAGCACTGCCTCCTAGATCAGATCACCTCAGTTTGGTCAGCAGCTGAAGTGTTTCTGAGTTATAAAATATATAAATGGGTGATGGCAATAGAACTCTTATGTGACTTTAACCCCTTAGATGGCTAAGTATTGTTATTGACAGAAATAAACATGTCAGGATATCCTTTGGCAACATCTTAACAGAGACAGACTCTCCAGATACCCTTCCTGCAAAGCCTAGAGGTGACTTCTTACCAAAGACTGACTTGATGCATTTTTAAGTCTTCAGAATAGGATAGACCATGAAAATAAAGCCAGACACCAGTCCACTTACATCAGTCAGAGCCTTCTGTGCCTGTGTTATCTTGACCATCTCAGGATCTGGGATTGTTCCTGGGTACCACGATTTTCCTTCCTCACAGACAGCATAGTAAGCATTCTACAAAACAGGAATTAAATAACTACCTATCTTCACCCTGGTTTTAGTACTCAAACAGCTGATCTGACAGGAAAAAAAAAAAAAAAGGAAGCACACAGTGCAGTGGAAGTGAAATTGTGCAGCACAAGGCCTACATTCCACATCCCTTCAGAGTGCCAAGGCAGAACTTGTACAGCAAGAACTGACATCAAGATGACAGGATCTAGGATCCTGGAGTGAAGCTCAAATAACACCCCCTGGGAATCAGATCTCCTGCTGTGAAGCTCCAGTGCCAGTAGAGAGAAGACACACAGACTGTGGCTGTTCCTGCAGCAGCCCCAACAGCTGACTACAGACACACTCTTCCTTCCTCACCTTCTGATTATTCTATCCTAAGCTAGAGTTGAGCTATTTCGTCTTGAAAAGTTTAGCCAAATGAGAAGCAAAGGCTATTGTTTTTAGCATTGAAATGTCATGGTTAAACCCCTGACAATCAGGACCAATCCTTGGTGTCCTGCAGGCTGCTGGCTGGGAGACTCGAGGGACATTTCTTACCTGGGTAGCCAATTGTTGGGCTTTATAGACACTTTCAATTTCTCTGGACCTTACATCCCACTGAAAGACTGATTTGATTTGTTCACTCTCTTCTCGATATTTTATCTGAAAAGATAATGACTCATTTTAGTAGTTTGTTAGTGCATACTAACACTCACCCCCTTTGGAAAAGAATAAGAGGAGAGGCAAGGTGATGATTGAATTTAGCCCCAAGGCCAAAACTCTGCTTTCTAGTCCACCCCAGCTTCTCACTAAGATTTCTGCCAGTATAGGAGCTGCACATCTGTAAAGGAGCAGCATATTACACCTGAGACCTGGCATGACATTCTGAAAGAATAATTTGATATTTAGATAATACTTTTGGGAGAAATAACCCATGAGAATTGAAATCCCTAAGAAATTTAAAGCAGGATGTGTCAATGCATTAGATGAAAAAAATATTACCAAGCAAGCAATATTAAAATACTCTCCTATTTCCCTGCACAGCGTCCACAAAGTGTCATATCCTAACTGTGCATATGTAAATGACTACTATATTTAGTCCTGGGTCATTATGTTCTTACTGCTACTTTTATCATGTTAGCATGTAGAAGAAATCCAACTGAAATCACAGATCAGTTATACAACTCACTCTCTACCCAGAGTAGAGAATTTAAACTGACTGGACAGAAATGTTACTGAGCACATGTACCATTATTCCCATTTATAAATTAAGCACAGAAGTGCAGAGAGCTGAATGATTTGCCTGCTAACACAGAAATTCTGTATGGAGAGACCTAATTGTTATGTCTGCATCCCAGTTGATGTCTCAACATAAGACTTATGTGAGAACATCGTGTTGGGATTGAACAAACATTCTATTTTCTGCATCATCAGAAATAAACTTCAATATAAAAAGAACAAACTTCCATGGCAGCAAGAGAAACCTTTTCCCAAGTTATCATTATTTTATACATTTACTAGCAAAACGTTTTCCTGCTGTCAATTTTTTACAGAAGTATTCCCTTTAAGCAGGTACTGCAGAATCAGCTCCTTTACTACCCTTAGCAGTTTTCCCTCTGGAACAGAACCTCATTATGTGATTGAAAAGGACA
Source organism: Geospiza fortis (assembly GCF_000277835.1). Lineage (NCBI taxonomy): Eukaryota > Metazoa > Chordata > Aves > Passeriformes > Thraupidae > Geospiza > Geospiza fortis. The sequence goes on along the minus strand of NW_005054300.1, from coordinate 534,339 downwards.
GAAGGTGTTTAAGGTGTATAAAACAAGGGAAAGTGATATTTGAGCTATAATTTCTCTGGCTTGTGTACTCACATGCACTGGAAGTATCAGTCTCATATCACTGCCTAAACCAGAAATAGAACCTGCAGTAATCCCAAACTCATTCCTGAGCAGATCTGTCACACACAGTTTAAAGTAAGTGTGATAGTCATTGCCGAAATAGTTACAGCCCATGATACTGCAAAAACTGAGGCATAAGAATGCTGTACAAAATGATAGTGTCTGGCGAAGGCTATTCATGTGCATCAAGGTTTTACAGCTAATACAGGACATCAGAATGAATTGAGCATGCCATAATCCAAGAAATACAACTTTGTTAATTTTAGTGATGGCTAATCACATCAAAACACATTGCTTTGCCTGTGAAATACATTCACAAGTAATGTTGGTTTAGGATATATAAAGACGTGACATTCAAGAAAACAGCATTAGGCAGAGGAGTGAGGTAGCCATCGATTACTGGGCGTCCCTGTATTTTTTACTTCAGCAGACCCCTCGCAGTGCAGGTTTGAGGATGATGTTTCTGGAGGGAATCAGTGCGGGGGCGGCGCTGGGAATGCCCGGGGGCCAGAGCCGCCCTGGCGGCTGGACCAGGCAGGGCAGAGCCCGCAGCGGGATGTGCCTCCATCCCCAAAAAACACCTCCAGCAAAACCCTGCCAGGCTGCCCGGACCTGCTGCTTTCCCACCTCAGGTCCGGCAGAAATACTCGACAAAGTATTTATGGGAACTTATGCGTGCATCCCACCTAGTTATAATTTATCTGATGTTTCGTAGCAGTTTCTGATGAGATCACAAAGCAAGTTGGTTGTTCTTGCTTCCAGGGGTTGTGAAACCCGGCTTAGTCACTAAGTTTGCACAGCTCTGGGCAGTTTAGGTGAACTGTGCTTCTGTATAGATTATCAGATATACAGGTGAGCAGCTCCAATCAGTTTTTCCTTCTGAGAGGAGAAGGAAATCCAGATCTAAGATTTCTTTCACATGAGTAATCGCATTGAAAAAAAATTATGACTGAAACCCAGCTGAGGTTTGAATCATACACAGGAAGGTGAGTAAAAAGCACGTATTATACTTACAAAACAAGAGATGTTATCAATGTGTTATCAAAATGTAGAACAAACACATTTGACCCTCAAGCTTCTTACCTCACTTACCACTTCTGACAGTTTTTTTGCATTCATATTTATTGGTGTTTCAAATACACTTGTGAATGCATTGTTTTTTGGATTGTGCCTAGAAAAGGGAAAGTGTAAAAGGATATTAGGATTGTATCAGACAGCCCACCAGAAAGGTTCTCTCTGAGCACTGGAAAACACAATACCAGCCTCCACCCCTCTATACATATCTCTTCCCCCACTCACACAGAGATCTTAGATTGCATTCAAGTTATTACTGTAAGGAGTAGGTGCCTAGAGCAAAATTAATTTTAATGATCATCATATCAATGCTGTGTTTCTAATAACAAAAGAGAATAATAGAATAAAAAACAACTGTCATCTCTCCTTTTTCTGCTGACAAATTTGACAGGAATTGATCATTATAAAATAAAAACTTCCTAGAACAAACCAACTCCAAAATCTGCATTTTATACATTTTCCTTATGATTAGCTCAACCTTGTTAACTCTTAACCACTGATTTCGAAAGCACTGATTTTTGTGGTTGGTTTTATTTTCTTCCCACAATACTGAAATGGAACTTGATTTGGTATCTTTTAACACACTGGCCAAATGAGGAAGCTTTATGCATGGTAAAAAGAGTTTCCCACCATTTGTGATTCACGTAAATCCAAAGATATGCATGAAGGCACCAACAATACCTAATTTCACATCACACATGGGACAGACTGAGTCCAAATGGTGATCTTCCATTATATTAAAATGGCTAGCCAAATTAAACCTTTGCTTAAAAAATAAAATGGAAGGAAAAAAAGGGAAATACACTTACGCTTGACAGTAAGGCTTTTTCTCATGGCTAACAAAGTTGTTTACAGTTAACATCATCTTGCATACTTCACAGTGAAAACAGGCTTTATGCCACGTCTGGACACGCCACAAAAGAGAAACCAAACAGACAAGATTTGTATTTCATTATTATTATTCTGCTAAGTTTAAAATCTCACTATTGATCCTTACCCTTCATTTAATGAATCTGACTATTTTTTTTCTTCAAATATATACATGTTATTAATTCATTTCAGGTCTGAACCCAGTTACGAGCATAGAACTTTTGGAAGCGAGAGATTTGCACAGTGTTAGAAGTGCCAATCTGTACATTTATTATAGTCCAAAATGATAAAGAAAGAGAACTGACCTGATCTATACAGTTAATCTTCTCAGCAGGGTAAACCCCATAGCCACATCTAGCACACGGCTGCACATTCATCTTGAAATCCACAGAGTGAAAAATATATAGGTTTATACAAAAGGTTCAAAGAGTATGAAAGTGACTTTTTGGCCTGTGCAAAGCACACTCTAGACACTCCAGTCAAGGCCTTTTGCTGTGGTCAATGGCTCCCATTAAAGCTCTGAATTGAAGTCTGTTGCTCCCTTTGCTGACCTTCTGTTTCAAAGTCAGCTGCAGGCTGGCTTTTAAAGCTGCCAGTTAGTAAGAGTGGTTATTTTGGCAACTGTGTCAGTGCAGAAGGGAGGGCAGCAATATCTTTCTCTAAATAGAAGAATGAACTCACAGAAACGAATCACATCCATGTGAATGCTAGAGCCTGATCATTTTGTATTTCAGTTTTGCAGTCATAGGCCCAGGATGAAGAGAAAAGTACACACAGAAGCAGCATTTACCATAAGTTCCTCCTCACCCTGATAAACAAGTGACCTCACGGGGGAGCATTTTGTGTTTAGGAGCAGCCTCACAGCAGAAGGAGGTACCACCAGAGATGCAGGCCTGAGACGGGTTTGAAGCTCCCTGGCCCTTGGGTGGATGTAGAAGAAATTCACTGCCGCTGTCCCAGACAAGTAATTAATTTTTTTCCCTTGGTGCCAGCTCAGTTTCACCTTGTATATTATGTCAGCACACTCTTTTTTCATATCTTCCTGTTTCATTTACCTGTCACTCCATCTCCAGGTGTAGGAGGATGCACTGTGAAGCAGGCAGAGCCTCTTATCTCAAAGAGTTCTAAACATGATGGTAGAAATCCAAACTTCTATCTCCTACAGGAAAAACTTCAGAAAGGAACCATTTACTTTTTAATAGAGTGAACAAAGCAGCTATTTAACAGTGTTCACCAAGAGTAGACTGCAATAGATCAGAATATAAAAATTCCTTCACCAAAAAATGATAAGGAATGTCTGATATTAGGATTCAAGCAAGCTATTAGGTTTGTGAGGTCTGCTCTGAACAAAAGAAGCTATTAAATTCTACCAGCTACAAATGGTCAGGATTTAAGATTTACATCTTACCTAATCATAATACCTCCAGCTGCAGGGCTCCATAACCCTGGGACACAGCTAAGAGTTATCTCAATCTGAGTAAAACTCTCTTAGTGATCTCTGCATCTGCCCCACCGCCTGCAGCAGTCCTGGGATATTGCTAAGCACTTCCCTTTTCTATAAATTGCAAACAATTCCATCAAAATAGTTTCTGTCTAAACCTTCTGGGTATGCTTAGAGAGCCTCCTGTTCATCTCTCTGTTGAGAGATGCAGTTCTGCTTAACTTACTATTGCTACTTTTATTGAATGCTGACAATGTACTGGCACAATGTCCTGTCAGCAACTGGTGTGCTGAAAATAGAGTCTCTAATCTAAAGAGCAGTGGCACTAAGTCCTGAAAACACTTAAGGCCTTTCAAAGTAACTAATATCAGTACATAAACAGATGCATTTTCATTTTTTAAAAATGTCCCCAGAACATAATTTCTTATACTAAAATAACTGCTGAGTTACCTTATGTTATTCTTTTTGGGATCAAGAGAGAGTTATGTCAACCATATTACATCACAATAATATTTATCTCACTCACACCTGTGAACCAAAGTCATTTGGAAGGCTTCCAGTTCCCTTCTCACACAGCTTTGCATCTTGTCCCAGATTGCCATTCTGTTTTTGCAAGTGACCTGTATTAGGGTCACAGTGGCCAGGCTGTCTCCCCCTCACTTAGCACTTGGCACACTACCAGTTGTCACCTCTCTGGGTTCACCCACTCCAAGAGTCACCACACTGTGTATTTTCTAGACAGTCCCAGTGGTCTCCATGCTGTCTGAAGCCATGTTGGAGCCCTTGTCTCCCACTTTAGAAAGAATAAGAGTGCATGATGTGCTCCTGTCCCTGCATTGCTTAAGACCCTCCTGAAACGAGTTCAGAGAGGTGGTGAAAGCAGGACATCCCTGAACCACACAAACCCATGAAGACTTGGCAATTACAGAACAAATAATTAATCCAGGAGTCACCTGGACACTGATCACCTGGAGAGGACTCCAGCATGGATCATCATGCTGTCCCTATGGCTGTGTACCCACAGAGCACACAGACATCCCTGAAGGCAATGAGACCGTGTGCTCCTTCCAAGAGGAAAGAACAAATAAAGCCCTTTATTTCACAGATAAGTCCTACTTCATCTCAAGACATACAAAGCCTGTTTTTCTCTTTTCACAGTGACAGATACTACCAGCTTGGCTGGAAGTCAGCAAATGCATTTTGCAAGTTCTCCTCTTCTCCCAAGTCACAGCATGTTCAAGAGGAGAAGTGTGGTAAGACACATTGTCCTCTACAGCTACTGCCTTTCCCAGCCACACTACTTCCCTCACATCCATTGTGCACCAGTTCTGCTGGAGTCTCTTAAAGATTTTCCCATTTCTGAGGACCCCAAAGCTGTCCTGTTCTTCACCACCCTGGATTAAAGCCGAGTTGCTAACAAAAAAGGGGAGTTTATTAAAAAGTAAACATTGAATGGTCTCATTACAAAGTACACGCTGCATTTTGATCATGCAAGGAATTAAATCACAAAACCAGGGCAAGTTTGTTATCTTGACAAATCTTAGCAAGACTTTTTCTCTTCAGTTAAAAGCTCATTGTGGCTTTTTTCCTCCTTTAGTAAGGCCTCATAAAGGCTTTTTGATATCAATGAAAATCTTAAAAGTCTTTACTTAACAGTAGAACCCTAATCAATGTGGTTTAAAAGTACTGTGGTTACACATAAAGTACAAGGAGACAGTACCTTGAAAGTGCAAATTAGTGGGAAGAAACATTGTTACCTCTGCAGCCTCCTTAAATTCATTGAATTAACTGCACAGAAAACTTGAAGCATGTCTGCATCCTTAATCTGATTGTAAAAAAGCACATATTAGTTACACAAAGTAACCTCTCAAGAGACATTCAAGTCAGGGTCACCTCCTCTGTCACTCCTGAATTGAACCTGTGCCCTTCCAACCACATGAAAAACAGGAAGGCACACATCACAAATTATGGCAACCCCATCTTCCCTCTGTTTGCAAAAAAATCCCAAAGGTGCTGGTTTACTACACAAAGTGGGAGTTTTATCCACTGGTAAAAGCTGCCTGTAAAATTTCAAGCACTCAACCAGCCTTGTCTATGTTCACCTTCTCTGAATGCTGGGGTGAATTACTTACCTGGGCTCAGGGCCTTTTGCCTCATACAGTCTCTCCATGCTAATCAAATTTAGCATGGTAGGAAATCGAGCTTGGAAAAATATTGAAAGAAAACTGGAAAAGATTAATCAACACCAAAATCTCACAAGACTTGAATAAAAACTTCTAAGGAACCTTCCAAACTTTTACAGTTGCTTTTTCTATTTTTGCTGTTTTGGAAACCAACCAACAACTGTTTATATTTCATGATTTAAAAGTTTATGCTTACACTTTCCCCTTGTTGCCAGTGTCAGGAAAACTTGAGAGTGTAGGGATTTTGCAAATGCTTCTAATAGAGCGAGATAAAGTAAGAGAAAAATCGAAAAAAGAACCAAGGGGCTAAGAAGATATCACTGTTACAGAGCAGAGAAAGAATGGTCAGGATGTGCTACAATGTAAGTTAAAAGCTTGAAGAAAAGTGTAAAAAACATGTTGAGCACAGCCCACATCACCACCAGTGTCCAAAAATGCCCATTTGTTGTGTATCACAACACAAATAAGACTCAAGTTTAAAACTCACAAAATATGGCATGTGCATTATTCTCATCTCTGCCTGATTACAGAGAAATCCTAACAAAACACATGCATCAATCTGACTGAGGTGCATCACTCTGCAGAATTCCATAAAGTTGCAGTGTGCCCAATCACCCTGCCCTACCCACATATTCCTCACAGCATACCAAAACCATTCATCCTTCCTTGCAAAACACATGAAAATCTTACAACTGTTGTTTAGAAGGGAACACATTCTGAGTCACTCAAACCCTCCATCCTAAAAGTGTTCCCACACCTCCCAGGTCTCACAAAAGCCCATCCTAGTTTTCTCAGCAGAACACAGGACACAGTTGTTATTCCAGACAGGTACTGTGCAGTTGCCTCAAGTCTTCTGGTTTGTACCTGCCATCCACCTTCCAGTTTCCCAAAGGCACACCCCATTTTCATCCTGCAGCTGCATCCAGTGGTTAAACACTTATTTTCCCCAATGTAAATATCGAGTCAAAAGCTCCATTGTTAATGTTTTTAAGGAGGAGGCTGAGTCTCCTGGGCAAAGGAGAGAAATGGTGATGCTACAGGTATCACACTGCTGGCTCTTTCCCCTGCCCAGTAATGCACACAGCCAGCTGTGCCATACTCTACATGAGAAGTTTTTCCTTCCTGACCGTTTCCTAGGTGGCAATCACTCCATGCCCTGAAGCAAGATACTTCCTTCTTTTTCTATTATATTTCAAATTTTCCCCCTACTCTATACTGAAAATAAGAAAGATTTTCTGAAAAAGAAGTCCAGCACCTTGGACTGCATTAAAATTAAGATGTATTTAAGAAAGGTATTGCAGCACACTGAGGAATCAAACTTTCTCTTTGTGAAGACCAGCAACCAACGTGAAAAGAAAATAGAAATATAGAAAATAGAAAGAAAACAGTTTGAGTATGAGAAATTCCCCACAACCAATTCTAATCGTAAACTCTTGAAAATTGGCAAGCATTATCAGACCACTTTTTTGATAGCAATACAATGATGTTTAGAAAAAAGCCATTTCTAGGTCTGCTACTTTGGATGTGGTGACCAGATGGCAATGGGTAAACATTTTCATGAAGATATAGAAGCAAGCAGTTTCTGTATTTCCTGGGTAACACCCATACATATCATCAGAAAAGCATATTGGGATGTTCTGAATTTCAGGTGTCACTGGCAGTCAGTGCTGGTGATTACAGAGTCCCTCTCCTCTCCTCTCCTCTCCTCTCCTCTCCTCTCCTCTCCTCTCCTCTCCTC
>NW_005054300.1:516937-523742 GCF_000277835.1 Geospiza fortis | reverse complement strand
GCCGGGGGGCCGGCGCCGCCCTGGCGGCTGGACCAGGCAGGGCAGAGCCCGCAGCGGGATGTGCCTCCATCCCCAAAAAACACCTCCAGCAAAACCCTGCCAGGCTGCCCGGACCTGCTGCTTTCCCACCTCAGGTCCGGCAGAAATACTCGACAAAGTATTTATGGGAACTTATGCGTGCATCCCACCTAGTTATAATTTATCTGATGTTTCGTAGCAGTTTCTGATGAGATCACAAAGCAAGTTGGTTGTTCTTGCTTCCAGGGGTTGTGAAACCCGGCTTAGTCACTAAGTTTGCACAGCTCTGGGCAGTTTAGGTGAACTGTGCTTCTGTATAGATTATCAGATATACAGGTGAGCAGCTCCAATCAGTTTTTCCTTCTGAGAGGAGAAGGAAATCCAGATCTAAGATTTCTTTCACATGAGTAATCGCATTGAAAAAAAATTATGACTGAAACCCAGCTGAGGTTTGAATCATACACAGGAAGGTGAGTAAAAAGCACGTATTATACTTACAAAACAAGAGATGTTATCAATGTGTTATCAAAATGTAGAACAAACACATTTGACCCTCAAGCTTCTTACCTCACTTACCACTTCTGACAGTTTTTTTGCATTCATATTTATTGGTGTTTCAAATACACTTGTGAATGCATTGTTTTTTGGATTGTGCCTAGAAAAGGGAAAGTGTAAAAGGATATTAGGATTGTATCAGACAGCCCACCAGAAAGGTTCTCTCTGAGCACTGGAAAACACAATACCAGCCTCCACCCCTCTATACATATCTCTTCCCCCACTCACACAGAGATCTTAGATTGCATTCAAGTTATTACTGTAAGGAGTAGGTGCCTAGAGCAAAATTAATTTTAATGATCATCATATCAATGCTGTGTTTCTAATAACAAAAGAGAATAATAGAATAAAAAACAACTGTCATCTCTCCTTTTTCTGCTGACAAATTTGACAGGAATTGATCATTATAAAATAAAAACTTCCTAGAACAAACCAACTCCAAAATCTGCATTTTATACATTTTCCTTATGATTAGCTCAACCTTGTTAACTCTTAACCACTGATTTCGAAAGCACTGATTTTTGTGGTTGGTTTTATTTTCTTCCCACAATACTGAAATGGAACTTGATTTGGTATCTTTTAACACACTGGCCAAATGAGGAAGCTTTATGCATGGTAAAAAGAGTTTCCCACCATTTGTGATTCACGTAAATCCAAAGATATGCATGAAGGCACCAACAATACCTAATTTCACATCACACATGGGACAGACTGAGTCCAAATGGTGATCTTCCATTATATTAAAATGGCTAGCCAAATTAAACCTTTGCTTAAAAAATAAAATGGAAGGAAAAAAAGGGAAATACACTTACGCTTGACAGTAAGGCTTTTTCTCATGGCTAACAAAGTTGTTTACAGTTAACATCATCTTGCATACTTCACAGTGAAAACAGGCTTTATGCCACGTCTGGACACGCCACAAAAGAGAAACCAAACAGACAAGATTTGTATTTCATTATTATTATTCTGCTAAGTTTAAAATCTCACTATTGATCCTTACCCTTCATTTAATGAATCTGACTATTTTTTTTCTTCAAATATATACATGTTATTAATTCATTTCAGGTCTGAACCCAGTTACGAGCATAGAACTTTTGGAAGCGAGAGATTTGCACAGTGTTAGAAGTGCCAATCTGTACATTTATTATAGTCCAAAATGATAAAGAAAGAGAACTGACCTGATCTATACAGTTAATCTTCTCAGCAGGGTAAACCCCATAGCCACATCTAGCACACGGCTGCACATTCATCTTGAAATCCACAGAGTGAAAAATATATAGGTTTATACAAAAGGTTCAAAGAGTATGAAAGTGACTTTTTGGCCTGTGCAAAGCACACTCTAGACACTCCAGTCAAGGCCTTTTGCTGTGGTCAATGGCTCCCATTAAAGCTCTGAATTGAAGTCTGTTGCTCCCTTTGCTGACCTTCTGTTTCAAAGTCAGCTGCAGGCTGGCTTTTAAAGCTGCCAGTTAGTAAGAGTGGTTATTTTGGCAACTGTGTCAGTGCAGAAGGGAGGGCAGCAATATCTTTCTCTAAATAGAAGAATGAACTCACAGAAACGAATCACATCCATGTGAATGCTAGAGCCTGATCATTTTGTATTTCAGTTTTGCAGTCATAGGCCCAGGATGAAGAGAAAAGTACACACAGAAGCAGCATTTACCATAAGTTCCTCCTCACCCTGATAAACAAGTGACCTCACGGGGGAGCATTTTGTGTTTAGGAGCAGCCTCACAGCAGAAGGAGGTACCACCAGAGATGCAGGCCTGAGACGGGTTTGAAGCTCCCTGGCCCTTGGGTGGATGTAGAAGAAATTCACTGCCGCTGTCCCAGACAAGTAATTAATTTTTTTCCCTTGGTGCCAGCTCAGTTTCACCTTGTATATTATGTCAGCACACTCTTTTTTCATATCTTCCTGTTTCATTTACCTGTCACTCCATCTCCAGGTGTAGGAGGATGCACTGTGAAGCAGGCAGAGCCTCTTATCTCAAAGAGTTCTAAACATGATGGTAGAAATCCAAACTTCTATCTCCTACAGGAAAAACTTCAGAAAGGAACCATTTACTTTTTAATAGAGTGAACAAAGCAGCTATTTAACAGTGTTCACCAAGAGTAGACTGCAATAGATCAGAATATAAAAATTCCTTCACCAAAAAATGATAAGGAATGTCTGATATTAGGATTCAAGCAAGCTATTAGGTTTGTGAGGTCTGCTCTGAACAAAAGAAGCTATTAAATTCTACCAGCTACAAATGGTCAGGATTTAAGATTTACATCTTACCTAATCATAATACCTCCAGCTGCAGGGCTCCATAACCCTGGGACACAGCTAAGAGTTATCTCAATCTGAGTAAAACTCTCTTAGTGATCTCTGCATCTGCCCCACCGCCTGCAGCAGTCCTGGGATATTGCTAAGCACTTCCCTTTTCTATAAATTGCAAACAATTCCATCAAAATAGTTTCTGTCTAAACCTTCTGGGTATGCTTAGAGAGCCTCCTGTTCATCTCTCTGTTGAGAGATGCAGTTCTGCTTAACTTACTATTGCTACTTTTATTGAATGCTGACAATGTACTGGCACAATGTCCTGTCAGCAACTGGTGTGCTGAAAATAGAGTCTCTAATCTAAAGAGCAGTGGCACTAAGTCCTGAAAACACTTAAGGCCTTTCAAAGTAACTAATATCAGTACATAAACAGATGCATTTTCATTTTTTAAAAATGTCCCCAGAACATAATTTCTTATACTAAAATAACTGCTGAGTTACCTTATGTTATTCTTTTTGGGATCAAGAGAGAGTTATGTCAACCATATTACATCACAATAATATTTATCTCACTCACACCTGTGAACCAAAGTCATTTGGAAGGCTTCCAGTTCCCTTCTCACACAGCTTTGCATCTTGTCCCAGATTGCCATTCTGTTTTTGCAAGTGACCTGTATTAGGGTCACAGTGGCCAGGCTGTCTCCCCCTCACTTAGCACTTGGCACACTACCAGTTGTCACCTCTCTGGGTTCACCCACTCCAAGAGTCACCACACTGTGTATTTTCTAGACAGTCCCAGTGGTCTCCATGCTGTCTGAAGCCATGTTGGAGCCCTTGTCTCCCACTTTAGAAAGAATAAGAGTGCATGATGTGCTCCTGTCCCTGCATTGCTTAAGACCCTCCTGAAACGAGTTCAGAGAGGTGGTGAAAGCAGGACATCCCTGAACCACACAAACCCATGAAGACTTGGTAATTACAGAACAAATAATTAATCCAGGAGTCACCTGGACACTGATCACCTGGAGAGGACTCCAGCATGGATCATCATGCTGTCCCTATGGCTGTGTACCCACAGAGCACACAGACATCCCTGAAGGCAATGAGACCGTGTGCTCCTTCCAAGAGGAAAGAACAAATAAAGCCCTTTATTTCACAGATAAGTCCTACTTCATCTCAAGACATACAAAGCCTGTTTTTCTCTTTTCACAGTGACAGATACTACCAGCTTGGCTGGAAGTCAGCAAATGCATTTTGCAAGTTCTCCTCTTCTCCCAAGTCACAGCATGTTCAAGAGGAGAAGTGTGGTAAGACACATTGTCCTCTACAGCTACTGCCTTTCCCAGCCACACTACTTCCCTCACATCCATTGTGCACCAGTTCTGCTGGAGTCTCTTAAAGATTTTCCCATTTCTGAGGACCCCAAAGCTGTCCTGTTCTTCACCACCCTGGATTAAAGCCGAGTTGCTAACAAAAAAGGGGAGTTTATTAAAAAGTAAACATTGAATGGTCTCATTACAAAGTACACGCTGCATTTTGATCATGCAAGGAATTAAATCACAAAACCAGGGCAAGTTTGTTATCTTGACAAATCTTAGCAAGACTTTTTCTCTTCAGTTAAAAGCTCATTGTGGCTTTTTTCCTCCTTTAGTAAGGCCTCATAAAGGCTTTTTGATATCAATGAAAATCTTAAAAGTCTTTACTTAACAGTAGAACCTTAATCAATGTGGTTTAAAAGTACTGTGGTTACACATAAAGTACAAGGAGACAGTACCTTGAAAGTGCAAATTAGTGGGAAGAAACATTGTTACCTCTGCAGCCTCCTTAAATTCATTGAATTAACTGCACAGAAAACTTGAAGCATGTCTGCATCCTTAATCTGATTGTAAAAAAGCACATATTAGTTACACAAAGTAACCTCTCAAGAGACATTCAAGTCAGGGTCACCTCCTCTGTCACTCCTGAATTGAACCTGTGCCCTTCCAACCACATGAAAAACAGGAAGGCACACATCACAAATTATGGCAACCCCATCTTCCCTCTGTTTGCAAAAAAATCCCAAAGGTGCTGGTTTACTACACAAAGTGGAAGTTTTATCCACTGGTAAAAGCTGCCTGTAAAATTTCAAGCACTCAACCAGCCTTGTCTATGTTCACCTTCTCTGAATGCTGGGGTGAATTACTTACCTGGGCTCAGGGCCTTTTGCCTCATACAGTCTCTCCATGCTAATCAAATTTAGCATGGTAGGAAATCGAGCTTGGAAAAATATTGAAAGAAAACTGGAAAAGATTAATCAACACCAAAATCTCACAAGACTTGAATAAAAACTTCTAAGGAACCTTCCAAACTTTTACAGTTGCTTTTTCTATTTTTGCTGTTTTGGAAACCAACCAACAACTGTTTATATTTCATGATTTAAAAGTTTATGCTTACACTTTCCCCTTGTTGCCAGTGTCAGGAAAACTTGAGAGTGTAGGGATTTTGCAAATGCTTCTAACAGAGCGAGATAAAGTAAGAGAAAAATCGAAAAAAGAACCAAGGGGCTAAGAAGATATCACTGTTACAGAGCAGAGAAAGAATGGTCAGGATGTGCTACAATGTAAGTTAAAAGCTTGAAGAAAAGTGTAAAAAACATGTTGACCACAGCCCACATCACCACCAGTGTCCAAAAATGCCCATTTGTTGTGTATCACAACACAAATAAGACTCAAGTTTAAAACTCACAAAATATGGCATGTGCATTATTCTCATCTCTGCCTGATTACAGAGAAATCCTAACAAAACACATGCATCAATCTGACTGAGGTGCATCACTCTGCAGAATTCCATAAAGTTGCAGTGTGCCCAATCACCCTGCCCTACCCACATATTCCTCACAGCATACCAAAACCATTCATCCTTCCTTGCAAAACACATGAAAATCTTACAACTGTTGTTTAGAAGGGAACACATTCTGAGTCACTCAAACCCTCCATCCTAAAAGTGTTCCCACACCTCCCAGGTCTCACAAAAGCCCATCCTAGTTTTCTCAGCAGAACACAGGACACAGTTGTTATTCCAGACAGGTACTGTGCAGTTGCCTCAAGTCTTCTGGTTTGTACCTGCCATCCACCTTCCAGTTTCCCAAAGGCACACCCCATTTTCATCCTGCAGCTGCATCCAGTGGTTAAACACTTATTTTCCCCAATGTAAATATCGAGTCAAAAGCTCCATTGTTAATGTTTTTAAGGAGGAGGCTGAGTCTCCTGGGCAAAGGAGAGAAATGGTGATGCTACAGGTATCACACTGCTGGCTCTTTCCCCTGCCCAGTAATGCACACAGCCAGCTGTGCCATACTCTACATGAGAAGTTTTTCCTTCCTGACCGTTTCCTAGGTGGCAATCACTCCATGCCCTGAAGCAAGATACTTCCTTCTTTTTCTATTATATTTCAAATTTTCCCCCTACTCTATACTGAAAATAAGAAAGATTTTCTGAAAAAGAAGTCCAGCACCTTGGACTGCATTAAAATTAAGATGTATTTAAGAAAGGTATTGCAGCACACTGAGGAATCAAACTTTCTCTTTGTGAAGACCAGCAACCAACGTGAAAAGAAAATAGAAATATAGAAAATAGAAAGAAAACAGTTTGAGTATGAGAAATTCCCCACAACCAATTCTAATCGTAAACTCTTGAAAATTGGCAAGCATTATCAGACCACTTTTTTGATAGCAATACAATGATGTTTAGAAAAAAGCCATTTCTAGGTCTGCTACTTTGGATGTGGTGACCAGATGGCAATGGGTAAACATTTTCATGAAGATATAGAAGCAAGCAGTTTCTGTATTTCCTGGGTAACACCCATACATATCATCAGAAAAGCATATTGGGATGTTCTGAATTTCAGGTGTCACTGGCAGTCAGTGCTGGTGATTACAGAGTCCCTCTCCTCTCCTCTCCTCTCCTCTCCTCTCCTCTCCTCTCCTCTCCTCTC
>NW_005054300.1:515855-516657 GCF_000277835.1 Geospiza fortis | reverse complement strand
CCCTCCCCTCCCCTCCCCTCTCCAATCTATACATTTGATCTCTCCATAATGATCTGTACATTTCCAGTGTCTCTGCTGTCCATGGTGATCCATTATGGATTTGGAAGTGACGCTGTTCTCTCGAAAAGAAGCAGCTAACAGATGGCATGAGAGGAACCATGGGATTCTGCTAGTTTGATTTTCAGGAGAAAACTTTGGCTACACATCCAGCCAGGAGCCACAGGCACAATCCCAGGGAGCAGGGAGCAGTCCCAGTAGCAGCGTGCAGGCACACGGCAAGGGCTCCTCCATCACATGGAGGCACTGACCTGTCAGGGAGCCAAAGCCTGTTTGTTACCATGCCTGTGTTTTGTGCCAATTAGGAGGCAGTTACACTGAAAAATGTCTCTTTGATGTAAATCTCTTCAGGTAGTGAATGTTAAACACCACACACCGCTGGGTAGGTGTATGATTTTGCAGGATTGGAGCCTGCATCCAGGAGTAATTAGCAAGACTGTGCCAATCTTCAGTCCATGTACTGGACCGCTGGGCCTGATGCTACGCCTGCACAGTGGGATACCGTAATTAGCAGAGATGCAACACGCACAATAATTGGGAGGATAAGGAAATGCCACTGAAGTTTATATAAGGGGGAAAATTTCCTTAGATCTAGACAACCTCGTGTCACCAAGAAACTTTCGACTCTTCTTTGGCGGGGGTGTGCGGGAGCACAGCTATTAAAAAGTGATCATTTTGTTTTCGCTGTGATGGGCCCGTCATTACCTGGGGAGCGGGGAGGGCCCAGGGGCTGTGCCAGGGACCC
>NW_005054300.1:503354-515443 GCF_000277835.1 Geospiza fortis | reverse complement strand
TTGCCGCTTGTGTGTGGGTGTGTTTGCCAAAACCGAGCTGGACCCGGCTTGGGGAGCTTCTCTTACTCTCGGGGAGCCCCCAAAGCTCTGCCAGGGCTCCGCTCCCTGGCTGGGTGGTGCGGCCTTGGTGCCACTGGTGGGCTCTGAGCTGCTGCTGGTACCGGGGTGGTTTTCGATGTAAACGTGTGCTCTTCTCAGTAAATGGGTGATAAAAGCGAATTTAATCTGCCTAACTATGGGAAAGGGGCAGGAACCAGTGCTGATTTCCTGGTGAAAATCTGGAAGCAGAGACCAGATGTTTCAGTGCATCCCACCCCGAGCGCAGATCCTGTGTGTGCCCCGCGCTGCTCTCCGCTGAGCTGGCGCTGATCCTTCTGCTGGGGTTTCCCCATTGCTTAATGATGACACTACAGCCACCCATAGGAAACACACAGGAGTCTTTCACTTACACACATCTGACTATGTATGTGCAAATGAAAACACAGGAGCCCTTGCTTTCATCCCAACATGCTTCTTCCCAGACTATGGGAAACTATCTGGGAATTCCTTCTGTGATGAGGACAGCTCACTTGGGCACATGGCAGCATACTTGGGATTACCAGGTGTTGGACTTTGATGATCCCAGGGCATCCTTTACAACTCAGAATATTCTGATTCTATTTTATGATTGTATTCTATATTCTGTGATCTTTCACCATAGAATTATTTTTGATTTTGCTGTAATCTGCATTTTTGAGAGTGATGTTAGACAGGTTCCTTTTGGTAACTGGCACAAGAAAATAGAGATGGCTGAACATCTGCAATGCCATAGCAATTCAGGACCAGAAATCCATAGCCACTCTTTCTTCAGGAAGTATTGTACAATAAAACTGACTAAAACCCTCACATGTATCTTCTGTAAACCAGACCATAAACAATCTGGTTCATAGAAGTATTTCTAAAATGTCAGTGCTCACTGAGGGACACTTACATTCTTGTACTTTCATTTGTAGATGTCAGAGGATCAGCGTGGTGATCTCCCTGCTGGAGAGGGAGATGATGAAAATGGCTGTGATGTAGTTGATGCAAGGCCAGACAGAAGCAGCAGGTTCTCACTTTTTGGAAAGTAAGTTCCTACTTATACTCCTGTTTTTGTTGTTGTATCAGCTGCCATGGTACCCTTTTAATCATAGAAACATAAAAAGGCTTGATTTGGTGTTCAGTTTGCCATGTTCACAATGTTATTGATGGTCTGGATGGAAAGATGGTTTATGTTGTATGAGTTTAATGTATCTTCTCTGTACCTTAAAGCATTTCTTTGTAATATCCTCCATAGGGAAACCTATAATATCTCCCATAAGTTTTATTTGGCATCTAAGAGACCACCAAGTTCATTTAGCATCAATTACAGTCCCACATCTTAAACATTGACCTTTGGTGGAGCTGGGAATTGAATATGCCATTAATTATCTATTTTACTGCACTCAGCTCAGCTAATCTCCAGCATCACTGGAATCCCCTGCTGGCTGTCTAAGTTACTTTAAAGCCTGGATGTGCCATCTAGGTTGTAGCACAAAGAAGCCTCACCAAGTCTAGAGATGTAACCCCTTACAGAACACATTAAAAGCCTTTCATTTTAAAGCATAGCAGTCTCACTGAAGCATAAGCTTGCTTTCATTAAACCAGTGGGAAGCAAGAACTATTTACTGCTTGTCTGTACTCCTGAAAACAGTGGATAGATGTGATTGGAAATGCAAAAGATGAAAAATGAACATGCAAAGTTTATAAATACTGTTGAATGTCAGCAAATGGCTACTTCACGTTGGATTTAGTGAGATTGTGCAAGATATATTTGATGCAAAGTCTAATGCTTTTACATAGAGGTTTTCATTTTTTTTACTCTTGGAAATTTACATTAAAGTGAGCAGTGTAATTCAGACAGTACATGGCTAATATACTTTAATTTTTGCTGTTTATTCTATGAGTTTAATAGGGGTAACAAATTTGTGAGAGAAGTGAAGATGCATTAGTCTTAAAAGACTTTTGATGTGCTGTTAAGCAAATCACTGTACTTTCTCATCTAATTTTATCATTCCTCAAATTTGTTTCATGATGTGTATGTGTATTATTAATTTTAACAAATAGAGGAATGTAACATTTGTTTCTAAATCTTGTCAAATACTTTTTCAAAGGTTTCTTTTCAACTTTATAAAATGTGTGTTTTGATATTTGATTTGGTCTTCTTTATAAGAGGTGATATGCTAATACTATTACTAAATTATGCAACTCAAAGTTAATAATTGCCAAAGAAAAGGCAATAATCAGCATTTCTATGACTTTTTTCCATAAGAAATTTTTCTAATAATTTGGCTATTCATCAGTTTGAGGCATTCATCTTTTGGGAACTTCTTGAAGATGCAATTTACAACATTTTTCTTTAGAAGTAAAAAATTACTCAGATTAAGTATGAGGTAATTGAGAGAATTCAACTTCGATTTTGTAGGAAAAAAATACTTTTGAGAAATCCAACAGAGTTTCTTGAAGAAAGTAGTGATTTCTTAAAGATTAATGAGGTGCTTGACAATTAAGTTATTTGTCTTTGTCCTACAGAAACTAAAAGTCTTTGATCTGTAGGAAGATAGGGGAGGAATGTGAGAGGATAAAGGAAAATGGGATCTGATCTAAACTATGATTGTGATAAAGGAGAAAGTGAAGAGAGAATGGTCACTCTTTGTGCCTCACAGGCAATTCTGGGGACATGCAATGAAAAGTTCATGCTGCAGGTTTGAAACAAGTGTTAAAATGTAATTTTAACATAGTGCAGAATGTCGCTGTAGCCAGGAGATATGCACATGTCAAGATTTTGGGTAAATTCAGAAGAGATGTATGTGTGGAAGAAAATTCCAGATGTTAACATCTTTGGTGAAGATGTTCCTAAGTCTCTGTGAGAATATATTCTGTATCCAATCTCTTTTGTTTGCTTTCTTCAGACTCATTCCTAGTCAGTACTGTAGATGTATTTGTACTTGAACCAGTGCGGCTCTCTGTCCTGATTGCCAAAGCTTCATTTTGGCAACATGAAGAAATACATCTTAAATAAGGTGTTCAGAAAGCTTCAGAGTGACTACAATTTTATTGTCCCTTTTAATTTGTTTTATCCACCCAGTCTTTTACCAGTTGTGCAGTACCCTCAATGAAATTCTTCACTGCATTTCATGTACTATTGCTTAACATAAGTTCAATAGGAAAACAAGGAACTTGTGATGTTACATAAGCACATCAATTTTAATTTCAGAGAACAGAGAAGTGAGAGGCCAAATTGAAAGCTGTGCAGAAAGACCAGCTGTTTCCAGGAGCTTCACAGCTCCAATTTGCCACTCCATGGCTGTGACTGGACATCTGCCCTGTCACAGCAGTAACTAGAAGTAAATTAAAATCTTACTCACTGCAGCTTATTTCTCTCTGAGAAGTCTGTGAGGCTGCTGTACCAAGGAAAAGTGCTAATTCTTAGCTAATGTTGGTGAGAAAAACTGTCCGGTGGGGAAAAGAGTTGGAAGAAATTTTGGATTAAATGTGCCAGCCGGGTTTTTATTTAGCCACTAGATGGCAGGAGGGGATTAATTTTGTGTACTGCCAAAAGAGCAAAAAATGGGCTGTGCTGCAGCTGAGCAAAAAGTTATGTTCCACAAAGCAACTGGTGCACAGGCACATTTTTGGTGCACAGCCTTGCACATTCTGGCAAGGCTGTGCACCAAAAATGTTTAAAACATGTTTAAAGAAAGAGTCAGCTAAGGATTTCAAATGTGTATTTTATTTTCTTAGCTAACTAATATAATTTTTTCTATACAAGTTTGGGGTTTTTTACTATGCTATGTGTGCTCCTTTGACACTTGCAAAGATTTAAACAAAGTCTTGCTTCTCCACAGGAAGAATTAATAACTTCCTTTGGTATCTTTTTTGTTTTATTGGAGACCTCCATTAGGGAGTTTGATAGCAGCAAATGCATTTTAGCATCCAGGAAAGCTAATGTAACATGAAATGGAATAAAATTGCACTGTGTTAAGTAGAGTGAAGATTTCTCTTAATCCTAATTAAGATAAATTAGGATTTCTAATTTAAAAACCAACATAGGTTTTTTTTTAAAAAAGCTGCTTCCAGAAATTCATAAGGCTTGGTAGACTTGCATTTGCACTGTCAAGAATCCTGACTGCTCATGGGCTTCAGTGAAGGAACAGTACAGAAGAGTTTTGTTATTAGTAGTATCTAGGCACCAGTTTTATCCTAATTTAATTGTATAGAACCATTTGTCATCCGGTTACTTTTATCTGCTCCAGCCCTACTGTCTTGTTTTATAGTCAATATTCCCCTTCTCATCTGGAAACAGTTTAAATATCACAATTTAACTAAATTAAATAACACAATTTAAATATCTATTCAGAAATCTTTACAAATACTTAGTTACAAAAGGAGGTGTGTGATTCTATAGTGCCCTCAATGCAGACACATTAAATGGATTGTAAATAAATCCCACTAAGAAATTTTAGAGGTTTTGTGGGGTATGCAGTCACCAAGAATATTTTAGCTGTTTAACACTGCAAATCCAAAATATCTGTAAGATATTTATTTCTGTCAAGTCACACCACTTTAAAATTTGAGACTTTTGAGTACTTTGGAAGTTTCCTGGAAATGCCAGTGTGCCTCTCACTTTCTGTAGTGCAGTGGTTGTGATAGTTATATTGTTACGATACCCACCAGGTTTGTAATTAGTATTTAGATGAAAAAGATTCATGGGTATATAAATTTTCTTTTCGTATGTACAGTGTTTATTTGGGTTGTAGGACATCAAAGTGGGGAAGCGAAGATGTTACCAAAGGCTGTCTGTTTTAACTTCATGACCCTTGTCTCAGTACAGCCATATTTCTCAACATAAATAACCTTGTCCTTCAAAGAATAAATACTCATTTTTGAGATTCATCCTCAGCTGAACCTCAGGTCTGGAGTTGTAACAGGTGTAGAAGGTTGTCTTTGTTTCAGCTAAGCTTTTCTGGTGTTCCTCTGTCTTTTGGGGATCTATTTTTACAGTATCACATTCATTCTGAATTAGAAGGCACCCACAAGGATCATCGAGTCCAGCCCATAAGTGCCTGTATGGGCATTACCAACAGCTCATTTTTATATTGATTTGTCAAAGAAGCTGCTTTCAGGTAGAACTTTTATGGAGAACAACTTCACAGGGATGCAGATACATATGTTCTCCAGAGTTGTCCATTCTGTTACACATTTTTCAGTGTCAGAATGTAATAGACCTTTCAAAATAAATATTGCTAAGAAAAGTACCTCTTTTATCCTTAGATAGACTAAAAATAGCAAGCTACTTTAAAGCAACTAACAGCTGATGAATCATTATCTGAAGTTATGTTCTGGGCTGCAGCTCAGATGTCTGAGCTGACCTCCTGTTTCAGCCTCATGTTTCCTTAATGTCTCTAAGGAAGTCACTGTCACAGCTCCAAAATCTGTCACAATATAATTTTAATTTTGTTCAGAGTTTGCTTGTTCTGCTTAGCACAAGGTAAATGTCAATTGTTTAGGTTCACCTGAAAGCATCAAACATAAAATTTCAGAAGTAATTTATAGTCTGGAAAACTTCCTACAAAGATAATTAAGAAATTGTAACAAAGAAAACAGGAATGTTTCATTTTTATTACTATTTTTTAAATCAGAGGTGGTTTTGGTTTTGTTTTGTTTGTTTGTTTGGTGGGGGTTTTTTTGTGTATATGTGTGTATGTCTGTGTTTTGGAGGTTTTGTTGTCGTTATTTTGTTAAAGCAATTTTTTTTAGCTCTGGAAGTCAGCTTCTGGAGAACACTGCAGGAATATTTAACAATGGGTGGAAACTGTGGCCAGTGCTTCTACTTTCCCTTGGATGCTTACTGCATTTACCTCATAGGAAAAGCCCAAGTGTCTTGAAATAGTATTTAGTCTCTATTACAAGAACTCATTGATTCACAGTCAATATTTGTTTCCAGTCTCCTTGGAGCCTTTTTAATGTGAAGTAGAGCAAACACTGTGTTATCCAGGAACTGTATCTGAAGTAATCACAGTCAAGTATCCTAATTAAGTTTTGTAATTAGTGTAGTAATTTATTTCCTTCATTACAACAAACTCTGGCCTGTATCATACAGAATTTGGAGGACATCTGTTTTGTAATGTGACATTTGAGGTTTCAGTGCAATCCAAACAAATTTAAGCCAAATTTATAATAAACCAAAACTGTTTGAGGGTAAATATGTCTCGGGGTCTTTTGGGTCGCCCCGAGATAAGTTAGAAAGTCTCTTTTCCCAGCCCAGCACTTGAAGAAGGAGTCAGGGCTCTTCAGTTCTCAGTCTCAAGGTTGTTTATTGTATCTTATCTATAAAAAATGTTCTCCTGCCCTGCCGAGGTCCGTCCATCAGCACAGTCCCAGGCACTCTGCCTGCCCCGGGGCAGTGCTATGTCTTTATACTAAAAACTAAATATACAATGTTTACAATCACTTTCCACTACCTATCACCTATGTTAGACAGTGAGCTTCTACTCTAAACCAATCTGTAATTGCCAACATCACAGCAGAAGATGGAGGCCAAGAAGAAGGAGAAAGGCTGGACACGCCCAGATCCCTCCATCTTGCCTTCTGAACCCCCATACCAGAAACCCCAAAATCTACTTTTCCACCCCATGATAACTTCACTATTATTCTACCTAGACTGTTGTGGCTTGCTGATCTTATATAAGGCTGGTAATTTGCTCCACAGGTCATAATCAAAGCCACAGGTGTTTGGGCTCCATGCCAGGGCTTCTGAGCCCCCTGGCAGGGGTCTTGGCCATCCTGGACAGCCAGAGGGATGTTCTGGGTTCCCACAAATATGTAGGAAGTAGTTGTATTAGTTAAAGTATAGGGAGGCTTTGTAAACTAAGCATGTTAATTTGCATTATTGTGCTGGAAACATTCATTGTGTGAATTATGTAGGAATGGCGGATCAGGTTTTGACAGAAGGAAGAGGAGAAGTGTGCTGTCCCACCTCCATCTCAAAATCTATTTTCCTGTGCTCTTGCACAGGAGCAGAGATAGAATGAGTGATGGGAGGGTGTTTTCTGCTTGTCAGCAAAGGTGGCTGGGGCTGCATGACCTCAGCTGGCAGGGTGCTGGCTCGGGGGCTTTGAATGGCCCCACAGAGCAGAACAGTCCAGCGTGGCCCAGCGCTGACACAGGCGAACGCTGGGGCCTGAGCTCACAGAGCCTCCTGCTCTCTCTGCAATGCAACCCCAGCATGGTGGGCTCCTAGCAGTGCCACAGAACACCAGACTTGCTCCTGAGCACAGGCTGAAGCTGTTTTCAGATGCAGTGTGGAGTACCATTTGATGATGAGCCAAGGTATTGTAGAATGTTATTTACCTCCTTCCTTCTCTGGCACCTGTTTGGAAAAATCATGAGTTTATACCCTAAAACAGTTCAGTTTAGCTAATCCTAGCTCCACTGGCATTTTGCAATTGCTAATCCTTGCCAGAGTGTTCTCTAAGCATTAGTGTTTGGAGGGCTTGCTTTATTTTGAGTCATTTTCCGAGCAATCCATATGTACCTGTTAATTTCTCTTAGTACCTGTGAAAGGTAAAAGAGGCTTCATCTTTTTTTTTGCATAGAATTGTCAGTTGCCTATGTACATTGTACTGCCTAGGGTATGGTCATGCAAGATTTCAGTTTCCAGAACACCCACAGAAGGTATGGAGGTGCAGGTTTTCTAGAAATGAGCAGAAAGCCTTTCAGCAAGCAAAATCCTTTATTTGTAAAAATTTACCTTTTGAATGTTTTTTGGCTGTTATGTTGCATACAATATTGTGAGGCCTGCATGGCAGATATCCTGCAGCTAATTGGGAAGCTGAATCTCAATTACAAAGTGATGATTGAGAGTTTAGAACTCTGTTTTGCAGGCATCACACCACAAAATTGTCATGTGGGTTGTAAGTGAACCCTAAAATATTAAATGCACAAAACTAAGGGACTGCTACCTGTTTCTTTTCTTTTTACTTTTGTCTTTTTTTAACTGTTGTGAAATGTGGACAATATTAGATATTTTTCTGTTGAAACTTCTTGTCCAAAGTGCAGCTGGCTTAGTCCCAATGCACTTGGTCTGCTTCATTTGTATATAATAAATTAAATTGCAGTTGTGGTTTTGATTTGAATTAGTTAAGGCCATCACTAACACATACTTAAAAAGACAGGAAGGCATATTTAGATTAACTATCAGAACTTCAAAAGACATTTACAAAGTATGCCAGAAGTTGTAGTCTGAGGCTTGTTCTTTCAAACAGCTCAACTCTTGCATTATACTGTGAGTTGTATTGGACTGAGTTTCTCAGTTTTCCAGGTTTTTAGAGAAGATTCTCTCTTCTAATTGGAGATGGATCTGAAACTAAAATGGAACAAAAAACTACAAGAGTAGCTTAGGGTCTGAAAAATGTCTTATAATGAGGTATTGAAAATGTATCCAGTGTTTCAATTGATGCTAAATAGTCATACAGGCACTAGCATTGTTCTCTCTTCAGGGAAACTAATGTGTAATAATCAAAGTTAGGAATTTTTTTCTGGACTGAGATCCACTGTAATCCTTCATAGTGGATGTTTACAATAAGAATGCAAACAATGACTTTACAGTAAGGATGGTTTGTTCAATGCCTTTTCTCTCCAGGGGGCACCTGTCAGTGAGCTAACCCACACACTCTAGACATAAACATTGCACAGATGGACAAAATGTGAATTTTGGAAGTATTCTAGTTTAAAATTATTACTGGATAGAATCCCAGAGTGTGTCAGGTTGGAAGGGACCGCAGTGGCTCCTCTGGTCCAAGCTCCCTGCTGGAGCAGGGGCATCCCAGAGCAAAGGGCCCAGGATTGCCCCTGAGATTGGCTCAGCTGGTTGGAACACAGGGCATCAGGTTTTGTACCACCATCCCCTTGGAAAGAAGCCACATGATCTGCAGTTGCTTTATGAAATACATTTGTTTAGACTTCATTTTGTGATGGAAGAACTGAGACCAAGAAATACGGAGTTACTTTCCCAAAGTTATTCCACAGCAGAAGCACAACTCATTTTGGTTTGTTTAATACCTTTCGTCAAGTTAAATGGGCAAAGCATAGCTAACATATGGCCTTAATAAATATATTTTATTCTCTGTTGTCCTCTCAGATGTGGTATTAAAAAATGTAGAGAAATGCCAGGACTTCTTTAAGTAAATTGAAGAGGTTTATTTTGCAAATTTTCTGTGAAATCTGTTACAGTACAGTTTCATATGTCAGATCAAGAACAAAAGTACTTTTTTAGTATGACACTATTTTTTTTTTGGATGAATGAACTCAGTTCAATGTTGGAAAGAATTTTTTTAATGATAGCTTAGGTCCTTCCCAGCTCTAGTATTATCAAGATAAGTTCAAGGAAATAATCACATTGTTTACCTAACTCCTTTCTTTTGATACTGCTACAGCAATATTCTCTGTTCAAAATGACTGTGTTTACCATTATTTGAAGGGCCTGTGACACGAGTTTCCAGATGAACAAGGGGTACTGTCCTAGTTGGTTCCTGACTTCAGATTCATTCAAAGAAAAGACTCTGCCTCTGTTGGCTTTGTCTAGTCAGCTGACAATCTGATTCCAAAGATGCCCTTAAGAAGTCATGAACTAATGAGCATTCAAAAAGATGCTGAAGGCTGATTAATTCCTGTGGCCCTGTTCTTGAGAGCATTTACAGTCATTATTTGATTGCCTGAGCAGTCCTGCTGCTCCCAGGAGGGAAGTGGAGTGGGTTTGTTGGGGGCTGTGGTGTTCCAGGAGTCACACTGGCCATTCCCCTTTATTCCACCCATTCCCAAAAATGACTTTCAAAGTTTGGACATTTCAGCAAACCAATACATAAATAGGCAAGGGCAGCACAGACTTCGTATATCATCAATAAATATGAACTTCAGACTCCAGTATTATCAGCTTAGCCTGTTTCACTGAAATTTTTATTTCCTTTAACAGATGAAACAAGATCCTGACAGGGAACAGAAATCTAGGAACACTGGGTTTTTTTGTGTGGTATTGTGTTTTTTATGTTTGCTATTCTAAATTGCAGCTGTCAGTTTTCATGCCTTTTGTGTAAGACATCTGTGTGCCATGGTTAGCAATGTAGGGGAAATAATATTTAAATGCCTTTTTGGGGAACTTCTGTGTGCAGTTTTGTAGGATCACTTTTCTTCTCTCTGCTAAATGAAGACTTTCTATTGTGTGGAAAATATCCTGACTTTAATATTAGAATTTTTTTTCAGTTTTCTTTTGACATCTATCTGGAAGATATTTTAAAATAACCTTCTAAAGACTGGTGATTTTGTTGGTGCTCATCTATCAAAGTCAGCAGTCCTTTGCTAACATTTGCTAATAGGGAAATTGAAAGTATGCAATGCTTACTTGAACTTCCTCCTATACACTTGCCCATTTTTCCTCAGGAGACTTCTGTTTCAGCTAATCAGCTTTTTCTTTCAGTTTCTCTCGTGGCACATAATTTGCAAGCCTGAGTATGCACTTCCAAGTGCACTGTAATACAGTTTTAGTATTTGGTCTAGACCTTGAGGTTTAGTCTTCATCCCATTTAATTTATACTTTCTGATTTTTAACAGTAAAGGAATATTCATTTTTATGAAAGACAATTCAAGTAGTGACACATTGTTCTCGTCCAGAAATGTTGCTGTTCTGCCAACCTGATGCAATATTAATGGAAAAAGGCAACAGGATAATCTGTTATTTGCATGCAATTCTAAATCTGTATGACACTACCAAAACAGATCTGACAAAGAACAAAGAGTGTGGCTTAGGGAACTCAAGATCTAAAAAGCTCTAGTCAGGTTTAACAAGTGTCTTTTGCTTGATATTGCCCACAGGGTTCAAGATTAAAAAAAAATTCAAAGTGGGGAGAGTGTACAGTAATTAGAGGTGTATAATACAGTGAAATTAGACTGGATAAAGGCATTAAAGCTGAATAAAAGTATTAAAGCTGGTAATTTGAAGAGAAGTTTATGCAGAAGTAGGAGATCATAATGCACGATCATCAGAAAGCATCAAAACTATGAATTATGGAGCCCACATCAGATCACTAATTATTGAGGCTAAAGTAGAAACATAGAACAAAATATTGAACCATGTTTTGGCTTATTTATAAATTTTGTTTCCTGTTCATTTTTTTTAATGAATAAATCTAAATTGATCTCTAGCGCACTCAGTTTTACTGCACATAGCTTAGTGATGCCTTGGAAGGGAAGGATCAGTGACTACTAATGGTGTGAGGAATAATGGCACAGATGTAATTAAGACCTGAAGAATGAGTAAACAGTAATGAAATTCAACTTTCTGTTTAGTCCAGGCAAGTTTGAATCCCAAAAGAGGGAAATTAAAGACAGTAGATGTCCGAGAAGCAGAAACAAATCAAGCAGAGGGCACATAGTTTAAAACATTTTATAACAGCATATAACTGATCAGTGGAAACCCTTTTGGAAAATACAGTAAATAGAAAGCTTAGAAAGAACAGCAATAAACATTTATACTACTAGCTGCTGTCCAGTTCAAAGTTCAGAAAAAAAGATTTAAGCTTTCAGTCATAAGTCTGCCTGTCACTGCCAGGAGATTTCCCTTGAGGCCTGATTATTACTTATTTATAACTTTATTAGTTATCATTACAAGATCTGATTTAGCTTGTTAAGTCGGAAAAGTTGGGCATTATGCTGTCAGTGTAGTCCAGTCCGGCAGTTCCCATATTGTGCTAGGTTGGCACAGGAGCCAGAATCTTGTCTGGACTGCAGGTCCAGGCTCAGTGTAATCCACAGCCTTTGTTCCCTTATTTATTCACTTGGGACTGATGCCAGAAGATTTCTGGAACTTTTTTATTGTCTGCCAGTAAGGAAGTGATAGGCGTGACCATGCTGTGGGTTTTTGGGTTTCTCATTAACCTGGGAGGAATCACTGGAGTAAAACCACAGTGTCCTGTGGAAGGGAATGGGGAAATGAGCTGCCAAGGCTTGTCTCTGGTGTTTGCCATTGACTGGCACAG
>NW_005054300.1:489300-503319 GCF_000277835.1 Geospiza fortis | reverse complement strand
TAAACTCACGAGTGTTTCTGCATGAATGAGTGCGAACTATTGACCTTGGGAGTGAGGTGGTTTCAGAGAAGTTGTGTGGCTGCATTGCTGTGCCACTTAACCCTTGCTGCTGTTTTCAGTGGGGCTTTTTGTGGGGTAACGTGGCTGCCTGATTTCTGGGCTGGATTAGGTCACTTCCAGGATTTTAGAAGAGCAGACAGTGTAAACATGTTGCTGCTCAAATGGGTCCATCCCTAAGTGCTGACAGCTGCTCATGGGTTGGACATAAAGAGAAATGTGTGCACAATCCCCTTGAAGATCTCCTGTTGTCTATAACAGCCACTGTTGTTTGAATGACTTTTTCAGGAAATCACTGAAGCCAGATAAATGTGTAGAAACTAGAACCTGTGGGCTGAGGAAATGCCTCTTCATGGACATGAGTGGTTTATTTGCGGTTCTCAAATTTCTTTTTCTGTCTTTCACAAAGAACTGTCTGGTGATGGAGAACCAGGGGGAATTATAGGTTAAAATAAGAATCCAAAATCTCTTTGAAAGTCAAATGTAATATCAGCATCATACAGCTCTGACTGATTCTTTAGAAGAATTAGTTAAGAATTGGTTAAGACTTTTTCTTGAGGCAAAGCATATTTAATTATTGCTTCCAGAGCCCCCAAGAAGCATATGCAGGCGTAATATCCATACTTGCAATTTGTCAGGGGAAAAAAAACCCTGTATTTCCAGACATAATCCTCAAGTAGATACAGTTCAATATCTTGTTTTTCAGTCTCTAAGGGAAGTCTAAAAGAGGACATGATATTAAGATGGTCACATGTAAAAAGAGTATAATGGAAGCCTGCCAGGTGCAGCTATTTAATTTGGCCCTTTATAATAGACTGTGACGGCACTCAAAGATAAGATGAAGCTGTTTTGAAATTGAATTGCAGTAGCATTTATACATGATGAATCATTTAAAGGAGGTTTATTATAGATTCCAATTGGTCTTGTCCTTTAGTAATGAAAAAAAGAACACTTAAAGCTAAAAGACAACCATTGTTAAATCAGGCAGGTAAGAAAATAGATTCCCTAAACTACATTTAATCAATTCATAGCAATCTCATGTCTACAGGTTATTATTGAAGCAAATAAATTAATATTTCTTTAGGAAGATGTCAGGATGAGAATAGTGAAAGTACTTAAATTAATTGAGCTTATAGGAAAAATTTAATGTTATAACCAAACTGTATTGTACAGTTCTTTGTGTTGTGAAAGTAGTTTATGTTTTCCTCTCAGACATCAGCACTAAATACTATTGGAAGCTGGATGCTGGAACAAATAAGAGAGGTGCCAATAACTTCTTCTGCCCTTTCCTGAGCATTGTTTTTAAGTGGGCTCCAAAGCTTCCTTATAATTCTGGGATTGAATCAGACTCCTTATAGGCTCTTCCTGGTGTCAGTTTTTCCTGAGGAAATCTTAACCACACCTGAAGCCCCCTGCTTGGACCAAAAAGTCCACCTGTAAAAGCAAGTACATCTCATACTTGTGGTGTGCATGCTGGCTGTAATTGATTTGGTATTCATACTTTATTTAGATTAAATCTGTGAGTAATGTCTGTGCTATCCCTTGGCATCTCTTTCTAATCCAGTGTAAGGCTCCAGTACAGAGCAAAAAGATCAGTACCAGAGAAGATTTATTAATATAACCCATTAACATCATTATTATAATAGTTTGATTTGTTTTTTCTTAGGTTTTATTTTACAATGTTCAGGTATCAATGATTACATTGAAATGTGCTTGGGTCTTTGCATAGATTCAGACTGCTGTTTGGCAGACCAAATTAACACCTGACTTGTTCACATCTGTAACCTTTTTTAGTAGAAACTACCTACTTCTTAGTCTTAATCTGAACAAAATTTAGGGATGATGGTGATTCAGTAAACAAATCACACAGTTGGGTAAACTGCATATCTTATGTTCCTGGAATGGCTACTGAGGGAAATGTGTTTGTTCTTACATTAATTACTTACAGTAAAAGTAAAATATGTCCAGAAACAGTTTGCAAAAGGTTGCTGCCAGCCTCACTTCATGCAGGCCATTTGTTTTATCTCTGGGTCAGGATCTGTGTCCTGCTGTTGGCTGCAGCTCCCTCCAGAGTTATTTCACCTCGTCAGAATCCATCCACACACAATAATCACTTCTTGGAAATCACGAAGTCTTTATCCCTCAATCCAAAATGTAAATGAAGAAAACAAATATTGGAGAAAGAGAAACATTGGGCAGGGCTGCACGAGTGGTTTGAATTACAGTAAATAGGCCATGCATGTGACTGGTCACTAACAATAATTTCATTTGGTTCCCCTAGAAAAAGGAAGAATGGAGAAGAAGAGCAGCCAAAGCCCTCTCTTAGTAATCAATACCGAATTGTTACACCCACATTCCAGTATAATATGGATTACAAGAAAGTTGGCAAATGTATTATTATAAACAACAAAAATTTTGAAGACAAGACAGGTAATGTTCTTTCTTTGATGATACTCATTACAGACCATAGAATTTTTACACTTTCTCTAATTAATAAGTATTCTATTTTTAGGACATGCAATTTTAATGAATGTTTTTATCTTTTTGATAAATAGTTGTTCCTAAAACTTTTCCTGTTCTCTAACACCAATGTTAGTGGCTCTTTTCAACATCTTTTCAGTATATGTCTCAAACACCATGTCTCCTTGCTGTACTAACTTCAAACTAAACCTTTGTTCCGGAGTTTAAAACTATGTTGTTAAAATTTGAACTTTGGCATCTGCAGCCCATGTTATAAATTCTCTGTCCCTGAGCTGCAGCTAAAAGCTACAAAAGCTAATATCTGTAGCTGTGCTCTGTTCACTCCTGCATTCAACTTTCCAGGCCACATGTGGTTTCAAAGTAGACAAATACTTGTGTTACAATCAGGTTTGTAGGATTTTTCCTGTACACTAGGCAAACACAGTAAGTTGTTTCCCCCAAAGATTCTGTGTCAGTTCCTTTTACTGGGTATAATAGGGACACTTTTCAATAGGTTTTCCATGGGGTGCTTTGTGTTGTGCTGCATAACCAAAAGGAGCTGGATCATCCTTAGAGCTCCTGTGTTTCAAGGTGCTGGGGGCACGCCAGCATTTTTCAGGATAAGATATGTGTTAACACTGAACATTGCCTTATTTTTAAAATCTCACAATTTGTTCTCAATGCTGCTAGAGGATTGTTTTAAAAACATGTCACCAAGACATTGTTTAATTTTATCAATGATAAACTTAAACATTTGCCTTCGAACACGTGAATCACTTTGAGTTGTGTAATGTGCAGTCAACCATGTTCTTTGTTTTCTGGCAGGAATGGGCACACGCAATGGCACTGACAAAGATGCTGGAGACCTTGCTAAGAGCTTTAAGAACTTGGGCTTTGAGGTTGATATACACCATGACCGAAGCCGTGATGATATGGAAAAATTACTGAAGAAAGGTAGAAATTCAGAAGCATAGAATAATTTAGAAGGGGACAGACCTTTGGAAATCACTGAATCTGCTCCCTGTTCACAGCAGGTTAAAGTAGAGCAGATTGCTTAGGCCCCACACATACAATTTTCTGTATGGAAGGATTTGTTTTCGGAATGGACTGGGCTTAATTCCACACCTCATCCCCCAGCATCAATTCAGAAATGCACGGTGTTCTTGTGAAGCACTTGTCCCATGTATTAGCTGAAGAGCCTTCATATTAGATGAGGAGTTCAGCCTGTTGATTCCAGTGGGCTAAACTCAGAGTCAAGTGAAGGATGCATCCATGTACTCAAGGTACTCACCACCTTGTAAAAGATGATCCATTCCTCGTGCCTGACAGTAGGAGCCCAGTGTATATTTAGCCTCAGAAAAATGCATTTGTTAAATATAATTTCCATTTAAAACGTGGCTTCCTTTTGACTCAGAAGTGTTTGCCTTGCAGCTGCTGAGGAGAACCACAGTGATGCTGCCTGCTTTGCCTGTATCCTCCTGAGCCATGGGGAAGAGGGGCTCATCTATGGCACAGATGGGCCCATGGCTATCAAGAGTCTGACTGCCCTGTTCAGAGGAGACAAATGTAAAAGCCTTATAGGCAAACCCAAACTGTTTTTCATTCAGGTAATAGCCCTGAGGTGAATACAGTGTCCTACCGGTGCAGCAGGGAAAACATGCTTTGTTGGTTGTCTGCCCTAGAAAAATCCTGTAGCTTGACTTACTGAATGCTGCTGGAGGTTTGTGAAAAAATGTGTTGAGAGAAGTTTGTCTATGGATCAAATTATTGTTTGTTTTTAAAAGATAATTTATATATGAGATTTACAGGTGTAAAGAATATTATCATTGTAATTTTCTACATGGTTTTTCTTGGTAATACGTGAACTTCAAAGTGGAAAGATAGACTCACTTCTGCAAACAGAGCTAAGGACAGTATATGATTTTCAATAGGAGTAATATTGTCCAGGTCTCTTTGAATTAAGGCTGCTTCTACAAATCACTGCTTAAAGAAACACTTTTCTTTCCCTCAGTAGCCTAAAAATTTATATTGCATTTTTAAACTACCATGTAAATAATTATACTAGTTAATACAATTATTAGTTAATGTATTAATTGTATTTGTTAAACTTTTAAAGACAACTGTTTCAAACAGCAGTAACTGACGTATAGTGGGTCTGAATTCTCTTTTTTACATTATACATAGTATTATTTACATACATGAGTTGCAGCAGATGTGGTTTTCCCTAAGCTATTAATCCATCAATTAATCCTCATCCTCAAAGGGAAAACTGTTTTAGACTCTTCATACTACTGAAGTGATGTTTCTTCTAATTACACTTTTGACATGGTTGCTTTATAGACTTTAAAATTATCTTAATAAAGGTAATCAGCCCTCTTACATAAGCCAGTCAGACTTGTTCTTTTGCAAGAGCTGTCAGTCAAAGCTACTGATCAAGAGCTGAAAATTACCCACCAGGACCATTGTCCCAGTGTGCCCTTTAGCTAAACCCACCATTAAGAGAAAATTAAGAATCAAAGAGATAAATGGAAAAGTATTAAAAATGCAATATATTTGTAATGGGTGGTCAAACACTAGACCACATTGTCCACACTGTAGAGTCTCCACCTGTGGAGTCCACTGTCAAGAAATTGTCCAGAAGTCACACTACACACAGCATTATGTAATAATTGGGTGCTGACAATAACTCTAGACTGGTAAAATTAATCATGGTTAGAATAAACCAGTGCTGACATGGCACTTGTTGACAAACAGCTGAGATGCACAGCCTCAACACCTTTGCCTCCCTCTTCTTACAGGATGTATATTTTTCAAAGGGTAAACTTGTAACTTTGTCAATGAACAATTAGATATCCCCCAGAATTGCATCTCTGCTTTTAATACATTCAAAGTACTGCTTAGAACTGAATCCAATAAAAAACTTTGATGAATACCAATTATTATAACACCTTGTTTCTGCTTACTGGAAACATGCTATTTGTATTCTCTGCTTTCAGGCCTGCAGAGGCTCTGAATTTGATGAAGGAATACAAACTGACTCTGGACCTGCCAATGACACCCTGGAGACAGATGCCAACCCAAGATACAAAATCCCAGTAGAGGCAGATTTTCTGTTTGCTTATTCCACAGTGCCAGGTAAGGAAAAGAGGGTCAAGATGGGGGTAGAAGCCTGAATACTCACCATCCGTACTGACTGGATTGGAGATTGAGCCCCTGATGATACATTTTACACTGATGGACAAAGCACAAAGGCTCAGTGTACATTGGGTATCCATCCCTTCTACACTGGCTGTAGAGGAAAAGGGAGATTACAGATGGCAAAGGCCAAAGGATTCCCTGTGTTCTGGGAATCTTGCACTTCCATGTCCTGGAGTGCTGAATGTGTGATGAAGGCAGGAAGACGAATAGTTACAGTACAATACTTATCCTCAGAAAGGAAACCTGTGTCATTTTACTTCTTGCAGATTCCCTAATGCCAAAATGTAGAATGGTTCTTGAGCAGTGTGAGGTTTGGAGAGTTAATATACATTATTCTCAGCTTTAATGAAGTAGGATGTGTAACACAGCCGTTAAGAGTTCAGCTTTCAGTGTGTGCATTGTCAATCTTTGCCCAGAATCTTTCACACAAAAGAGCAAAAGTCACGCCCTGTATTTTCTTCCCCGTCTTTCCTGTCAGGTTATTACTCCTGGAGGAATCCTGGAAGAGGCTCCTGGTTTGTGCAGTCTTTGTGCTCTGTGCTGAACGAGCATGGGAAGCAGCTTGAGATCATGCAGATCCTCACTCGGGTCAACTACGTGGTGGCCACCAACTTCGAGTCGCAGTCGGACGATCCGCGCTTCAGCGAGAAGAAGCAGATCCCCTGCGTGGTCTCCATGCTCACCAAGGAGCTCTACTTCTGACAGGGCACTTCAGTGCAGCCCCTGATGGAAGCTCAGGCTGTGGTTTTGGGTGGAGATGTGGTTGTGGACAGGAGTAACGCATTTTTAATAACAGACATGTGGTAACACGAGATTTTTTTGTAAGATGGGGTATCTGATCGATGGAGAATATGCAATATTTTAAAGAAGCTGTGGGCCAGCCTGACAGCTACCACTAATTATTGTGTCTTGATTTCTCTTAGTGTGGCTGTCATGATTTATGGCTACTGAAGATGTTATGACCCATAAAGCTTTTTCTCAGAAAGCAGATTGTAAATTAAGAATAAAACCAAAAAAAATCTTGCGACTCCTTCTTGTTCACTGCTAGCTCATGGAACCATAATCTCCTTGGAAATTTCCAAAGACCATCATATTATGGGTATGTCCAGTAATAAAAGAGTTTGTAGCTATTTAAAAGGGTGTTTCTTAGTCTAATATATTAATTTTGTTTTAATTGATGAACATTATTCATGAAGGCTAATGGTTGCTCTGTGCTCAATCTGGAAGTCAGTTTACTTAGTCATCATTCTAGCATAAGATGAATGTATAAAAAAATCAATATTTTTAGATTATTTACCTGAGCAGTATAGAAATGTAACAAATAGAACAATCAAAATTAAAATCTTCGTGAAAGATTGGCAAATTCTACTTGGATGGAACCATATTAAAGTGCCTTTGTAAAGATATTTTGCCTTGCAAATGACAGTTGACTGAGAGAACAACCTGAAACGGTGGCATTGCATTTCTTCTGCTTGCAGAAATAAAAATGTCTGCTTGTTGATTCCAAAGTTAATGACAAGGCTTTAAAACATTAAAATTTAATGTTGAAAAGGTAGAATTATATGTTCCAGTAAAAAAATGTGTGTTTAAATTTAACTTCTAGTTGCCAAAACTGGAAATGGTTACTTGAATCAGAAACCAAAAGTGCCTTCTTAGTTACTGTATGGTCTTGATTTTGTGTTTTAGAGTTTTGTTGGTGATCTTTATATTTCTACTTTTA
This sequence comes from Geospiza fortis, assembly GCF_000277835.1. NCBI lineage: Eukaryota > Metazoa > Chordata > Aves > Passeriformes > Thraupidae > Geospiza > Geospiza fortis. The sequence goes on along the minus strand of NW_005054300.1, from coordinate 495,884 downwards.
TATTTCCCTTAGTTGGTAGCTAGGTCAAAAGAAGTAAGTTTAATGATTTGGTTAAACTGATAAAGAATTAGTTGTTCATCCTTTTCCCTGTTAATGTACTCTATACTCCTTGCAATCTTCTGAGAAAATGAAAACCAAGTTAGCAAATTGTTAAGTTTATTTTCTTACAAATACTGTGAAATATTGAGACATATATTTTTTTCATGAGTCAAATTTACAGTTGTTTGAATTAAATAAATTATGATTTATGGAAATATTGAGCATGACATCAATAAAAATCATTTTTTTTTAAATTCCTTTGTATATCTGCATGTTTGTCACCCGATTCGGTAAAACAAAAACCAACCAAGATATATCCCAGTCTCTTTCTCTTTAAGGAATGCAGGTGGTCTCTGGCATCTTTTCAGGAGGAGGTTTACAGTGTCAGGGGAAAGGTAGATTAGAAAAGTGATTTGGCACTGGGTGACTTGGGTTGGACAGGCCATGTCCTCTCTTGGAGTAAACCAAAGTTAGGGGAAGTATTATATTGGAAATACCATGTTCCACCAGTGCTTCATCTTGCCCTTTATACTGTAAATTGTACAGTGCTCTAGCAGTGCACGTGGAAGTGTTCTCCTGTTGCTTCTGACAAATAGCTCCATCTTAAGCTATTTTCTGGAATTAAGGATGTTCCTGGTTTACCATGGCCAGCCAACATTTCAGTATTTGTTACTTCTCTAGAGGGTCTTTCATGTCTTTATAGTTCATTAGTATTTATTTGTTGAGGTCTAGCCTGTTTTTAAATTTCTGTGAACAATATTCCACTGTCTCCGGAACTTCAGGCCAGTTCCAATATATGAGATATAGAAAGATCAGCATAAAATCCCTGAATACACTGCCTGAGAGGAAAGATTAACTCAGAGAAGAAGTGAAAGACAGAAAAACATCCCCTTGTGTCAGGACCAGGATCTCTGCTGGATGTGCATTACTTCAGATCATGTCCAGATAAAATTAATAATATTTCAAAAGAAAATTGTATACCACCAGACATCACCCCTGAATGGTGATACTGACAGAGCTGGGATCTGTGCAGCTCTGAGCCTGAAGGAGCCCACTCAGAGTGAGGAACCCTTGACCCTTCCACTCCAGCAGAGCCAGCTTGCTGAATAGTGATTTACCTTTTTTTCCCTGATCAAATTTATGACTATTTTCTATTGGAAAGCAATTCCCTTGCCATCTGCAGGATTAGCCAGATGGTTTAGTGTGCAAATCCACTTTCATTATTGATACACTGAATGTTTCTGGAGAGAATCCCAAAAATTCACTTTCAGCCAAGACTAACACTGAAATTACATTGTCATGACATGGGCAGCGCAAGAAATCCTGCTCCACCATTGTATGTTTAACTAAATGCTGTTTAAGTCTGAAATTGGTTTCAATTTATGGTACTTTTATGATCTTTTAGGGTTCTTACTGCTGCTTTATATTCCAGCCATGGGTGGATATTGTGCTTTAGAAACAGCTCAGGAAATGAGGGGACTGTTCAGAAAGCTGAACCAACAAAACCAGGTTGTCTCCAGGTTTTTTTCCTATGTGGGAGACATTTATCACTGCCTCAAATGTGCATATTTTTCATTGCTTCTAAGTGAATATTAATCTTCTGGATTTCCCCTTTCCAGAGCAGTCTTTAGTTACTTCCCATGCAGAAACAGGAATTTCCTTGTGGGTCATATTTCAGGTGTTTGTATTTATACAAGGACTAGAAGAGGGCAGTCACAATGCAGGGCAAGGACTCGTCGTGTTTTGCTGCAGGAGGCAGTACAGGGAATCTGGATTTACATGAAAGTGTATTTCTCTAATAACCTTCTTCACCATGAAGACATTTTGCTTGTAAGTATTAACACAGTTTGTTTTCCTTATCTTGGAAATTTTTGAAGTTTTATAACAGCTTTCATCATAATAATTTGAGGCATTTTCTTTGCATTTTGACTGAAATGTCTCATTGCATTTCAAAAGGTTTGAAGCAATCAAATCCCTTAATGCCTAGCATACAAAAATCTGAAGGGGTATAATCATGGAATTGGCATTTTCTGTTTTGAATTAGACATAACCTGTTTACCATGTTGCTTTCAGTTGAAAAGACAATTAGATGTAACAATTAAAAATTTTTTCCCAAAAGGCAGAGTGAGATAGCACAACTAATCTCACGGGTATTTGTCTTCCTACATGCAAATCTTGACTTTTACTGACATCCAGAAGAGACTTTTATCCTGCCAGAGACTCTTGGAACATTGTTTTGTAGTAATTGCATTGTTTGCCAGTTGAGGTGACTGTCAGTCACACTGAACAGAACAATATATTGCCTTTCATTGCAACCCAAGGTGTGTGCCCCTACTACTGACTTTGTGTACAGTCATTTTTAGTTTTGGAAATTGCTTTTTTTTCCTTTTATTTTTCTGGTAGGCAACAGATGAAAACTCTAGAAGCAAATTTCGTAGCAGTTTGTACAAATTTCCTTTTATTTTTCTGGTAGGCAACAAATGAAAACTCTAGAAGCAAATTTCATAGCAGTTTATCACGGCATTTGTACAACAAATCTTTCTTCCCAAAAGGCAAAAATTGCAAAGGTGTCCCTGAAAGAAAAACTCAAAAAAACACTGACAGAAATGTGCAGAAACCTCTGATGGACCTAAGCTTGCAGTGGGTCATTCCCATTTACAGTCTAGAACAGGAGGAATGAAAGTTTATAGCTTTAGATGTGTCTCAGGGGTAAAATTCCATGTGTAACCCACCCCATTCCTGACCACCCTACTCCTGACTGGACCACGTTTACTTTTGGCACCATGGAGCAAAATAACTGAAGAAAGAGAAACAGAGGAAAGCCCTTGAATCTCTCACTGCAGCCAGGGTTCTCAGTAAAGAGCCAGAGAACAGCACTTGTAATCCTTCAGAATTTCCCAGGAGAGGCTCTGTGGCTTCAGGTGGCACAAGGGGGTCTGTGTAACCTCCTTGTAGGTACAACAACTTCCAGCCAAGACCTGATTTTGCAGGGAATGAGAGTTTTGAGGAAAGGCAAAGGGAAACTTTTGGAAAGGCATTGTATTAATACAACAAATCATTAAAATTGCCATAGTATTAAAACTGTATTTTCTACATATATTTTAAACTCTTTAGGCCAAGTTATGCCAGTTTTGTACAGGACTGATCATACTGGCAAAGCAGTGTCAGAAACATACACGGGTGCAGTATTCCTAGGTTACAGGTGTTGTGACTAGTGCAAAAGAAATGGCCAAATGAAGTTCTCTTGGCAGCCCTCATCACTTCTAGGCAAATCTTTCTGGCTTATAAAAGTGGATAATATTTGTTATTTGTAATTTTGTGATTGTATTACAAAATAACAAATATAGCATATAGTGTACAATTTAATATGATATAAAATTATTTATGAATATATTTAAATTAATAGTTATTATGGCTGTTTTATGTATTTTGATCATCAGTATGAAAATTAACCATTGTAAGATTTTTTTTATTTTCTCAACAGCAATTGTGTGTGCAGTGAAATGCTGCTCTGCAGCAAGCAAATTGAAAGGCATTAGTTCAACATTTATGCTCTTTTTGTTATCTGGGTGGAAGACACAATCAGGATGGCTTCTACAAGTAAAAGAAATTCTGCAGGTACAAAATTTCTTATACTAAAATTTCTCAGTGGTAAAGTGGTGAGATGATCTATCCTTACCCAAATGCCATCTATGAATTTCTTTAGGGGTGCATTTCAGATCACTAATTAAGAAGCTAAGACCAGACCCCAAAAGTTAAATAAGATCAATTAAATAAGGCAGCAGCTCATGATATCTTCTGTGCCCCTACATTTTCACCACCTTTACTTTGCAGTTTGGGCCAGTTGTCAGCATTAACACCAGGGAAGCAGGGCCTGGCTCTATATTTTATAGCCTTGATTTATGTTTGTTTTATGGCCATTTAAGCATAGAAGCCTGGTGCTAAGCAACAATTTCCAGTTCAAACAGGTCTTTTTAAAGAGATTAATTGGCAGCAAGTTAAGTAATGGTGCTGTTCATTTCTCTTTGATTAGTGAGAATTCAAAATACATTTTGCCCTGAAGGTGGAGTCTGCAAGCACGGATTCCTCATCAAATCACCACCTCTTCAACTTTTCAGCTCACAGGTATACCAGCACAGATTAGACATATTTCAGCAACCCCTCATATCTGCTGTCCTGAATTTTAATGAGACACAAATTGCTTTCTCTTTGGCAGAATTCCTGGAAAAGGCGTCTGTTTGTCCTGTCCAAGTCCAGCACAGGGAATTACATCCTGAAGTATCTAAAAGGCCAAAACGTGAAAGGCTCCATAGCTGTTGACCAGTATGTAGCACAAATGCATCATCTTTTTTATTTTGAGTCATGTATCAGCGCTCTTCAGTGGCCACTGATTGTGCAAGCACTTGCTCCTGACCCAACAGGTCAGGATTGGGTTCTTGATTCAAACCCAATGAACTCCACAAAAGAATCCCTTGGGATTTGTAGGCTTTGGGTGCAGCTAGGATATATGTAAAAGTGAAAATCCTGATTTGCTTTATTGTGATTTACTTTTGTGTGAGTGATTGTGATGTATCTGCCAGTGAGATACCTGGCCTGGCTCCACAATCCCACTGTGTTCCTGCATCCCAGGCTGTGTCCCTGCAGTAAAACACATTTCACCTCCTGTCAGGACAGTGCCATGCTTTCACTCACAGGTCAATCAGGACAGGCTGTGCCACTCTCAGCTGTGGCACACACCCTTTCCCAGCTTGCAGCTTCACAAGGTCCTTTGCAGGTTTGTGCAAAGGTCTCCTGACTTTCTCATAACCCTTTGGGCTGATTATGGTTGCTCACTGCCTCTTATTCTGCCAAGAAATTGCCCTGCTTGGCTCATTTAGGTTGGTCATTTCCCTCCTGTCAGCCCATGCCTACTGCAGCAAGACTGAGTGTCCCTGCCTTCGGACTGGTACCCTTTACTATGCCAGGGATGGTCTGAAATATGTGCAAGGGAAACAGAAAATGTAATGGGAAATGTAAATATTTCCTGTCAGATCTAGAAGTTAATACTCCAGGCTCCTGGAATTGTTAGGCAAGGACGTCACTCAACACATTGCTGTTGCGCTTCTTCCATTAAAAGGATTTACATTGTGAAGCTTTCAAAAATATTGCAGCTTGCTCAGTGGTCTGTGGTTACATTATTACCATAATTATTGTTGTTATTACTTTTATTAATTTGGCTTCTTGGAAGTTAATGGAAGTAGTGCTTCAAGTGCTTCAAGTATCCATTAAGAGTACTTCTGTTCCCCTTCCCCTTCATTAAAACTCTATTAATATACAATTTGTTTCAAATCATTGTTTTATAGTGGTTAAAAAACTTCCACAAGAAATTTTTCTTACTATTGTTTCTTTTCAAGATTCTGAATTAAACCAAAAGCCCCTTTTTCCAGAAATGAGGATCCATATTCTGGGCACTTTTCAAAAGTTAATTTTATATATTTTGCCTGGAGACTTTCTTTGTTGAAAGACCACCTCTTTTGAATGTGTGCATTTATTTTCTTGAGAAGTTTTTTCTGTGGAAAAATGTTTAACTTTCCCCTTGCAGATCACATCATATTTTGCTGTGCTCAGAGTAAAATATGGACATGCACACATATATGTGTGTGTCTATTTGCATGTAACTGTGTAGAGTTATCTAGGATGTTTCCCATGGTTATCTTCACAGAATCATAAGTATTCAAGTTGGCATAAGTAATGCTGAAATTATGGAAACGGTGAGGAAGATGTTTAAATGCCTTCCTGAGCAGGTGATGTCCATCAGCACTGGAAGCAGATGTTACTACCTCGTTGGGGACAGCAGGTGGGCATAGCAGGATGTGCAAAAGCAGTGGGACAGGGCTGTTAAACCAATGCAGCACTAAGCTGTGCCCCAAGGAAGGGCCCTGCTCCTTCACAGCCATTCCCTTCTGTGTCTCAGCTACTGATGGCCCAGCTCTGGGATGAGGTGATTCAGCTGCCTGATCCAATGGAAAACTGCTTTTTTTTTGTGGCATTGCCTCCTCTTACTCCTGGCTGGGTTAATAACAGATCCTCAAAGTGCTGGCTGGGGCTTTTGCTGCAGCAAGGGGGTGCAGTCTGTGCTGTTTCAGGCTGCAATTGAGTCCTGAGGAGGGGCAGGAGCTGTTTCTGTGGAGGTGATCAGCCACAGCTCAGTTAGGTGAGGGAGGAGGATGTTTGTCACAGTGCTCCTGTACTGCTGGTTCCCAGCATCTCCTCTTCAGTTTCCCAGTCACGAGCACGTCAGGGGGAATTTTTGCTTTTTTTGCAGAAGAGCAGCTGATGTGTGAAATTCTGATAAGAAGAAAAACACATACCTGGGTGCTGCTTGAGCGTGCCACCCAAAGCCTTCCCCTGGGGCGCGGCTCTCACAGCCCACACTCATGGGAAGCATTCCAGAATTAATCCGACTAAATCCACTGCAAGCATGAAAAACAGCTTCAATAGCCCTTCCATGGCATGTTTCTCATCCTGGTGGCCCAAATGCATTCCCAAGCCTTGTTAGCTCTCTG
>NW_005054300.1:485917-489271 GCF_000277835.1 Geospiza fortis | reverse complement strand
TTTTTCCCCTTGATCTCAGGAATTTTTGGTTTGGGCCCCATAGGAAGAAGTAGGTAGGCAAAAGAATTGGCCTTGTGTGTTACCTGTCAGTAAGTTTTCACTCCTCTTGTTCCCACTTCAGGCAGGAAATAGATGACTGGGTCACTCTGATATCTTCTGTCTGCAGGGAGGACAAAAGAAGTGGATGCTGCCCTCAGGTGACATGTTACTGTACTTTCTTGTAGGGGGAAGAAAAGGTATTTCTCTTTTTCATTACAAAACTCTGCAAAGGAATTTTCCTGATCTTTGCCTTGCAAGTTGCCTCTGACCTTGGTTATTCAGAAATTCATTTTCATATAAATCCTGTACCCTGGCTATACACATCAAGCAGGTATTGCACAGTCTGTCTGCACTGGGATTGATTTTACATTGTAGAAATCTCTTTGAAGAGTTAGCTATATATGGAAATGAGGGGAAGATTGATATTATGCTGCAATGAACCACACCTGTGATGCATCAGAGAGAAAACTTGTGTGTTATACTTAGGGTATGGATTTCAGATATATTTACATGTTGTTTTACATCAGTCTGTCAATGTTATGAATCAGCTGGAAGCCCTGGTAGTTCAAGCTCAGGCCCAAGTTTCTGCACTTTGTTAACCAGCCAGGCCCACCAGTTTAGACTCAGCTCTAAGTTCTCCCATCCCTGCAGCTTCCACACAGCTCAGAATGCAAGCAGGGCAAATTTATGTCTGCCTGAAAAATGCCATGCAGACAATTAGAAATAAAATATGAGCCATTAGAAACAAAATATGCTCTAATGAGATGTGTCAGTACATTTTAGCCCACATCCAACAGGTGCCTGTTTTCTTCTACTGCTTTTCCCTTATTTCTAGAACCAAGATCTTCCAAATCCAGAAGTCAGAAGCCGGACTTCCTCTTTGCCCCTATTTTTGAGTTCTGTAGATATGGCCAGCTTTCCAGACAGGCAAAGCTGCCAGAAGGTAAACAAATTAACTGTCCTTAATAACGAGTCTGTGCCTAGGCATGACTGTGACATTTCTTTTGCATAGTTGGTTTTTTTCCATCAAAAGTTGTTCAGAGTTTCTGCAGTGGGTACCTGGGTGGTCTCTTCTGGTGGGGTTCCTGAGTAGGACCTGGGTGTTGCACCACAAAGGAAATGCTTTAAGAGGCAAGTCTGCGTGTAAATGAGGGCAACGAGAGACAATCCTCACTGGTTGTCTCAAATGACTGGTAAATTTTAGTGAACATTAAGTAAACTCCTGAAGATTTGCTTTGACATGCCTTGGCAGAGGCATGTGATGATTGTTTTGGCAGCTGCTAGCCACATTCCTCCTGATTTGTGATTGTGCTTTTATTTCTCTCTCTCTTTTTAGGCTGTAAAGATTAGCGGAGAGTTCAGATCCAATTCCTCTCTGCCTCACTGACTTTCCCCTCAATATTTAAATAGAAGGGAGGGAAAGCATTGCTGCTGTCCCACAGCAATTGCAGTCCAGTGTCAGGGTGAAATAGCAGCCAAGGAATTGCTGAGTTTCTGTAGTCATAAAGCTCTGTGAGGAAGCTGAATGTGGGTCAGGAACCTCCAGTGTATCTTTATGAGGAGTTAACTTTTTTCCTTTTTATACAGGAGAATGGCTCCTCAGAAGACAAGAACAGGCCTTATTCAGATCCTGGCCCCCATCAGGCTCAGTGTGACTCACCAAGAGGAGTTTTCCCAAGCCTGGTGAGCAGAACAAACCAAACAGCTCTTGCCTTGTTCCGTCTGCAGAAGTGAATATTGGCTTTTATCTCACCTGGCTATCTGTGACTACAGATTATCCACCTACTTTCCTTGCACATCGAGTTGATTTCCACTATGAAAGTTTCAATATTTATTCTATTTTCTTGTTTATCACTGAAAATGATCTTCTAAAACTTGCTTGAAATACCTGTGTTGAGGGGTTTTGGAGTCAGGGCCTCAGAGTTTCTGTTCAGCAACTGCAAATTGTGGCAGCTCTCGCAAGCTTGATGAAGAAAGCTCTGCATTTGCACTGGTGGAGGATTTGTCCCTCCCTGCACATTTCTCAGCTGTGCCACAGTTGCTCCTAAATGGTTTATTTCTTCAGCCTTTGCCAGTAGCAATCGAGTCAATGTAACTAGATTACAGAACAAGAGCTTGTTAAATTGAGGCATGTCTTAGAACTGACCTTCTGTCAGCATTAATACGTCTTCAAGTAATTTCACTTGCATATCTAGCAGGAGCGATTTGGAAAGATAAAAAGATGAATGTCATCTTGTATTAGTGGCTAAGTGTTCTGACCTGTGTTCCCCGACCCAGTGCCTGCAGCAGTTTTCCTCTGCTGTGGATTGCTGCCTTTGCTGCAGAGTCCAGAGGACAGAAGGCACAACCAAGGCTCTACCACACCCCTCTGCAGCTTAAACCCATCTTTATTGACAGCTTATGCATTGAACTCTGGCCTGGAGTGGCTGAGAGACAGGGCAAAGAGTCTGTTCTGCTATCACAGCTAACAGGGTGGTAAATCACATGCTGCAATCACCATCCTTGTATATAGGCTGACAGCAAGTGTGAGATAATGCAGCTAAATTTAGCGGAAAGAAGTGAATAGTTGAAACTACATTGCAATGCCATGGGCAGTCAGCATAGCCCAGCTGGTGCACAGTAGTTTATAAAGTTGCAGTAATTCGGTTGTGAGTCTGAGCTCTGAAATCCACTGAGTTAACCCTTGGTCTGATTTTAACCAGTCCTGCTCTGCGTGTATGTCAAGAATTTCTTTGTGTCTCTTTCTTGTGCATACCTTTTCTGTCTTATTCATTAATTCTTCTCATACCTACAATGCCTCAGAGAGCAGGTATTACATGCAGCTGTTCAGGCTGGGACAGGCTGACCATGAGGGTTAGAAGATAAGGAATTTGGATTTTAGCTTTTTAGCCTGAGGCAGAGGGAATAGCACAAAGGTCATGTTTCTGTTTTGGCATGTGTGAAAAATAAATAACCATGCTGTATAGAGAACAAGAAACAACAATATTTGTTCATTGGATAAAAATATATCTCTTGCCTCATAAGTTTAACATCTGTTAACATCTCTGGACATATTCTCTGCTCAGTGACATGCAGACAACTGACTTCCTAACTAATCCCTTGCATTTACTTCCTTTCAGCAGTGTGAGTCCCCACTTCAAGCATCTGATGTGTTTTTATTGGTGGTTCTCTCATCCAGGCCCAGATCTTGAAAGCTCTTTGTTAAGTAATTGTCGCTCATGCCAACAGGATGTATCTTACCATGTTTTCTGTGAATATTTGCTGATTCTGTTACTTCTCCGCAAAAAGGAAAAATGCATATTAATCTCTATAACT
>NW_005054300.1:454694-485865 GCF_000277835.1 Geospiza fortis | reverse complement strand
TGAGGAAAACCTGCTGTTGTCAGATCCAGAGGAAAACATGAAAAAGGATGAAGAAGATTATTACCAAACTCCCAGCAGTGTTTTAGCTAAGGTAGTGTATCAGCTGTGGGTTCTGCTGCCCTGTTAACAGCTCCAAGGACACAGGAGACATTTAATGAGCCAAAGAGGAACTGGTAGGAGGAACCACTTGTACCTTGCAAAAGGAATGCATAGATAAAGCACTAGGTAATAGAGCTTTCATTTATACCAGAAAAAAAATACACTAGATTTATTCAAAGGATCTTCCTGGTGCAAAGTGGGATTTGGACAAAAACATTGTTGATTTTGTTGAAATTCCCCAAATTGACTGTTTCATTGTTAATGGCTTTTGCCTGTTGTATAATGGGGTAGGGTTGGGGGTTTTTTCTGAAATTGGAAGCTTCATTTAGAGAATGTAACAGTACATTAGTTTTATATATTTTGAAATGTCATTCTGTTGAAAAACCAGTAAGCTGCATAAAAGCAGTACTTTTAAAACACTGCAGTACATTTTGGTATCTGCATTTCACTTCTCCTGAAGGCAGCAGGAGAAATCATGCTGCTAATTTTATACAGATTTTGACACCCAATTTGGGAGGCTAATTTCAGGAGAAGATAAGTGGTCAGGAGAGGTGGTCACTTTTCTGCAGAAGTCACAGACTGTACATCTGACTGAAGGACACTAAAAATGGTTATGTGGTCACATAACCTAAGTGCTCTAAGTCAAGCATACCCAAGTACAACTCTCCTTTTTCAGCCTGCTTAAATTAAAAGGCAACAATGGTTTTTTTTTTGGTGGTAGTACTTCAGAATATACAGAATATAGCTGGTCATGTCCCAGTCTGGCAGTGCCAAAATTCCAGCATTAACTTTTAAGTTTCAAGCACCTTTCTAGCTCCCAGTTTCTGGGAATTGACTGATTTGAGGAAACCCAGGCTATATTAGCCAAAATGCTGAAACAGCACGAGCACTGAACAAAATAAGGAAATAAATAGAGGTTTTTTCTGTAGGCAGGGCAATGACATTAATGTCCTATATTGCTGTGTGTTTCTGGCAGTGCACTACTGAAGGATCAAAGCCTGACCCTACAGCTGAGTCTGATGTCCCTGTGCAAGAGAAGCCAGTGCAGAACAGCCCAGTAAAGGAGAACATTTATATGTCAATGAAATCAATGTAAGTAACAACTTCATTAGGGTTTTGGAAATTCAATGTGGCACGGCAATAGAGATAGAGCTGACATCTCTGGTATTTGTGTAACAAGATCTACAGGCTGCATCTTGTTTGAATGAATCCTTGTTGGGTCTTAGTTCACAAAGTTCAGCATTCATGGAAACACTGGAGTCAAATTCAAACTCATCAACATGAAATTTAAGCTCACACTGCAGACTCCTGCACTTACAAGGCTCTGACTGTACCATGCAGCACCTTTTGTTGACTCACACTTTTTCTGGGTTTTCATGACAGCAGCTCGCCACTTTAGTGAGTCACTGCAGCCAAACTCCAGCAAACTTTCAGGCAGGTGCTCTCCACAGCAGGCAGCATTATCCAGAGGTTAAAAGAGAAAGGTAGAGATGGGGCATTAGCTCCCAGCTTTTCCATGAAGAAGTTGTGTGGGTTAGGACACGTCCTCCCTTTCATTTTGCCATCCAACGAGTAGCTCTGTTGCTGTGTGTTTTGAAGGTACAGTGTCACAAAGAATGACCTGAACTTTGTTTCGCAGTTCTAGGGCCACAAGGAAACCTTACAACCTGCACAATACAGCAAAGAATACTGAAGACAATTGTGTCTGCAGGGTAAAGCTCCTCCTGAGCCAGAGGAGGGGTCAGTAACTGTGTTAGCTGTGGCCTGACACCTGCAGACAGTCAGATCTTGGGCCACATGGAGGGAGGCAACTGGAAATGCAGACCCACTAACCAGACAATCCCAATAGATTAATTCAAGCTTCTCTGTGTCTTTGGGACCCTCCCCCCCAGAGGGATTAACTATAAAAACCTCACAAGGTTATGCCATCTGAGTTTAAATATACCAAGAGCAGCTTTTGCTACTAACCCCAGTCTTGTTTGGGGCACAATGGGGAGTCAGCTCCAGGCAATATAAGGCTTATCAAATAAAACTAAAATTATTTCAGGTAGTTCTGAGTTATCACATCTCCCAAGGGACAGCTTTACATCCCTGCAGAACCCAGTACTGCCAAGGCAATAATCTGTACTGTTTCTTTGTCAAGACATGCTGTTAGCTGAAATGTTTCCAGGCTTAATAAATAGTTTTTGCATACTGAAAACATTTATTTTGAGATTTATGGTCCATTTTTAGACGGGCTGTTTATTTTACTTCGATTTCATTTTGTCCACTGCATATTCTACAGGAACTTGTTATTCTTCGCTTTATTGAGGGCTGCTTGATCCAGCTTCACACACAGCAAGAGTGCCTGGAATTGTCAAACCCCTTAACTTTTTATCATCATCCCTCTTTAGTAAGCTGCTGGATGAGACATGCCAGCTCACGTGCAGACGTGATGGGCTCCCATCCCCTCCCCAATGCCAGAGCAACAGTGCATGTCCAAGAGACTTGGAAGCAGACAGAGGCACAAAATTCCCAGAAAGCAGCACCAGCCTGCAGCCAACCCTCCAGAGAAGGCAAAGCTCATTACCCCTCTCAGTGGTTCACTTGTCTATACTGCTCAGGTAAGTGTCTTCTCCAGCTGGCAGCAGAGAAGACAGACATGCTCATGGGTTTCATCCTGCCAAGCATGGCAGCATTCCAGAAGCACTTTAGTCATGCTTTTAGTCATAGCATTCAGTTTTAGGGAGTCTGCAAGGAGCAGGGGGTTGGACTCCATAATCCTTATGGGTCCCTTCCAATTTGAGCTGTTCTGTGATTCTGTGGTCTCTGATGTTTTTCTCCCACAGCCAAGTTACAGATGAGATGCAGCTGCAGAAATTGGATATTTTCGTACCCCTGGCTGATATTAACAATTACCTAAAACTTACTGAAGCAGCAGGACGAATATGGTAAGTCTGGATGTCTTGTGGCCGTGCCTGTGAGATGGGAATAAGTGTCAGGCACAGAAGTGTTCAGCTGCAGACACCCATGTGCAGTTTTGGCAGGGCAGAACAGGGCAGGGGCAGGGCTTGCTGGCACTTGAGTGATTCCTTCTGCCCTCTCTGATTCTCTTTGAACTTGAGTTTGTATTTCAAATGCTGTTGTAAAGAATCTAGCATGCTGTGGAATAATTAGTGATGGTTTCAACCAGAACCAGATCAAAAATGTACAAAGTCATTGAACGTGTGTGTCATATCCAGAGGGCAGCCCCACAAATGCAATCATGTCCAGAAAGTGCAGTGATACAGGATATCCTGTGTGTCTCCTTTGTTCTCTGCCCTCCTCAGTGTCTCACACTGGGCTGGTCCTCTCAGGCTGGGATGCTTGTTCAACCACGGAGACCACGTGGTGGCCGTGAATGATCTGCAGCCCCAGGGTGTGGAGGAGGCTTACTTCTTCATCAGCAGGTCCACGAGAAAGGAGGTAAGCTTGCCTAACCTTCACTCAAATGTATGAGCCAAATGAGAAAGCAATTCCCTCTTTTCCATTTCAGTTCAAACCTGTTTCCTCTGGTCTAAGTTTGGCATGAATAACTCCAGCACCCAGTGTCTCCTCAGCATCATTCTGATGTGGTGCCTGGTGTTCCTGAGCTATGTGGGGAACACAAGGCCAGCACTGCAGAGTTTGGAGAAGAGCTTGAGCAACACCAAGAGATGTTACTGGGCAACCATAAACTAGAGTTACTTGGGATTTTTTTGCCTAATGCTTATAAATTGCAAGTTTTGGGAAATAACCCATTGCCTCCAGTGGATGTGTGGTTATAGTGGTTTGGGTACTGAGGGCAGAGCCCTGGACTCCTATGTCCCATTGCTTATCAAGCACTACACATCTCCTTGTGTGAGACTGCACTTTTTGAAGAATGTGGGACATTTCTAAGATGTTCTTTAACCCAACTGTGATCCACAATGAGTTTCTGAACTTGTATGCAGTATCAGGTTCATGACCCATTTCCAAACACATTAATATTTGAATTCTGCTGAGAAGGTTGAGGTCATGAGATGCTATTGCCATCTAAAGAAAGGAAAGCCAGTCTCAGCAAGGAAAAAAAATACTCATCTCTCTTAATGGAGAATTTTTATTTAATTAGTTCAAACACAAGTTAGATAGTTGCACAAATATTGACCGGATATAACAAGCTACAAAAATGTCCCTTTTTTTTTTTTCTTTTTTAAGGTGAAACTTACTGTATGTAGGATTCCACATTCATATACCTTCCATGCTAAAGGCTGCTCATGTTCCTGAAAAAAATTACCTCAAAGATTAAGTAAGTACCAGAACTCAAGGGAGAAGATCAGGGAGGAGAAGGTGATATATGCAGAGATAATCATCTTCCTGAGCTGCCAGACATCTTTTGTTGCTGAAGTACAAAGAACAGAGAATGTGGATGTTGATTTATGTCCTAATAACTTGTTTTGTGGCATGAATGGCATGTATTTGGCTTATATTTCATGTTGCCACATATTTCTGTTACGTGGAAGAAAATGAGGGTCAGATAATTTAGGTGACCTTTGCACTGTGTATACTTTTCATTTCAGCAGAGAATACTGATTTATGGCTCTGCTCGCCTCTTTACACTGAGTTACTTTGGTTTATTAGTGAACTCCTAATCACTCAGAGGTGGGCAAACAAGTGCTCATTTGTTTCCCAAACAAGGATGTTTCCTGTAAATATTTATTTGTGGAAATACCTTTCTTGCATTGCTACCATAGAAACATGACCAATTTTCAGCTGATAGCACACCAAAAGGAAATTGATAAGGAACCACCTTCGGGAGAGCTCCAGTGGGTGCCAAAAGGGAGTTTTGTCCTGTCCTAGAGTGACCTCTGTTGCTTACAGCACCATGGTGTGACATGGCAGAACACATTCCTGTGTCCTGCATGAACATGGACATTTGTGTGGGAATTTTCACACAGCCATACTGCTGTAAAATAGATAGTGGCAATATGCAGTGGTGTGGCAACAGACAGAGTCACTGGGTTTGAGTACTGATCATTTCATCTTGCCAGACACGACCAAAATAACTACTGGGTTTAGCAGGCACGGGAATACTGATATTAAGAGATTTATATAACCTTTATTAAGGTGAATTTGGCTCAATGGAGGTATTTATCCAGCCCCCAACAGAATAAGGGCAGGTTGGCTGCCACAGTAAGGAACTACACTCACTAAAAATCAGCATTGGTGTAACTTACTTCAGTAGTAAATTTGACAAATTTGCTGGGCTTTAAAAAAATTGTTATAAAATTTTATTCAGCTGAAGATGAAAACAGCATCATGTAACTCAAAGAAGGCAAACACAAATATGTATATAATCTATTCAGACTCAGCTCCTGTTCAAAAGATTAATTTCCAGGCTGAATGTTTCCACAGCCTGTCACTTCTGCCTTTGAGATAAGAGCGTTTGGGACGTGCTTGTTTCTCAAGGTGGAAAGGATCACATTTTGATTTTTCTGTTTCAGTGGTGTTCAAAGGCCTGTTTGTGCTGAATTCTGCATAAATACAGAGGGAACTCCCAGTTCTGGAACTACAGAGGCTGGAAATGGAAGCAAACACATTCCTTGGGAGCTCTGCTCCAAAGCTGCTGTGGGAGTCCTTTGCTCTGCACTGCTGCTTTGAGCACAGCAGATCCATTTCTGCCTAAGGAGCCCCTGAGGGATGGGATGGCTGGCTGTCACTGTCCAGGGCTTCTTCCAGCCCTGAAACTCTGTCAGTCTGCTAGGACAGTCCCCATGGCCTGAATCCTAAAATCACAGATCACCTACTTCAAGAGCATCTACTGAGGATGTTGCCCTCAGCCTTTCCTGGCCAAAGTTTGCCTCAGCTCTTCTGAGCTTTGGAAAAGGAAAGTCCAAACTTTTCTGTGCTGTTCCAGGACTCATCTCTCTGTAAAATCAGGAAATTGTTTTCTACTATTTATCCCAGACAATTTTTTCAGAAAATTAACATGATTTTTTCTTGCCCTCTTTTCAGTGGGCATAGGGAATATTTGGATTGCCACTGTCTGCACAGAAATCTTCATTATGGAAGATATTTTTTTCTACCTATTCTCCCTTCTCTTTTTCTTAGATCAAACATCCTGCATTCTTCCATCATTTTTTCAAACACTTCCTGAAAATGGTAATGCAAGACAAATACCTTGTATTTCCAGTTATGGATGAACAGAGGAGGTGAGAAATTGAAATTTAAAGAATTCAATTCAAATTTAATTCAAAGAATTCAAACTCTTTTTGAATTTCATCAAAAAGAAACCCAAAGCCATGAAGCAATTTCCTAAAACTTTAGAGAAACATTTCTCCAAAGAGGTGAATTAGTGGAGATCCTCCATGGTGGTGGGAGAAGAGCCACCTGCATGGAACCTGCTGCTGAAGCAGATGCTGAGCACTGCATGCTGCACCTCTCAGCCATGGAAGAATGTTACTTTTGGACAAAACCAGGATTTGGTTAGATTTAGCATGTACAGAATAATTCCAGAGTATTTTAGAGAACTGGGGGATTACTTCTGTGCCTCAGTAAACATTACTCCATAATGTGTTACTCCGTAATTGATCATTATGTCAGTTTGCACAGTGCTAAATGCAGATAATTAATGTCACATACTGGCTGATTCATAACACTTACAGAGATACAATATGGAAATGACATTGGTACAGTAAATTCTGCTAGGATGTGTGAAGTTGTCTGCCCACATATGATTAATAAATGTCCTAATACTTTGCAACACATTGTATGCTGCAAAACACCTCATTTTCTCCTAACACAGCCCTTCCCTGCCCTGCAAAGATTACCTGTAACTTCCCAGTATTCTGCAGCTGAATCACTTAACAGCCCGTTTAAAAAACCTACACTTAAATAAAGATTTAGGTTGTTTCCCTGGCTGTTAATTTGTAGCAGGTTCCTATGCTGCTCTCACTCATTAGTGGCTGCTAATACTTCCCCTTGGATTCCCAAACTTGACTCATGCTCTTTCTACTCCAGCATCTAGCTAGGAAGATGGCAATTGCCCAGGAGAAAAGCAAATCCTGGAAGAGAGATAAAGTAATGGTAAGGGAAGTCTCTATGTTGATGTGAGGTCATTGAAGTCAAGAAAAAGAAAAAGCCCATTGAACAGAAAGCACAAACCAGAGCACACAACCTCCACTCTTCCTCCCAAGGACAACGCTCCTGAGAGCTGGGCTTGGAGCAATAAAGTGATCAAGAGAGCACAGGTCCTGCAGGAGAAGGAGTCCAGCCAGGGAAGGTTATCTGTGCAGTGTCCACCCTGAAGTGAACCAGAGACAAGCTCTGTGTAATGCTTAATTCTCTTTTTAGAGTCCCTCCAGCCTGGGGATATCTGTATATGTAATAGGGATATCTAAATAAAAACCTACATATTTAACGGGGGTATCTGAATAACAACCAGGCATATTTCAGTGTGGCTGGAATTTCTGCAAAGGGAAGCAAAGAGGAGCAGCTGCAGTGAAGGGGAGTGATGACACCCTGCACACTGCAGAGAGAGTGGATCCGTGGTGAGCTGGGGACACCAGGTGCTTAATCTGTGTTCTGCCCCAGATTTTCTGGTGACCTCAGGAGAGCCATTTCCTCACACACACTCAGTAAAATTCAAGGAGTGGTTTCAGACACATTTGCATCATGTTGTCTCTTACCATGAATGTGATCTTCAGCACCACATTCTACATTAGGAGTTGCTTTAGCTCCCAGAAACTTGCTGGGAAAGCCTCCATCAGACCTGTATGCTACAGGCATGGGGTGTGTTCATCAATGTCCTGTGCTATGGGGAGATGCTGATGTGCTGGTTCCATGCCAGGGGAGAAGCCACCCTTGATGTCCTGCAGAAACTGGCTCACCTGAGCCCCTCCAGGCACTCTGTCCTGAGGGAACGTGGGGTGGTGTCCCCAGTGCCCTGCAAGGAGCTGGCTCACATCACCTGTCTGCTCATGGAAAGCTGCACCAGCAGGGATGTGGAAATCTTCCCAGCCACAGGGATTCCTCCAGGATTTCAGGCCCTTTAGGAGACACACTGAGATCTACAAAGGTGTTTCCCTGCTGGCGCTCCCTTGGTCAGAGCGTGTCACAGACATGGTTTATGAAAAACCCCTTCCTTAGGATTTTTTCTCCTGAGAAGCTGAGAGACCTCAGGAGCAAAATGTAAACAATGATTATCTGCTGCTGTGGAATGCAACAGGTGCATCTGGGATTGGTCTCATGTGGTTGGTTCTAATTAATGGCCAATCACAGTCCAGCTGGCTCGGACTCTCTGTCCAAGACACAAGCCTTTGTTATCATTCTTTCTTTTTCTATTCTTAGCTAACCTTCTGATGAAATCCTTTCTTCTATTCTTTTAGTATAGTTTTAATATAATATATATCATAAAATAATAAATCAAGCATTCTGAAACATGGAGTCAAATCCTCGTCTCTTCCCTCATCCTAAGACCCCTGCGAACACCAGCACAAGAGCAGGGGCTGGAAAGTGCATGTACTGACTGTCTGCCTTGGGTCTCTGGAGATAACAGGGTAATCTGAGATCTCCGGGGGCTTTTTTGGTTTCTTTCCCAGGGATGAACACTCCTTCCATGTGCATGCCTCACCATAGCCAGCCACTTCCCTCCTGCAGGCTGGCCAGCAAGTCACTGCGAGGAGCTTGGGGCATGCCAGGCAGTTTCTAGAAATGCCACTGGAATGTTGAATGTTCCTTTTGTCCCCTTACCACCTTCTAATTGATTGCATCCCTTAAAGAAGTGGAGGAGCCAGACAAGGTTGATACAAATCTTTCATTCAGGAAAATCACTTTAAATGAAGCCATCCCTTCACTGTGAGGCCCCTCAGCGACCAGGAGCCCTGTGCTTGCTGCTGACAGCTCCTTGGTGGCTCCATCTTACAGCAGGACCAGCACTTTGGGGGGCACCATGCTGCTCTGGTGGCAGCAGGGCTGGACTTGCCACAGCAAGTGTCTGACCATGTTCAGTTTTTCATCCTGAGTTGATCTGTGCCTGAGAATTTGTTTTGTTTATAACCCGGCAGTGGAGGATGAAATTGAAGCATTGGTGGGAGCATTGAGATCACAGCTGTCAGTGGTGCTAATTTCCTTTTAAAATGCTGGATGTTTGTGATGCTCATCAGTAGGGACATCACTGAACTACATCCATTTTTTTATTTCCTGCCTCTGTAAGTTTTCCCAAGAAATCTGTTTCTGTTTCTGTCTGTGCCTGTAAACACGGCATAAAGCCATGGTTTATGCCTCAAGGCTGTTGGAAGGATACTACCTCCATCAGTGATGAGGGTTGCCCAATTCTTTTAACCAGGAGAAGCCAATGTTTCTGAGTAGTTGCTCCTCAGCAGCATCTACTGATCAGTCACATATTCTACACCAGGACACTTTTTGCCAAAATAACCTCATTTATATGCTAAATGTCCTGAAAGTAAGTGCCCTGCAGGAATTCTGGCCTTCTGTCCTCCCATTTGCCCCTCTTCTATTTTATTCAATGTCCAAAGTCATTCTTCACAGATGTCATTTTATTTCCAAGCAATTGCCCTTGTGCTCCAGTTTCTAAGAATAAAAGGTGAATTCTGGCAGCCTAACATTTCTGAGAAATCCCCAGTAGTGGAAAAGTAGCTATGGGGGGGAGAACAAAGAGGAAGGAAAACTCAGTCACGAGGAACAACTACAAACAGCAAGAGGGACTGTGGATATGAAAAAAAAATATGTCAAAGATGGAAAAACAGGAGTTCTCTGCTGTAAGTACATTTTTGTTATATTTGGTGTTTTTCAAAAAGAAAGTCTGCTTCAGGTTATTTCCCAGCATCAGACAAGTGGCTGTAAGCAGCACCTTCCCTCAAGGTCAGCTAAAACATTGAAATAACCCAGAGCAAATATGTGTGCAGCCTCTCTGGCACCTGGATGAAACATCCTCTGCACAGTGCTCTGGTCACCCTGGGACCTCTCCATCCATTTGTCATTTTAAGCTCTGCCAGTGGCACACACGCTGATGATCCCAAGGCTGGGGTGATCACAGCGTTTGGCACTGCAGCCAGGGGACAGGAGGGTGTCTGTGCCTGCAGCGGGGGGTGGCCGCTGCTGCCATCCCTGGGGGGACCCACACCAGCGACCCACAGGTGCCAGCGGGCTGTGGCACCTCGTGGTGATTGTCCCTGCCTGGCTGCTGGCCCCACAGGTGAGCCCCAAGGAACGGGCTGGGCTCATGAAGGTGTCAGCGCAAAACCAGGCTCCTGCTGTGCTGCAGAGCTCAGTTCCTCAGATGGTCGCTGGGTAGCAGCACAAAGAACAGAATTTCAGCCTTACCTCCCTCGTTCAGGCAATAGATGCGACCAAGAGCAGGGCAGAGAGCCAAGTAAATAACAAGGTCGCAGTAACAAGAGAAATCCAGCCTGCCTTTCTCTGATTAAAGAAGCCCTGCTGAGATAAATGCTCCAATCCATCTCTTCTCTGAAGCAGGAGCTGAAAAGTGGGTCAGATCCTGCTGCTGGCAGTGCTGTACTTGGGGAGGTCTCTGCCAGGAGCTGACAAACGACTGGAGCGATCAGAAAAAAAATCAGCTTTGCTTCTCACAACAGAGTTCACTGAAATCATGGCTTCTGCAAGGAGGAAGATTGTGGTGGACAAGGAGGAGGGGTGAGAGGCAGCAGGAGGCAGCACATGTAGAACCCCACAGCCAGCCCTGGTCTTGCTGAACTCCAAAGTCACCGCTGCCGGCATTTGTGTCCTCGTGTCACCTTTTCCTCCAGGGCATTGCTTGTATCTTCCTCCCTGAGGTGCTGAACTTTCTTCCTCTTCCACCCCTAACAAGCAAGGCAATGTACAGAAGGAAAGGTGAACAAAGTTTAACTGAAATGCCCAAATGGGAAAGCTTAGAGGTTTTTAAAACTGCTTGGTTTATATAAAAACTTATTGGAAACTGGCACAAACAAGTGCCTATCTGCTCTGAGATACCAGAGCAGATGTGGCAGAGTGGAAAAGCCTTTTCCCTGCCAGAGTATTTGCTGGGGATTTGATAACAAGGTGCCATTGTACAACAGTGGGTAAAGGTCCAGAGTAGAAAGGAGAAAGAGAAGAGGCCTCCAGGCAGTGCAGGGCTCTGCCTTTGTGGGCTGCAGCTCCTCCACCAACCCTCCTGCCTGCAGACAGCAGGGAGAGCTGGCTGGATTCAGTGGGCAGGCAGCAGTCAGCTCTCCTGTGCTGTTTTCCTCCTCTGCAAACAGTGACAGACTGTTTTATCCCTTCATTTCTGTTAGAGGCTGAAATCCTAGCTTTTCTCTGCATTGCTGGGGAGAACATTAAATTCAGCATTCCAAATGCACATTTATAACCTGTACCACAATGTGGAAGTACAAGATCTTCAATTTTTAATATTGGTACTGACAAGCTTTCAGTATTTTGTGTGAATTTCATTCATGCTGGTCATAATTCCCACTATACACTAATACTGTGTGGTTCACAAACATTAATAGTGAATTTTTTGCAAACACATTTGGTTTGGAATGGTGGCTATTGAATAAAATTTCAAATTGCATTATTTCACTATAAATCCTTAACACATAAAGCAGCCTGTGACCCACCCTTAAAAGTAATGGTCTTTTTTGTTTTAGTTCTGAAATGAGAAGCAGCTGGTTTTCTGCAGCCAAGGGAGGATGAAATATTTGGGCTGCATTCTCTTGTTTTCAAAACTCACCTGCTGCTTTTTTTTCCTCTACCAAAGAAAACTCAACAAAGGTCATTCAGACACAGAAAACACATCAAAGCAATAACTGCATCTTTACCCTGACATGGAATTAAGTCTCCCAAAGCAGCGTTCAAATTCAAATTCAAAAATTCATGTTCAGTCAAAATCAATCCCTAATTGATTGCATTGTATGAAGGATGTATCTGAAGCCACACTTCCTTAAAAAAGAAAACATACTTAAATGGCAATTTATCCTAAGAACCAAAGCTCATACGAGCAGACAGGTTTGATCAAATAAGAGAAATATCTTTTAACCATGCCAATGGCATCTCAGTTCCTTTCTCCACTCCAAGTTGCTATCAATTGTTGTTTCAATCAAGGTTTAGAGAGATACCAGCACCCTGAAGTTCCCTTTAGCTGCCCCTATGCTTTTATTCTGCAATGTTTCACATGTGCCTTCCCAGCTCCCTCCCCAGGGGTGGCCACAGGCTCTGGGTGCTTTCATTTCTCACAGCCAGCCTGAAACCCAGAGCCAGAGCCAGCACAGCCAGGAGCTGCTCTCCTCATCTCCCCTCTCCCCTCCTGCTACCCTTTTCCAACAGGGTTGCTTTTAGCTCATTTATCTGCCTGTTGGGGTGATATGTAATCAGAGCAGGAGTCCTGATGGGAAATACAAAGTGATCCTTCAGAGGGGCTGCCTTTGGAAGCCAATCAAGCCAGTGCTGCAGCTGCCCCTGTCACTGGCTGTGCCTCCTGCCCTGAGCCCGGCAGCCCCAGACAAACAGGAAGAGCCTCTGGGATGTTCACAGCACATCTTGCTTTAGTGAAATCTGGTAAGATTTGGGTCAGTACAGGCTGACTCCTCCACCCCCTGTCCAGGGGACCCTGGTTTAGTGTTTCTATGGCATCACAGAGGTCTAAGTTCCCTCCACTGACTGGGAAAAGGTGGCACCTTTGCTGTAGTCAGAACCCCCACTCTCAACCAAAATTACAAATGCTTTAATTCATCCATCTCTAATGCCAGCACTGCCCAAAGACTGAAAAAAATTCCAATTCTTCATTAGGAAAAGCAGAGCCAGACTCAAAGTCCTAATTAACATCTGTACAATAACACTGAAACTTGGTTTATCCCAGGTCTGCACTCCCCAAAGGACTTAAACTGCTGAGATCAGAGAGCTGTCCCTTGGAACCACCAAGACAAGGGAAAAAGTCTTGTCACACACCTTCCCACAAAATTCTTGTTAGTTATATTTAGTTTTCCACATCTGTTTGTATGTCCTCCCACTCAACCTAATCCTGTTATTAATTCTCTTTACAATAAAGAGAACAAAAATAATTTATTCCTGGGTTTGGATTCTGAAAACACATTTTTCCATAAAAAGGAGGGAAAGTAAGTAGGTAAGATGGAGATCTCCTACCGTGAAGGTGGATGAAATGCTGTAGAATTCATCCACACACAAAAACCAGAAGGTGGAAGTGCAAATACAAACCAGAGAGGGAGGAATGAAAGCACCCAGTGGGCCAATGCAGGGATACCTACAGCAGAGCAGGGAACTGGAAAAAGCCTCCAGCACTAAAGCCCTTCTCCTTTGCTGACCAAAATGAGCCCATGACCATCTGCTGCACATCAGAGCAGGATTTACTGGGTCTGTCCAGCAGATGCCAGTTTCACCATTCCTGGGGTTAGTTTCAGAAATCAGTTCGCTTTTAAAAGAAAAAAGACCCAATCCCCCATTCTGTGTAACAGGCTAGAAACTGATAGCAGGAGGTCAAGAGCCACAGAGAGGTAACAGGTGCCTCACACTCATCAGGCTGCACTGAAAGTTGAATTTTTTGGGTTCAGAGTTACCAGTGGCACAAACTGAGGGAACTGCAAAAGCAGGAACAGCATCAGCCCAGAGGGAGAGCCCCCCCACCACACACCCACACACCCACACACACACACTCATTCTCTGTAGGAAGTCATTCTTGAAAATGCAATTATGGAAGCAAGGTGTTAGAATTGTGACTAAGATTTGACTCTGAGGTGCTTATTCCAGCTTCTCATAGTCTGTGCAAAAATTAGACAGGAAAAAGACCCTGAAGGACAAAAATAAGCATGCATAATTCCTTAACAATTCAACTGGTAAAAGCAATTGCCTGCCAAATAGTATCCCCAAATTTGCTCTGATTTGTACAAGGCATTCATTCAGGTTTGGTACTTGCAAAAGCCATAAAAGATACTTCTTCACACACCTCCAAAAAGGAGTGTGAAGAAGTATCTTCTTCAAAAAGGAATCCTAGGAATTCTCCTAGAAACACTCCAGTCCAAGACAGTTACCAGTTCTTGTGACAGCCAGCTAGCACTATGCACGATATAAAGCAAAAACTTCAGATTCCTTTAAATGCTTAATGTAAACTGAGGCATTTAACACTGCCTTATGTCAGTGAAATACTCATTCACAATTCTTTGAGTACAAAGAATCTTATTGCCATCAGTTCCTCAGTTATTTCTCTCACAAGACAAATAAAACAAGTGACTACACATTACAGAGCTCATCACTCAGAGACAAGGATCTGCTTATACTTACATTGATCATTAAAAAAATGTTTTTACAACATAAAATAGCACTGAGACAAGCTACTCTGAGGGGCTGGGGAAAGACTCTTTACATGTGATTCCATCCTGGAACTTTGGAACAGTTTTTATTTTAGTGATTAAGTTTTTACTAGTGTGCCTGCATGCACCCACATGCTTCAGTACATAAACACCAGGCAGATGCAGAAAAAGCAGCACTGGATAATCTGGTAGGAATTAGGGCAAAAAATGCAAAGTGAAATTTACCTTTCTGCTGCCAGTGCTAGTATTTGCCTTTCTTGTTTTTCCAGAATTCAGGTGACAAACCTGTATATAGACAACCCTGCAAACCCCAGTGGAGATTCCATGGTGAGGAACCACTTCTGGGCTCTGAACACCTGCTGAGAACTGGCACTGCACAGGACATAGGAGCAACTTCAGACAAGCAACATACACAGCACATCCACCAAAGATACTGCAGACAGCTTGTTCAGGTTAGCAACTGTGGCTCTGAAAGGAAATGCATTTTGCTCAGAAAGAACACAGAAGATATATTCTTTATTTTAAAAAACATCGCTAAAAAAAGGCAAAAAATCTTGAGCAGAATGTAGAAGTGTCTTTTGTAAACAATTGTCTAAAGTACATATGCTGCAGGAGCCCAAGTCAATCTCTCACAAGGTTTTTTTAAACAGTATTTAAATCACAAGAGTCAGTTCTGCCTCATGAAATGAGCTTCTCTGAAGCCTGAGCTGACAGCATGTGACATATGCTTAGTATTGCCTCATTTATTACAATAACTTATTTTCAGAAATTATCCTGGAGACTGTTGAATCCCCAGCATTACACATCTGAGCATCTCCACAACCTGAGGAAAATTAAGAACAGGGGAAAAGGAGCAAGAAAAAAATAACCTAAAATATGAACTTGCAAAAACAGTATGTTGTGGGGAAACAAAAAGTAATAGATACACAAGAAAGCAAGGTGCCTTTTTTTTTCTTTTCCCAAATGTATCATTCTTCAAAGAATGGCAGTTTAGTCCTCCCTAAATAATGCTTCATGGAAAAGGGAGATTAAAACTCATAGGAACTCAATTCCCATTCCAGTCTACTTCCTTTGAAATATACATTCTTCTTTATTTTTGCCTATTGCCCTCGGTCATCCAGTCTCTAAAATGCATTTCCATCAAGCTTCTGTCTCTCCAGTCACCAACATTGACAGTGGGGATGATTTTCTGTGGCTTCAACCACTGAACAAAACGCTTCATTTCCAGGTAACTGCTGTGCTCACTGTAAGGAATTCCTGAAATGAAAACAAATCACAGCCATCTGTCAGGCCACTGAGCTTCCTCAAGCCTTCCAGCTAAGAAATACTTTAGATAAAAGGGTTTTTTTAAATTCCTATTTGGGATCTAAAGTTTATAGTTAAGGTAAAACTACCTCCCTCCCTCCCTCCAATTTTCCCTTCTAGGAAAATTACCTTGCATTAAGTCACCAAGTCATTCATCAGTGCAAGCTAAGCAACATCAGTGACCTGGTTAAAGGGATGTTAAGGGTTTTAGCTCCACCCACCAATAAGAACTGAGAGGAAGACACATTCTCTCAGAAACAAGACACAGAATGAAATCTTGGCTCTGGAACTACACTGCCACCAGCATCAGTCAGGCCAAGACTCCATCCCTGAAGTCTGTACCTCTATCAGGTGAAAGTCTTTATTTGCATGACAAGGACAGGTACAAAATGTATTTAAAAATCTGCATTTATGGTGTTATCAATTACTCATTTCACAGATCTCTCCTGAAGAGATCTGTTCAGTTTCTCAATGAGTTTCCAGAAAAAGCAGCAGTTACAAAATCAGAGTTTCCAGAGTAAAAATAGGAAAAGCATCCACACAAAGCCAAATGCACTGAATCTTTGCTATTCTTATACCATATATAGTGATTTTTCCTCTTGTCTGAGGCTTGATATCCTCCAGAGAAAGGCATGAATCAGAGTAGGTCCATCCCGTAGGTTTGAAAGCTAGAATTTGATCAAAATTCTCAGAAAACTTATTCAAGTGATCTTGTAAGCCCTGTGGAAAAAAAAAAAGCACATATTTAATCCCATTAAATAGCTAATTAGACTAAAGTTTGGCCATTTCATGATGGAGAGGATTCAGACTACATTTTCTTTTCATGTGCTGGCATTTTTTAATTTTAATGAGCATCTACCTTGCAATTATTAATGACAAATATTGAGATTTGCAAAACAACTTGTCCCTTGGGATTTTAATTTCTTCATCTGAATTAGGCACATATGTACAGCTATGCATTACAGATTAGAACACATTAGGAATAATCATTCTTATTCTTATAAACCTTGCTCCACAAATCATTGATTTCTTCCTCTAAACTAGAGGTCAACAGCTGAGTGGAGACAGAAGTTGGTGAAATCCTTCATGGCAAAATCATCACAGAGGTTTTGACACCTGCTTATGCCCACAAGTAACCAGATTTAATTAACCTACCCCAAAAAACTTACAGCAAGCCAGTGCACAAGCTAAGTACTGATCTGAGCACTAAACCATGTTTTACCAGCTCTCCAAGACAGGAAGGAAACCACCTCTCATCTTCTCACTCTAAAAAGGAAATTACCTTGAAAAAATTTCCAAGTATGTACAATCTTATGCCTGCATAAAGTGAAGTCAGTATTGCTTCAAGTTAAAAATAGAAAATCAATTTCATGTGTCCTGTACAAAATCTTACAGGCAAATTCCTAATCTGAAAGCCCTACAAGGTTACAGAACTCAAAATCAAACTTTCTATTAGCAGGAGAGAGAGGAATACAAAATAAAGGCTGATTACAAAGGAGAGTAGAGGGGGATAGATGGGCTGTGATAGAAAATTATCTAACCTGTCAGACACTTGAGAACTCTAAAACAGGGCAGCAGAAAGCTGCCACATTTAACAACACCTTCAGTACAATGTCCAGTAGCAACATTTTAAAAGAATTTTTAAAAACTCTACCACAGAAGACATTTCATTCAGCAACAGGAATTATGGCTCACTGCTGTGACTTTCAACACACAGTGAATGTTCAGTCCTCACTTGATTAAAGGTATAACTGTAGCAGTCTAATTCTCCTTCACACTTCATTTTGGGAGTATTAACATAGATTAGGGTAATGATTCACATATTTTCTCCCCTTGCTATGATGAAATCTAAATATAGTACTTCAAATGCAATTATTATTATATTAACAATGCTAATCTGCTTTTGAGTTTTGTTATAAATCAAGTGTGCAGCAGTCATATTAAGTATGCAATTTCAAGCTTATAAAAAAATTATTTCTGCATTTCAATCACTTTGACTTCTGAAAGTCTCACCTCAATGCCAGTACAAGGCCTTGCTGAGTTAAACAACATGAAAGATTCACAGACCCACAGAACTCAGTTCCCTGGGAAGTTTCCACCACATAGTCAAGTTAGGCAAAAGCCTCAATTTTCGAGTTACAAAAAAATTGTTTGTTGCAAAAGAACCATGCATGCATTTTGGAAAAGATGGCCTCTTTCCCCAAAACAAATGACTGCTGTGTTTGCTCATAACAAGTCCATTTTAAATACACATTCCAATTTCTTCATTTATTGCTTTAGCCAACCTTCGCCCTTTTGAATGGAAAATGTATTTCACTGCTACACCAGCCTCCTTCAATCACCGTGACAGCCTGATATTCAGAGTGTCACTAAAGTCAGCAGGGTACACAAACAGATCCCATAAGATAGGAAAACACTCAAACATGATTAAATATTTAATTTACCACCAGCACTAACACCACTTAAACTCATCTGGCTTATTCAAGAACAGCCATTTGTCAGTACATACAGCAATCCCTGCATTTTACTGGGCTAAAACCAAATACTGTAGTGAAGTACCACATCTCTGGGTTGGTTTTTTTAAAAAATATTTTCTTAGTATATATCAAATGCAAAACTAAGATAAATGATCACATGAACTCATCTTTAAGCATTTAAAATTCCTTTTCAGGGTCCAGGCATGGCTTTTGTCACGCTGGAGATTTGTCAAGAGCCTGCTGGTGTCAGAGGTGAGACCCTGCCTGACACAACTGCCTCCCTTGGGAAGTAAAGCTGCCCTTGAGGATTTCCTCCATCCCCTGAAAGTCCAGCTCTGTCAGTACCCATGCATGCTGGGCCAGGTGACTTAGCTACCCAGAAATCTGCAGAAGAAACTCAAATCAATTCCTGTTTAAGACAGCACAACACACGAAAAATAAATCCATGCATATTTCCATTACTCATTTTCTGCTCCACCACGGAAAACATCATGGAACAAAGTTAAAGCATTAAGATACTAAGTTCCATCTCCTGCAGCTCCATCCAAACCATATAGCCTTTTTTACTCCTTTTTAGGTCAACTCTGACCTCGACTTGTCCTGCAGCTAAATACCATCTTGGTCTGAAGGATTTGCTTGAGATGGCACAGCAGGCCTGAAGCAAAACAGGAAAATTAATCCAAGCCTGTAAGGTATAAACAGCCATGGGTTTTTTTCTTTCTTCCAGGTTACTTTAATCTAAAGCCTGCTGCTTTACCTTACTGCCCTTCAGTATTTTGTCTATTTAGAATAACCTAGGAATTAGTCATCTTTCCAAACAAAGAAATTCCCAGAAAAAATTCTCAACAACAAAACTCAGTGTCTCAAATCTCAACCAAATGCGCATTTGAAATCAACTTAGATGAAATCATGCTTTAAAATTAACTGGTTTACTTGCTTTTGTGACAAATATTAGAGAACTGGTCGTTGGCCATGTTCATAGGCTGCCTCAAAACAGAGGCTCACAAGCAGAAAATCCTTTTAGACTTTTTCTACACTGGACCAGGTAAAAGACAGGCTGAAAACAGGAACTCCATATCACAATATATTAACTGCTAAGAGGACAGATCAGGCAGTCATTACATAAATCTACTTCAAAAAGGCCTGCAAAGAGCAGGTCTTTGAACAAGCCTCACCTTATCTTGTACAAGTACCACATCATGTTTGGAGAAGTTATTCATGTTTAATTGCATTTCATTTTCAATGTATTGCTACATGTCAAAGCCCCACTAAATAAATATGATCTGACAAGAGGTTAAAAAGCACCAAACACAGCACTGGTTGGGAAGAGACAAGAGAATGTTACTAGCACGTTCATCAACAGTCCATTTCCTGAACTTACCTTAAAATTAATTTGCATCATGGGAAGAACATGAAGCAAAGTACCCTTCCAGTCCACACTGATGAGGGAATTGACAGCTGCTGACTCCAAGCACTGCAGGGTTTTGTATTTGTCACGGGACACACTTGCCTTTGAGCCCAGAACTTCAGCAATTGCTTTAGGATTCGTTAGGAAGAAATCAGATAAAGAAAATTGTAAGAGTTCTTTTTTGGCTCGTTTTGGACATAGTCCTGATTACTGTACAAGATAATTTTTACTATTAGAAAAGAAATCCATATTCAACAGGATATAGTGTTTTGTATTCTAACATTAGGAAGAGAATCCTATAATGGGAGTTAAAAACCTTTGTCCCTTACATTTTAGCAGCAGAACTTTGTATGACAATTGGAAAAAGAAGGAAAAGTACCTTGATAAATTCTAAGTCACATTTGTTTGGTAGAGTGTTACTGAGGTCAACTGGTATTTATTCCAAAGATGCCAGAAACATGCAGTTTTTGGAACAGGTGACAAACAGCACACACTGAAGACAGACTAAATTTCAGTGAGAGTAAGTTTTGTATTGATGATTTTAAATATGCACAAATGGTGCATATCTGCCTGCTCTGAAGCAGACATTTGGGCAATCATGTTGGTTCCTGGTGCTGTAACTGAGTGAAGCATAGCACACAAGATCTTCACTTAGTCAGAAAAGATATATAATATAAACTGGAAGGAAAAGCTTAAAATAGAAGTCTAGTCTAAGAATAACATCCCTTTGCTGTTTCTTGAAATTATTAACAACAAAAATGTCATAAAGACCTCATTTATTTATTTTTTAATTACTCTTAGCAATTTTCTCACCACAGTCAATTAAAGAGGTTCATACAGTTAGTATATAAACTGGCCACATGTATATTCAGTGTGGGGGGAAGGTTGTAAACATGGTAGAACACTATTTCTTTCAGAAAGTTAAAACTTATTGATTAGGAAACTTAAAAAATAGCAGGAGGATTATGAAATACATTTAATTTCTTTACACTATATCTGAACATTCAGACTAAACAACCTTTTATGCGTTCAAGAAAGCCATCTTGTAACACCAAATTAGACATTAAATTAGTTATTTGATCCAATACACTTCTTTTACATACCTAAGAAAACTTTTTCTTTTCCAATGGAGTAAGTGCCACAGACAACTAGAGTTCGTGGGTTTAAAGTCACTGTCTCAAAGGCAATGTTGACAGCAAACTGGATAACCTCTTGTTGGGCAGGGAAAGTGTACTCAGGGCTACAATATCTGGGGCAGGGAAACAAAATATATCACTTTGTTACGAAAGATAAAAGACATCTGAAATTGCCATGAAGGCCCTCAAAACTCCATGTACTCAGGAAGTGAAAAAGACATTACTCTTCTATAAAATAGCACTCTGTTAGAAACACTGAGGTGCCCAGATGCAATTGTTGCAACAAAAACCACACTGAGCATATATCAGTGTTTTCTCTACAATTATTCACTGTCTGGTACTGAATTCTACATTTTGTTCTTCATAAATACCAAGTGCTCTTGCAAGCTTGATATTTCTGTCACGTCCTGATTATATCCTTATATCTATTTTTTGTCATACACACAAACCATAATGTAAGTCATTACTCATTCACAGAAACATAGGGAGCAGAAATGAAAGTCTGCAGCTGGGCATTAGTCATCATTCACACAAAACCAATTTTATATAAATGAATCAGAGGAAGGTCTGATGAAAACTCCCAAAACTGATTCAGCCTTTTGGCATTCTTTCACCTTTGAATTCCTTCACACTTCTTTTTATAATAGAGTTGAATCCATTGAAAACTAGTGTTCCATAAACCGGAACATTTAATGCATGAGTTTTCACACCCTGAATTTAATACCACTTATAAATAATGTGGTGACCTGAGCAAATACTTCGGCCTCTTTTCCACCACCCACTTTCATTCTCTAATGTAACAGCATAACCAATGAATGAACAAGCTAACATGTTTTTAATAAATCTCTGCTTTTATTGAACACTAAATAGAGGTAAAAAGTGTTATCACAGCAATGTAATTTAAAATTACATTTATTTGGTTCAAAGCCTTACTAAACTGAAAAGACTAAGAATAAGCAATTAAAAAAAATCAATTTCCAGCCAACTCACGTGGTATCAAGGTAAAGGGTGTGGACTTTCTGGCCCATCAGAGCAGGGTAGCGCTCCATGGAAGGGTCTGCTCTGAAGTCCCCTGTGTGCAGAATAACAGCCCCACTTGGCAGGTAGAAAAGGATCATTGCTGCACCTGGACAACTGAAACAAGCAAACAAACAAAAAAGCCCCACACAAATTATGCCAGCTCTCTATACTGATAAACTACTTTAAGAGATAGACCACCCTTCAGCAGTAGAAGCACAGACAGAATAGCATTTTAGATCATAGATACTATGCAGACTAATTTAGCTAGAAATTCCTGATTTCTAAAGGAATTCTGCAGCTAATCCTATGGCCACACACAAACTTGAGTTCTCACCTGAGATGGAAAGAAGAAAAAAACCCACATCAACAGTAAAGCAATCAAACATTAACTGCCTCTTTGGGATACCCCACCTTCCAGGCATGGCACAGATCCTGCCTCAGCTGCAATCATTCTATTATTTGATTCAAAGGGGAAACAGCACACCAAAGAGAAGCAGCATTCTTGTTCAAGACAAACAGAATCATATTGCTGCAGATTCATCTTCCTTCCTGCAGAACTTACTGGAGCGTTTTTTTAAATTCTATTTGCAGATTTTAAATGTTGTTCTAGATCTAGAAGTCCCTGGTTATAAATACAACTCCCTTACTGGTGACAGTAAATCCACTGTGCCTTCTGCAGCTGCTTGCCAAAGCTTTCTGAAGGGCAAGACTGGAAAACCTGAGTGGGACTATTTTAGATATCAGTCACCTGCAAAGGGTAAATGAAATCTCAAAAAAAGAAAAACTGGCATGAAACAAAGTTAAAAGGACAGAATTGGTGAACTCTTCAAGAAGCTGAACTTTGTAGCTGAGGTACGTACAGGTTTTAAATTGGAGCAGAGAATCAGAGGGACAAACAGGAAAAATGAGAAGTATACAAATTACATAAGCAACAAGGCTTCCTTCATTCCTAGAGAGGGTTCTCAGAGGACTTAATGGAGTTTTATCGCTTCAAGTATAAACAAATCCTACACCAAGCAATGTTCAAACCAGCTGTGACACAGTCCTGCATTTCAATGTATGTACTGCACAGAATGGAGTCTTCCTCTAGCCCATGGCCAAAAAAAGCACCAAGAGGCAGAACAAGAGCACAGGACTAAAAGTCAGGTGCTGCTGAACTTTAAATCCAGCATTACCACATAGTGCCAGTCTAACAGGCAAAATCACACCCTTTATCACCAAATTCAGTAGAAATCTTGTCCAGATTTCAACAGGCTTTTCTTCAAAGTTCAATTTTCAAAATGTTACCTAGGTTATGTCTCTCACAGGATCCAAAGTACCACATTTTATTTTAGCTCAGGATTTCCCTATCATCCGTTCAAGGTACAGAAACCTAATCTGTCTGATAACCAAATCTACTAGGCTCCCAACCAGACACCAAAAACCAGGAAGTGTTCAGACCACTAGAAAATCATTCAACCTCTCAAGCAAAAATTACGGAGCTACATGTTGTTAACACAACATACAGAAAAAAAGTTTAAATTAAATTCAAAAACAACCTCTGTTTCATTTTTGGAGATAACTCATCTATTTCAAAAGCTAACTACCTGTAAGAAATTTTCCACAAGGAATGCAGTGATACCTACTGATTGGCATCGAGCAACAGCACTTTGATCCCACTGACCACACACGGCGTGTCCATGGGCAGCACGTGGACATACTGCTCCTGGACCCGGAGCTTGCTCTTCACCAGATTGCCAGTTATCTGCAACACAGACAGGATTTAAAACAGGAACAAAGTCTGAAAGAAGCATTGTTTTGCTTTAGAAACAAAAGCTCTCAAAGCCAGACTGGCTTAGAGAGAAACTATAAGGCCCTGGGCGTAGCCAAGCCTTTCAGCAGCATTGCACCTCTGAAAAGCAGACTGAGAAAAGCTGTCTTCTTTTAGAAGCCTGTCAACAGGCTATAGTAAACTTTTAAAAGCCTGTCAACAGGCTCTGGATTGGAATCAGAGAGGAGGCAAACAAGGGGGAAGAAGATCTGTTGCACACTATCAAGTCAAGAGAAAGAGGTGGGTAAAACCTTCTTTAACCAAGTGAAGAACTTTCCAGGTACAGGGCCCTGGACCTTATCAAGGAGAGCAGCAGTCACTCCAACTGCAAGGGCAACACAGGACACAAGCATTCCAGGAAACTTCCAGAATGAACCATAAACAGGTTTTTTTTGATGCAAGCTCTGGATATGTTGATTAGGCAAGGTGCCCTACCATGTTACAAGTAAAGAAGAGCTGGTTGGACCTACAACAGCTAATGGCAGTCGTGGCCATTCAGCAGCCCAAAGTACAGGACACAAAGCATCAGTCTGAAATAATTCCACTTGCTTAACGTGGAAAAGAGATGGCTCATGCAGAATCTATTTCAGACTTCCATCACTGAAATAGTTTAGAGAAAATGGAGCCAGATTCTTCATGATGCACACATACAAGTTGCAAAAACAAAAATTTCAAATGTATTATCAGGGAAAAAAAAAACCCAAACCAGAAAAAGTAAGCACTGCTACAGGTTGCAAGGAGACGTAGTAAAATCTGGCCAATGCTCAAAATTTGACTGACAAAAAGAGTCCCTGCAGTCTGATCTAACTTTGAAGGTAGACACACACTGTGCAGAAGATAGGTCTATGTGACCTGTACAGATCCTTTTTAAACCTGATTTTTTTCATGATACCTAGGGAGGGAATTTTCACTAATCCTCTAGATCGGTCAAATCAAGGTAAGGATTTCTCACAAACAAAATGCACTTTCCCCTGTACATATCCACTAACCCAATAAAGGACCTCAACCACTGATCTTCTCCTTACTTTCATCAGTACAAAAGTGAGTACAGCTGCATAAGGATATGATGGCATCTAGTAATCTTGAAAAGCCTTACCTTATTACAGTAGATTGGAAACCTGAAGTTTTTTGTCAGTCCACTGTAGTGGTCAGAGTGAAAATGAGTAAGGAAATAAGCTGTGCAGCCTTCAATTTCCCCATACTGGAAGGCATCAACTGTAAAACCAGTTCCTACAGCAAAGAGGGAAGAGAAGCCAGCCAGTGAACATGCAAAGTTCAAAACCAATTTCTAATCAGATGTTGTTTTTGTTTTTTTCTTTCTTCCCAGTTAAAAGGTAATAGTTATTCTGCTTACAACTGAAGGAGCCATTTAAAGATTAATGTGTTTTGTGTATCAGTCAGCAGTGGCAAAAAGAGATTTTCACAAACTAAAAATTATCACAAACTGCTCACAAAGGCCCCCCAAATATGTTGTTCAGCTGCCCTCTTATACAGATGGCAACTAGTTAAGCAAATAAGACACATTTATCTGCATTCAACTGGTATTTTTGGAAGTTTTTGGAAGATTGAAATCTAATATTAATATTTTAACACTAAACAGGTAACTGCAGCTTAACAGAACTGCATTTTGCAATCAAACTGCAATTCTTCAATTATCCTAGAGTTAATATTTCTCTTAAAGCATGCAATAACATAATTATTAAGCAAGCAACCTGGGGTTTTCAAATCTCTCTGCTGAGATGAAATGTGCCTGACTTTTTGTACGCTTTCAGTGTTTGTATAAAGATGTTGCATAAAGACAGATGTATAGAAGACAACCTTCTCTCTGCAGATACTTCTTTTAAATGCAAACATGCTGATAAACAGTCCTTTTCCATTGGGTTATACTTTCTTAAAACCACCAAATAGTGCACAGAACTAATTCAGCTGGTGGCTCTCATATTTTTCATTTTATGTTACACAATTTTCCCAAATTTCCCATTTTTCTAGGAGAACTAGAAAGAGTTCCACTTAATTGAGGCTAGAACTTCAAGTCAAAAAACCATAGCAGTCTGATCTAAGTAAAAATCCTTAACCAAAAATCCCTCAAGTGTTTGAGAGTAACCAGATTCAAAACTAATTTTAGTGGTGTGAGCATCTGAAGCTGAGCATCTGAAGGTGCTGAACCATCATCCTTTAAATTACCTAATTGCTTGAGGAGACTGAGAAATTCTTGGTTGTCTTCTTTACTAAACTCTTCTGCTGTTTTCTTTCTTTGTTTTCATAGTTAAAATAAATAATATTTCTATTACTATTGAAGCTCAAATGCAAAATCATACTCAATTATTTAATCTTAGTGTTAAGGAAATGATTGCTACTGACAACACTATTTTCAGGCACAACTGAAGCAATGCAAAAAATTAATTTCAGGAATTAGGAGTGTGCATTAACCAGATATATTTTAAAAATAATTTAAGAAAGTAGTAATCAAGAGTAAAAATACTGAAGTCTAAAATTAGGACAAAACCACAACATTCCAGCCAAAATACATTAACCTCTATGAAAAACCAAGTTACCTCTCACCTGGTATTTTCTTGTAGAAGGGGCAGTGTTTTTTTCTTGGTTCTTCACCTGTAGTAGGTAATTCTTTAAATTTTTTTCTCCACCTTCGTTGGCCACCAGAAGGTACATCTGCAATGGCTTCATTTTTACTAGAACTTTCTGTAACTGCTTCCACATCTCCCACAGACCCCTCAGCCTTCCTTTTTTGCTGTCTGGGCCTCTTTCCATTAGGAGACACAGAGGCAGGCATCTGCTTTTTCTCCTTCAAACACGCCTCTCCTTTGCGTTCCTCCTTTGCTTTGGGTTTTAACCCAAAGAAAACACCAATGTCCATTTGTTTAAGTTCTTTGGCAGGACTGGATTTGGTGTTCACAGTTGCTAATGAAAGAGATGGCACTGATTTAGAAGAGATGGGGCTGGGAAAGCACACAGCAGCTGCACTAAGATTTCCCTTTTTCTCCACTGCTGTCTGCAAACTCTCCTGGTGAGCTGTTTTTCCAATGGCACTGGCAGTCATTTTATTTGTACCACTTAAAACGTTACTTGGCTCCCTCAAACCATTACTCTTCTGTGTCAGAAGAGAGCCAGCATCTTCTCTGTCTAGCAGTGATGATGTCCCAGTAAAACTCACATATGCAGAACCCAGAGCACAAGCACCAGCATCTTCTGACTCTGTGGCTCCTGCTTTGGCAGCAGAGGAAATCAATTCTGGCTGTTCAGCCTCCCTGTAACTACAAGCAGAAGAGGATCCACTGGCTACCACCCCTTGCTGAGGATCTAGATGGTTCAGTGTGTTTTCTTCCCCACAGAGGTTTTTTTTAGTTATGAAATTTTCCATTTTTGCATGCTCATACTGAGGTTTCCTCTGTAAAAGAAGTCCATCAAATGTTTTAAATGCCTCAGAATTGGAGTCTTCTTCTGAGTTCTGCACTTCGAATAATTTATTCTGTGATACTTTTTCCTCCTCTTCCTCTTCACTTTCCTCAAATGTACTTAGTGGTGAGTAAGAAATTCCATAGTCATTGAAATCCACTCCTGACTGTAGCAGACTTGGCTGACTTGTATCTTTCTCCACATACAGATGATTTCCTGTCTCACTTTCTTGAGAGGATGCAAAATCAAAAAATTCAAATTTACAATGATTATCTGGCATCTCTGGATGCTGAAGTGTCTGCTGAGGTTTTTCAACACCTGCAAAAAAGGAAGTACTTCCACTAATTATATTTAGAGACTTCATTTTTGGTGAATTCCGTACCATTGATGCACCATCATCGTTTGGAGAGTGCTTTATTTCAGTAGAGGGTTTCTCATTCCCTGAGGTTTCCTCTGCATAACTTGGGGAGCAGCTGAGCTTTGCAGCAGTAGAACCTGTCATCTTCATGTCCACAGTGGTTCCCAAAGGGTTTACAAGGTACTCCCCTGCCCTGTTTGCTGCAAGCAGAAAATGGCTGTAACGCTTGTAGTGGGATGGAATGGTGGAGGTGCACTGCAGACCATCAGGACACTCTGTGGAAAGAGTCAAACAAAGGAGCAATGTTAACACCTTTGCAAGTACAGCTGGCACAGTTAAAATAAAAATCTCATGTGACAAGACTTTTAGGAGCTTTTTCCTATAAACACAGCTGCTTGAGGACAGAAAGCACAAATAAAAAGTAATTTTCAAGCCACCAAGACCTCTTGCTCTGAGCTGAGCAGTGAGAAGCTTCCAGCCTAAAACCAAACAGCTGCTGCTCACACAGCACTATGCCTGAATTATACAGCCCATTAAAAAGAATACTTGACCCCATTTCAATGCTGTGCTCCTGTAATCACATGGCTTCTGGTTTAGAATTGTCTGACATTCAAGCAAAAAGCTCAAAGTAGCACCAGAAAGAGCCACTACACTTCAAATGTAAGTAACAAATAAATAAACTAAACCTCAATTCTGAATTAACCTGAAATTCCATTTTAAATTGATTGATATAACACACTAAGAAAAAAAAAAAGAAAAAAGTTGTGCATTTACCTATATGAAGAAAACATTCAGTGTTGAGATGCTAGGGAAAAAAAAATCCATAGCACTTTCCTAGGCCTTTCCCAGCAACAATTTGCCAGCCTAACTTTTCAGGCTTTTAAAGTGAATGCATAAACCCACCAGAAGGATTTTGCACCTGTTAATTAAAGGAGTAAGACAGAAATGAGGTGTTAAAACACCTGCCTTAAATTAAAAGCACTGCCAAAATCAGCATGAAAAGACTTACATGTCATTGTTCCAAAGAAGAAACTCAAGGAAGGTTATCAAAATATAACAAGTTGGTTGCATTACCTAAAACAGCCTTTACCTATGTTTCATGACTGTATGCTTTCTGTTTTACAAAAGTTATGAGGTGTATTAAGGACATAAATTGGATACCTGAATCTGTTTAGCTATGGTATTTCCCCATGAAACTAGAATTTGGAATGTGTCAGTTTTATTCTTCTTGTACAGAGCTCAAAAGAAAACAGGTGTCTTATGATACAGGAATGTTCGTCTCCATTTCTATATAAAATTTCTAAACTATAGTGGGCCACAAGTTAACATTTCAAGTAAATTGGCACATTTCAGCTTCCAAATGTCCATAGACAACTGAACAAATCACATGAATACAAGATAATAAAATTTATACCTGAGGAGATAGAAGCTTCATGTCAAAAGTAGCACTCAAGTGCCTGAAGGTTCTTTCCTGACACTCTCATTGTAACAGGTTTCATTATTTTAAATATGCACCTTCAGTTTGTTGAATGAAATACTAGAACTTGATAAACAGCCATGAAACTTTCTCAGAGTTTTGAGATTAGATTCAGAAATGAGATTTCCATGTTTTTCACAAAGAAGCAAAAATTTTGTATAAAAAAAGGACTGATCAGTAACAACATAATAAAACATGATAAAAATCATACCAACTACCATTTCAGATCTTGAGCTGAACATAAAAATGAGGTTTACAACAACATTTCATGAGAAGTTTGTCAAGTTTTCTCTGAAGGCTTTTTTCTTATTCTATTCATACCTTTTTCAATGGGTCCTGGAGTTTCCAAACATTCATAGACGTGCCACTGAGGTGTCTGGACCAAGAGCAAAGAGAAGGGCATCTGGCAGCTGGGACAGAATCCATCGTGAACGGGCTTTGCACTTTGTGAGCTCTGCTCTGCCAGGCTGCCCACACTGTCCTGGGAGTGCACACTACTGTCTTCTTGACATTCATCCCCATCCTGACCTGCCCCTGAGCTCTGCTTGGCTTTCTGAGGTGTACCAGTTTTTGCTGTCGATTTCTTTTTTCCATTTCTCCTTCTTTTTGGCCTGCCCTTGCCAACACTTACTTCCTGCACAGGAGTGGAGATGCTCTGTGAGTTACTCTGATGCTTTCGCTTCCTAATGGACTGGTACTCCCAAATGTCCTCTTCCAATAAAGCATCTTCAGACATGTCAACACATTAAATATTCCCCTTTCTTCTAAGCAACAGTTCACAAAGCTGCCTTTCCTCCCACTAGTATATCTTCTCTTCCCTCCACTCTTCACTATCTGAGGAAAAGCTCCAGAAGCCCATGTTAAAAAAGCAACACTGGCCCACAAACCAAGCAGCAGTCCCTGACGGGACAGGAGCATGGTGGATCCTATCCCAAAAATAATTCAACGAGCCTCTCTTTGTAGATTTGCAATTCCTCCTGTTACACAGGGCCCGACTCTGCAAATCCTTGTGCAGCCATTTCCTGCCGCTTCTCCCCAGCATCGTCAGCTCCACCCGGCCTCGGCGGGGGCAGGAAGATTTTAAAGATTCCTGCCCGAGCAGCAAAAATTTAAAAAAAAAAAAACAAAACGAGAAAGAATTCAGCTACGGGATCATCATCGGGGGGTCCCGGGATGCTCCTCCGGATTGTCCCACCGGAGTGCCCTGTGATGCTCCTCCAGAGGGTCCCGGTGCTGCTCCGCGGTGTGTCCCAGTACCTCCCTGCTCCCTGGGATGTCCCCGGAGTGTCCGGAATATCCGCAGGGATGTGCCGGCGCTCCCGAATGTCCCGGGATGTCCCCTGGGATGTCCCGGTGCTCCCGAATATCCCGGGATGTTCCCTGGGATGTCCTGGTGCTCCCGAATGTCCCGGGATATTCCCTGGATTGCCCCGGTGCTCCCGAATGTCCCCGGATGTCCCCTGGGATGCCCCGGTGCTCCCGAATATCCCGGGATGTTCGCGCCGGGCCCCGGGGCGGGCGCCTCCTCGGCCGTTTGCCGCCGTGGCCGCGCATTCGCTTCCGCAGGTTCGTTACTGGGGCTGTCGCTCAACTGCTCCGCTTCTCCCATATATGCCCCTCAAAAAAGCCCCAAATCCCACCATTTAAATTACTGGAGCCTGGTTTCGACTTTTTCCGGTGCTGCTCAATTTTTTGCATCTTAAAAACGGTGAAGCAGCCGGGCGGGAAGCACGGGCTGTGTTGAATCTGCTGCGCGGGAATCTCCACCGCGGGCTCCCTCTGGGAATGTGCTGCTGCGGAAACCAAGGATACGTAAAAACACGGCATACGTGAGGAGTTCCGGCTTTGAGACGGACGACTTATTGCGTGTCTGTACTTTGTGCTTTATTTTCTTCTTGAGTCGCGGTTTTCCGCGCTGGCGCCGCGGGCGGTGCCGAATGTGCGGCGGTGAAGCGCCAGGCCGGAGAAATGTTAAGAGAAAGCTTTTCAGCTTAAAGACTCACTTTGAAATGTCAGCATTTATTTCCCACCCTTTCATATTTTCCTTAGAGACTCATTTTGCTGATCTAAAAACCAAAATACAGTGTCATGCAAATGGAATGGTTCACACAGAAGGTGAGCAGTGAGGGAGCTGTGCCATGGCTATGGCTTCAGCAAAGCCCTCAAGCTCTTGCTCAACGTCCTTCACCATGAAGGATGACAGTATTCCTGTCACTGGAGCTGGAGCGCAGCGAGGAGCATAGTGCAGGGTCGCTGACAGTTAGCAATTGCGCATGCGTGGCTTAGGTCACTGGCTCAGCGTGGAGAGACTGGATCGGGACCGGGCGCGTGCTTGTCGCGTGCCAGTCGCGTGCCGGTCGCGTGCCGGTC
>NW_005054300.1:427891-451715 GCF_000277835.1 Geospiza fortis | reverse complement strand
CGAGGCCGGGCAGGGCCGGCCCCGTGAGCCGCTGTTCAAATGGCTCTTGAACTACAGGAGATGTCACTCCTGGGAGCGCCAGGAGAGAAGGGCAAGGCAAAAGAATCCCTTCAAACATCCTCTCCGTGATAAAACACGTTCTGTAAAGCCTCTCTTCTAAATCTGTTCCCATCTGTGCTGTGTATTCATATCTGTCGCCTGTGGTCATAGTGAGAACTTTACTAAGTCTCCCTGCGTTCTCTGAGCTCTCTTGGTTTCCCGGAGCATCCCTGAGGATGTTCCCCAGCTCTCTGCTCCATGACTTAGCCTTAGTGCTTGTCAGTTTTCATGCCCCGGTAATACAAACTGTGCTGGAGATGTCATTCGTCCTCCTGCGGTGTTTTTCCCCTCTGACACATTTCTGTCTCTCCTTGTGGCAAGGGGGAAATCAAAATGTAAGATCTTGCAGGTCCTGCTCAGGATCTTTGTAACCTTTGAGAGGCTCCCTGCAGCTGTGGGAGCTCACATCACACTGCAAGACAGCTCAGGAGGTGAATTTCAGGGTTAAAATCACACATATCATGGGAATGAATTCCAACTTCTAACGTGTGGAGCAAAAAGGAATGCTCTCTCTGTCTAGATTTGGGGCCCTAAATTGAATTTTGGCTTTTGCCATTAGTATTGTTTCAGTATTCTGTCAAGGCTTATTTTCTCCTCTAAAAAGAGCTCAAAGAAGTAGCCCATATCTATGAAAGGTATTTTAATTCTAGTGAAAAGGGAAGAAATGATGTGAAATATATAAACTACCCTTTTCTTTTGAAAAGTGAACAGCAAAGCTCCTACACTGTGGGAATAATGCATATATTTGAATTATCCTCATTATTCTCACCAAAGCTAAATGTGTGTGCAGCCATTTATGTTTATAAATATATGGAGATAGAGAACAGTCCTCCTCTTGGTGAAACACAAAACAAGCCTCCTGCTGACTTGAGTAGGAATAGCTTCTGGAGCTGGAAGAGTTTATTTTCTGAAACTGTCAAAGTGAAAGTTCAAAAACTAGTAAGCTTTGCATTTTATCATAACTATCTTTTCCCTCTATAATTTTCAGAAATGCTGAGAGATAATACTGGCAGACCACATTCTAGGATATTTATTCCTTATCTTGATACCTGTAATGGGATCAGAGGAGGAAAGAATGTTTTCATGTGTCACGTCAAGTGTTTAAAATAAATGACCAGGAGTACTGTTGTGTGAATCTGAAAAAGTTGTCTTTCTTCCTATGTGACAGAAATAAGTGATACCTGTCATTTCAAACTTTGAAAATCAAGATCAAAGGTATAAGCACAAGAATATTTCAATCTCTAAAATCAGTTCTTTACAGAACTGTTGGAAGAAATCATTAAGAGTTTAACACTTTTAAACTGTTACTAGCTTTTATGTGAGTTTTAAATAATGGATTGTTACCCAAATGGCATTGTTGGGGGTTGAATAATGTAGATCATGTTTTAAAATGTATGAAATTTGTTCTGAGGCTTACATGTTCTTTCAGTGAGAAAGTGCCTATATAAAGCTGCAAACTGCACTTTCATATTACAATGAATCTTATTGATAATATTTTCACTTACTAATTATGAAGAATTGCGGAACATAAGGATGAATTGCATAAATAAAAGACTTTTTGTTTGCTTTTCTACCTGCATAAAAAGGGATGTCAAACTCTTTTTTTTTTCCCTTTCTTTTTTGTTTTTAATTTTGTTTTTAGGTTAAAAGTACCAGGAACATTGTGTTGGTGCCTTTCTCTACCCTTCCCCTAACTGGCTGTCGCTGTTCTCTGAATTCCAGATCTGCAATGGTTAAACACTGAAGGTCCTATTTCTCTTCACAAAGACCTTTGTGGAAAAGTTGTGGTGTTGGATTTCTTCACTTACTGCTGCATCAATTGCTTGCACCTGCTGCCTGACCTCCATGCCTTAGAGCACCAGTACTCTGATAAAGGTAAAAGTGCTTTGGCTGGCTCAGAACAGAATTTCCTGGCACTGTTGCAGGCTGAGGAGCTGAGTCACTTTGTTGCTGGTTACTAAACTGCTGGCAATATTTCAGGGGTGTCTAAAAATGTCTTCTAATCTTTTAAGTAGCCTAAAAAAGGTGACTGTGTGCACTTCCATCACATTTTTAAATGGGTTAAATAAAGTGTCTGTGTAGTTAGGCAAACAGGATATGTGCTTAAAACCCAAATCTGATACCTCTAGAAATAAGGTGACTTTCATAAAGCTACTCAGGAATGTGAAATACAGGCTCAAATAACGGTAACTTTCTTTCCTTCACTGAGGAACCAGCTCTGAGAAGAATATAGTGAAGGTGGTAGAGTGGATATAGACAGGTGGTAGAATAGGATGTAGATCACTTCTTTTTTCCATTGGAACTGAAATAACAAAGTATGTAAGCTTAATGTAGAATTTTTTTGTATTGGTATCATGTTGTATACCTTTAATAGCCCTTTATTCTAGAGAGGGAATTATGGTTTTTAAAGTCACATCTGAAATGAGATCAGTCTCTCACTCTGGCTGAATAAAAATGAAGGGTAATTTCTGTTTGGAATGCAGTGTCTTGTCATGATGGCTTGTCAGAGATAAGCTGTAGTCTTACACAGAGTGTGTCAGCTACTCACTTATCTGGGATATTGTAATTGGCTGAACAGGGAGATGAAGAACAGTGTTACTTTCAGTTCTGAAATACTGTATTAAATACAATATTTTTGTAGTAAATAACATGATAATGTTTTGTTCTCCATTGCTGTTTCTGATTTGTTCAAATGCCCTTACGTGGAG
Source organism: Geospiza fortis (assembly GCF_000277835.1). Lineage (NCBI taxonomy): Eukaryota > Metazoa > Chordata > Aves > Passeriformes > Thraupidae > Geospiza > Geospiza fortis. The sequence continues at coordinate 448,908 of NW_005054300.1, read as the reverse complement.
CATGTTGAAACTTCAGCTGTGTGATCACCAGAGAGGAGAAGTTTAAGCACAGGAGGCTGTAATGTTAGGGTGATCCTAAATCATTATAAATGTTATAGCACATGTGCCACGGCTCTGTTGTCTGGAAGTTCAGGAGATCTGTTTCAAAGTGAAGACTGCTTTCCATAGGATTGAATGTCGCCCAGCATCTTTATCTGATGTGCTCTCACTGCTGTCTTCACTGGTGCTATTTCTGTATTTCAAGTGGCATTCAGAAAGTTATTTTAAACCCCAGTGCATATTCAGTTCATGTTATCAGCAGTCCAGAAATTACTTCTATAAGAGGAAGTACTTCTTAATATTCAGAAATAGCTTGGCATAAATCCAGTGTTGTGCTCTGCTATAATCCTTCAAAGAAATTGTTTTAAATGGAGTGTATATTGTTATTTCTGAGCATTGCATTCATCATTTCCACAGCAATTTTCCTCATGAGGGGATGTTGTACCTTACTTGTGCTGTTCAGGTGTTGACTATAGAATTGTCTTTCCAGCTTTAATGATGTTTTTGAAGGATAGCTACAAGCACTGGTGCTGATCCCTTCACAGTTAAAATATTTGACCTGCTTTTTAGACTTCAGCAGTTAATGATTGCACAACTTCAGCTGTCTGATACTGCAACATTCTGTTCCAATAGAGTTGATAAGACTGTATCAGTTAGAGTGAATTTTTAATTTTTCATTGTGAAATTGTTATATTAAGCCTACCATGTTTGTAATGAGTGTTGTTTGTCATTTTGTCATAGTTGTCAGTGCTGCCATTTTTATTTGAAATACAGAATACTGTATTGATTTTGGAGGCCTGTTCATTATATCTTTCACTATATATCCAGAAGCAGATATGTCCAGGTAATTCTGGAATTCCAAGATTTGGTGTTATTTTTGTTTATTCTAGTTAACTGTGAAGAACAATTTTCTAAAACATTCTGGTTGTATACAGGAATTAGAAGACAAAGAGGTGTCCTAAGTATCTTAAAAAAACCCCAAAGTATCAGTTGAACACCTACAACTTACCCACAATTATTTTGAAAATATTTTCTCCCTTAGTATATAGAGGTTCAGGAACTGAGAACAATTCATGTCAGCTAGCTGGGGAAGTAATGGTCCTAAAATTTGGTAATTTTACCTAATAGTTATTTCTGAATTTCAGTATTTTCTATACATAACTATATGTTCCTCTTGAGATGTAATTGCTTTCTGTTTGTTCAAATCCTCTCTCATTGTGGGAAGCAGTCAGTCAGATTATGAGATAACTGTTCATTTTTCCTTTTTTTATTATTATTCAAATACATTTCAGTGGCACAACTTCATTTTTCTTTGCAGATGGTCTTGTTATTGTTGGTGTCCATTCAGCGAAATTCCCAAATGAAAAAGTTCTGGATAACATACAAAGTGCTGTTCTGAGATACAATATTGTCCACCCTGTAGTAAATGATGCAGATGCAACACTGTGGCACGAGCTGGAAGTGTCCTGCTGGCCAACTCTGGTCATTCTTGGGCCTCGTGGAAATATGCTGTTTTCTCTTGTTGGAGAGGGACACAGAGAGAAATTGTTTTTATTTACTTCTATAACACTGAAATTCTACAAGGAAAGAGGACAAATCAAAGATAACAACATTGGAATAAAGCTGTACAGAGACTCCCTTCCACCTTCTCCTCTGCTGTTCCCTGGCAAAGTGACTGTAGATGATTCAGGAGGGAGGTTGGTCATAGCAGACACTGGGCATCACAGGATTTTGGTTACTCGTAAAAATGGACAAATTCTACACACCATTGGAGGTAAGGCCATATCTGTAAGTTTATTATAGCAATTTCAGTTTAGGAGTAGAGTGTGTTTGCTGTGCCTCCTGGCTGATTCTTTTCCTACAGGACCTGGCAGTTTGTAGGCATGGCCAGAATTTTGTTTTGTACTAAAATCACTTTGACTCGAATTGGGGGGATGTGGTGTAAGGCCATCAGTGGGAGGCTGTTAATGCTATTGTCAGAGATACCTAATTGTTTTTTATTGCTTCATTGACTAAAGTTCATGTTTTCATGTGATGTCTAATATGAATTACAAAAATGCATTTGTATTTCTGTGAAGGAATTGCAAATGGTTTTAGGTGTAAAGGATATACATCCACATCAAGCAGCAAGGTAGGGAAAAGACCAGAGACTCTAATGGCTCCCTTTCCAATAGAAGTGAATTTTGTGTTGTAGTGGTGTTGTGAAGAGAGGTTTTTCATGTGTGTTTTTTGTTTGGTTATTGAATTTTTTCTATGGAAGAACATTCCTGTTTAGGATCTCCTCTGGTTTCAAAAGCAGAGGAGAATTACTAAGAACAGTGGCATTCCAGTAAGTGCACAGGTACCTGAGAATGCAGTTGCCTTAGTACATATAAAAAGACCTTCTCATCAAATCTGAGATGATAACGTATAAACAAGTTGTGAAAATAGTGAAAATATTTTAAATTTAGTTACATTTGTTACAAAGTTTATATAAGTTACATTTTGGCTTTAGAAAACTAACAAACATCCGTAGTTGCTTTTGTGAAATAACAATGTGCCTTACAATGCAAATGAAGACAATTTGCACACACTTTGTATGCTTTGCTGTTTCACAAATGAAATTGTTCTTTTTTTTAAACCTATTAAAATGGTCAGTTACATCTTAGTGCAGCAAGGATGTAACTGTTAGGACAACCAAAATAGACAGATTTAGGAAGCGGTTGAATCCTCAGATTATTGAAAACAATGGTTTGTTTGTGTCTCAGAATCAGGACCTGTGTGCTGATGTGTCCTAGATTACTTAGTCTGGAATTGACTAATGCCTGCCCCAGGGCAGGATCCTGCAAATCCCATGAAAATACTCTTCTGTTTAAAGAAAGGAGGAAAAATTCTCTTGCTATTTGAAGTAACACTGCATTGTCTAGACAGGCTATTTATCCAAGTTAACCTGATTTATCATTAAGGCATTAGCCTAAATACCTTTCTCCTGTAGGATGTGCAAATAGAATTTTTTACAGCAAATACGAGAGAATTTCTGCTTGATATGTGAGAAGAAGTCCCTGCCTACAAGCTACCCTTTAGTGTTCTGGGACAGTCATTAAGCAGGAATTCAGGAGTGTCCTAAGCTCCAAACTGGTACCTTCCTTCCTGTGGCATTGTGTGCTATTCCCTTCTCTGGGAATGTGCACCCTCCCACTTAAAGGGGAGCTGCTGGAATCTGACACACCAGTACTTCAGTCCTGTGTGTCTGATAAGGCCTAAATTGATTTCTGACAGGAGGTTGTAAAAGTTTGTGTATTTCAGTGACTCAGTTAAATGATTCAGTGGGCAGAAAATAATGTAATGAAGTTGATAATGCAGTAATAAATGTGGGCATGCACAAAGGTTGAAGTTGTTATTTGCATCATAAGTCACGGTACACACGTAACTCATACCTAAATGTCTTCTGCTGACACATGCTGCTAATGCACTTTAAATGCTGCCTCCTCTGCAGTACAGTGCTTACCTTCAGGCTATGTTCCTTTCTGTTTCCTGACTGTTGTATGCAGAAGAATGCCACTCCATCATTCTTAGTGTTCGTTTGTGTAATTACTTCCGTGGCATCTTTTCCGTAATTAACTTTCTTAATGAGAAAATGTTGCCAATCAAATATTAGTTTCATTTGTGATTACACCAAAATCTAAACCAATGATATGGAGTTGAGCTTTGGAATTTTTTTTTCCTGCTGGCTTCCTTTGATGTAGTCAAGAATAAAAAAAAACCCTGTTGTTTTTTATTTCTGTCTTCCATTGTTGCTGTTGGTTTTTAATGCAATTTAGAGCCCTAATAGGACTCCTCTAGAACAATTTAGAACCCTATTAAGACTTCTCTTTAAAATATGAGCTTAAAAAAACAGAGAACTTGTGCAGAATGAGTTCAGAGCTTAATAGCACCAGGTTGTTTTGATTACATAGCACAGTGACTAAAATGAGACTACACCAAATAGTAATAATATAAAATGTATAAGGTGCTGCTGTGAAAGCCGCTCCTGGAATGTGTCATTCTCCTAGAGGTTTAAATGTGTGCACTTTATTTTTAAAGTGACTTTTTTCAAAAATTACTTTTGAGTTTCCTGTGTTTTATTTATAGGTCCAAACAGTGGAAGGAGAGATGGAGGATTTTCAGAAGCAGCTTTCAACTCACCACAAGGAATCGCTATAAAAAATAATGTTATTTATGTAGCTGATACAGAAAACCACCTAATTAGAAAGGTAAATTTTCCATAAGGAAATTCAAAGTTTAATCTCTTATACTGTATTCTGCTTGCACAGGTGAAAATTTACACCATGTGAATTACTCTCCAAATAACATCAGAAAGGAAATTTGGTCCACTGTCTTATAAAGAAATACTGTTGTGCAGGGTTTTTTTTAAGGACTACATACATTTTTGTGCTTCCTTTCAAATGCAGATGAGGTGATCTACTTCTTATAGCATAACAGGCTTTTGGTTTTAGTTTGTTTTTTTTCCTAGTCACTCTTACTTTCCTGTTTTGAGAAACATCTATTCTTAGTACTGGAGGCAAAAACTGGTTTTGTTTCACTTCAGTAGTATCAGATTCTTATCTACAGTTATTGTAGTGCTATGGTGCAGTGAATATCCAAACTTCCCTTGGCTCTCAAATGCAGGTAAGTGCCCAGAATTGTCTGCAAGTGTATTCCTTCTGATTAAACACTTGCAAAGTTTTAGCATGTAGGAATTGGATCTGACATTAGGTTAGGTGAAATTTAGGATAATCAGAAGGTGAGTTCGGTGATGCAATAGAATATTGCCTTATTATTTGAAGTATTGTGTGCATCTCAGAAGATCTTGGACTTGGGTCCTCACCAATATCCCATTTGTGATCAGAGGAGGTGCACCCTTAATGCATCTGAGGTGCCTTTGTACAGATTATTTTTTATGGATATGGGAAATACTGTTACAGTATGTGAGTTATGTCATATTCCTATGTGAATTTAAAATTTAAAAACCACATCCATTGTTTATCTAAGTATTTAGGCAGAAATTTGTGATGATTTCTTCTACAGCTGCTGAGCAAATGTTGACAGAGCAGTATTAAATTTTGTTGCACATGGAATAGAGTTCTATGTATGTGTTTTTTATACTGCCTGCTGCTTTCCCACCCCACATACTCCCTGTCCATCAGCAAGCATTGTGGTAAAATTAATTTCCCTAAAACAAACCCTGAATGCCTGATATTTGTTAGGATTTGACATCTATCTCAAATTATTTGTAACTTTGGTCAAGTTAATTACATACATTCATTTAATGTGTCATTTTGCTTCACACAGATTGATCTGGAGTTGCAGGTGGTGACCACTGTAGCAGGCATTGGGGTACAAGGTGTTGATAAGGAAGGTGGAGCAAAAGGAGAAGAGCAGCCCATCAGCTCTCCATGGGATGTGATCTTTGGAAGTTCAAGTACTGTATCAGTTGAGCTTTAACATCTCATATTTGCACATGTGACTGTTTGCTAAATGTTTTCCTGTTTTGGTATTAATCTGAGACAGAAGAAGTAAAGATTTGCTGTAAAACCCAGTCTAAAACGCAATAGTTTCTATTGCAAATGGTAACTGCAATTCTGCTTTGGATCCTGAAATGTTACTTGATGGAAGAAAAATTCTTTTGTGTCAAGTTATGTAGTTACTGGATCCAAACACAGAAGGAAATAATGATTGCTTTTGTTAGGCCAGTGCTTTAAGCCAGGGTCACTTAAGAAGCAGGTACATTTTACAGGAAGTGAGTATTGTCTAAAAGTTCCTTTCCTTGACTATACAGACATGTCCGACCACTTGTAAATATTTGAGTTTCGGAAGTAAAAATAATTTTACAGGGGACCTCTGTTTATTCCTGTTTAGGTGACATAAAATCATTAGGCTCAAGATCACTGTAGAGTTAGTCAGGCAGGAGAGGAATACTTTAGCACAAACCATGCAAGCATCTGGAGGTAAAAGAAATCTTTGCATAATAGGATGGAAGAATCAACTTCTGAGGACTTAAGTAGCTTTCTTTCCCAATTCGCTTAGCACACACCTGAGTGTGACATCTCATAGCTGCCATGTTGTTTTCAGCTCTTACTGACTGTGAGTTGAAACACAGTTTTCTCATGTTTCCATTTCAGTCTAATTTAGAAGTTGCAGATGCCAGTTTATGAACAATGACAGAACAATGCTTTGATGTGGCATAAAACCCTTAGGTTGGTATTTCAGACGTGAAAAATTGACTTCCAGTATTGGAGGTTTTTTTATCTGTAGAAGAATGGGGTGGGGAAGGAGCATCATTTATCTCTAATATCTTGATATTAGAGGTGCTTTGCAAGTTTAGTAACATTTTACTGATGTGGAAGCATTTGTTAAAATCTTGTGTCAGTTATGAGGGAGGAAAAGACACTGGAATCTGAAGAAACATAGAATCACAAAATTATTTGGTTAGAGAGGACTTTAAAGACCATTTTTCCTGCCATCAGCAGGGACATCTTCCACTAGACCAGGTTGCTCAAAGTCTCTTCCAGCCTGGTCATGAACAATTCCAGGGATGAGGCATCCGCAGCTTTCCTGGGCAACCAGTGCCAATTCCTCACCATCCTCCCAGTCAAGAATTTCTTCCTAATTTCTAATGTAAATCTGCCCTCTGTCAGTTTGAAGCCATTTCCCCTTGTCCTATCACTGCATGCCCTTATCAAAAGTCCCTCTCCAGTTCTTGTTTGGCCCCTTTATGTACTGGAAGGTGCTCTAAGGTCTCCTCAGAGTCTTCTCCAGGCTGAACAGCTTGACTCTTTCAGCCTGTCTCCATGGCAGAGGGACTGCTCCAGCTCTCAAATGATCCTTGTGGCCTCCTCTGGCCTTGGTCCAACAGGTTCATGAAGCTGCTTCAGAAATGCTCATAGTGTAGAATTTTCTGGTACAAATACATTGTCAGTATAAACAGAGTACAACCTGTAGCCTTGGGTACTTGAGTGAGCAACTGGGATGTGTTTCCAGATTTAACACTTCCATTCACATGTCTTGTACAGCAAAAAAGCACCTTTTTTCAAAGGTCTGGTCAGCAACCCTTACAGTCTGTGTTAAGCATATGGAATCCTACTTGGAAGGGCAAGGACAAGCACCTGAAAGAGAATCTCACTAGATGTGGGCTGCTGCTAATGCAGGCACGAGTTTTACTGAATTTTGTACAATCTGGTTTTCCTTTTGTGAACCAGGAGACTTGTATGGCTGGATGGTGTCATTTTCATGAGATCTTGAACCAGAAAGCTGATCCCTGTGGGATGTTATTGCAGAGCTGTTTCATAGATCAGCAGAGGAGACTAATAACTGATCAGTGCTTCAGAAACTTGAGCTGGTTAACAGGACTATTCAAAGTATCCTATAATTTTACTTTTAATTTTTCATGATGCTTTCTTCTGCTTCTGTCAGTAGTTAAATATATGCTGATTTTTTTTTTAGTTTTGAGAGCTCTGCTTGTTAAATGTTAATTGATATGATAATTGTTATCAACATGAACATAGTATTTACTGAGTTAGTCACCTGTAGAGGATTAGTCATCTGTACTGTTCAACACTGCTGAATTTTAATGAGCATTTGCACAGAAATGTGATCTTCTGAATGCACTTTATTCACATCTATGCAATTTTTTTCATATTCAATTAGAACCTACTAGTCAGCTTGCTATTTAGATTGCCACAAAATACAATATAAGCTGTCAGTTAAGCAGAGATGAAATCAATTAATTTATTTTTTTGAGAGGCTAATAAGCCTAATAGATAAAACGGGGGAAAATATACATTATGTAATAGCAGTAAATCAATAAATTCTAAAATTCTTTAGGAAATTACAACTGGAGAGAGTTGTAAAAATGGAGAGTTATATTGAATGGAATGTTAGCAGGAGTCTGTCTCAGAGCATGAGGAACCAGGGCTGCAGTGCATGTCTAGCAAGCTTTTTTTACTGTCATAAGCTGCAGTGACTCCTTTAAGTTTGTTACCAGACATCAAAATAGTTTGTCAGAAATGCAGCAGGGTTTGCCAATGTTGCATTGTTGAGTTGCAAATTGCAAAGTTCAGTTGCAACTTGCTTGAGCATAGTGGGATCTTCTGCTGCTCTGGAGTATAATACAGAGTGCATTTGTGCCTCTCAGAGTTATACCCTGCTTATATAAGCTTATACCCTGCTGTCAGAACATTAAAACTGGTCTGCCAGGGTCTGTTTAGGCACTTGGGTGGGTGAAGTGATTGATGAGAGTTTCAAAAATTACTTCTGTTTGCACCCACCCAGCAGTGTCCTTTTGTTTACATATGCTTACATCTTCCTGTGCAAGTTGTAGGAGTTAACATGCACTTCAACAAATGTAGGTTCATTATTACAAATTTTAAAAGTTTGATTTTTGTGTTAACTGCTGTGGCATGTGGGAAATAACACCATACCTTCCCATTTTCCTTAGTTCTATGTATCTTAAACTGCAGTTTCAGAAGATAGATTTATAGTTGTTTATTTAAATATGGATTGTATAGTTTTTAAACAAGGGATACTTCTGGGAGTTTCCTTTCAGTGTCCACAGCTGTGCTATCCAGAACATGAAAAGGAGAAAAAGGAAGCTGAAATGTTTAAGCAAGTTATGGACTAAACTAGATAGTATTAAACAGCTTATGCTGACCTTTTTCAAAGTCTCAGAGGGGAAAGATGGCAATCTTTTAGGAGAAAGGTTTTTCCTCTATCACTGTCATTTCTTGAGTTTACTCCTGTATACAGCTTAGAGTATGTATTGACCAACTGAAAAAATTATTTTTTCTTTAAAACCTTAATATGTAGGTGGCTGAGAAATGGAAAATACTGAGAAAAACTTTGAGGATGTGGATAATGCTATGTAGCATTCTTTTAAGTATCCACATAGTATGTTTCTAAGTAGGCTTTTGTTGCCCTGTTCTATACAGATGCTGAAATCTGAGACAGAGATTAAGTAAGTGAAACACCATTTAAACCAAGTTTGGCACAAATGTCTCCCTTTGAGGCAGGGAAGTTAATGGAGACAAAACAGATGGTAGGATTCACACAGTGTATTCTTCCTTGTCATCTTTTTTATTTCTTTAGTTGTGGCCACTGAGCTTGTGTTTTACCCCCCCTGTTAAAATTCTTGAATGAACTCCATGGATTAAATTCTGGCTTTGCTGAGGTTGCTGCTGAAATTTGCATTGATATAGATTGTGTGGGAAGTAGAAGGGGAGGGACAGCAGCTTAAAAATACATTACAAAATTACTGTGTGCTTTTTTAGCTTTCTCTGTTGTGCCCTTCTATTTTTATTTAGTGGGTGTTGAAAGCAAGTGATACTTTAATGCACAGTTGATTTGAGCATGAAATGTTCTTGATAGCTGCATTCTTGCTGGAAGGAGCAGGACAGTGACCTGTGCTTGGTGACATAACCATGTGTTTCACATTCCAAAACCTGGTCTTAAACTACATGATTGGAATCTATTTATAGGAACTCCCCAAGTACAGTTTTGACCATGCTTTCAGTAAATTTGTTGGAATTTTTTACATCAATTTAAGTATTATGTAGATAGGATTTAAATGAAACTACAGTACCTTATCATACTGGTGCAATTTTTATAGCCCTTAAAAGGCAAAAGTATGTAAGACATTTTTCATCCTTCTCTGTGTTTCTGCTAGGGGCTTGTTTGGTACCACTGCATTCCTGAGCAAACACTTTTTTTTTTCCTGTATTACTCATGGTGATTCTTTCATAATGTTAAAAAAAACCTAAAAATCACTTAAGCAGCAAGCAATTAGCATTTCCTGCTTGAGCTCAGATCATACATGAAGTGTTTATGTCTGAACTGTCTGTATCTTGAAGGGATGTTCTCTTCTACGTGTCACCATTTTTCCTTCTAATCTGGTCTCATTCTGTCATTGAGGCTGTGGCTGTCACTGTCCTGTGGAAGGAATTTTCCTGGGTAATAGCTGAAAATAAAAGAGCTGCTTTTGCTATCATGAGGCTTTAATTTGGAATCATTTTCCTGGACAAAGCAAAGCTAGAATTCTTGCAGAAATATGTTGTGTATGTGATATGACTTCATGATGTAGCAATGTGGATTTACTTTGAATGCAAAAGGCCTGCTCATCTCTTTAGCAGTTTCCTGTGCAAAGTACAAGCTCAAAGATTTCCCATTTGGCTTTGCCATTATACAAGTTTAGTTCCACAGAAAATCATGGTAAGAGACATCACTGACACAAAACTGCATTGTCTTTATTTTCTTGTTGAACTGCATCCTAAATTACTTGTAAATAGCCATTATTTTTTATTTTAGATTCTTGGAATTTCAAAGTAACTTCATTAAAGAGAGAGGTGAAGTAAAGTGAAAGTTTTATTCCTGTGTAAGAACTGTTTTAGGTGAAAAAGTCTTCAGAAAAATAAGAATTTAGGAAGTTACAGGGCAGGATTGCAGTGAAGCAGGACCTTACCCAGTCCTATGAGTATTGCTGAAAAGTAATAGTAACAAAATTGATTAGAATTTCCCATGTTCATGATATAAACAATTTAAGAAATGAGATACTTATGTCAATATTTTGGTGTAAACATGCCTGTGACATACAAAGGCTGAAGTCTTGATATAAGGATATCATGGGAGTAGTGACTGAGTTTTCAACAGCAATCTAACTCAATTTAGTTTGACAGACTGTTTTTTCAAGTTGTACTTCTCTGTGTCTTGACAAAATGCATAATGACAGTGATTACTTCCTGCAGTAAAAAAGAAGCAGTTGAATTAGTAGAGTTGCCATCCTAACTGGTGTCAAACTTAGAATTGTTTTGAAGTCCATGACTGGAAACTGCCTTCTGTAAAAAAAGTATTGTATTTGTACATGGAGTGATGGATCTCATTCTCTTTGTTCCACAGTCTATAGTCTGATTCTCTTAATTAAATCAATGTTCACAATAAAGAAGCTTAAACTACAAATCAGATTTCTAAAGAATACTTGGCGTATCAGTTCTTCATTTCAGATGCAGAACTGCTGAAAATACACATCTTAGCAAGTCTTAGAGAGGCTTTGCCAGGTATGCTGGTGTCAGGAAACACATTTTTTAGCTGTCACCATTTGAGGCTGGAAGTGCTTTTGAATATGGAATGCAGGTATTGGAAGTCGAGGGAGACTGTGATGCTGAAGTACCCTCAAGTGTGTGTGTTTGCTGTGCTTAATTAGGAATGAGTAAAACTCATAACCAGACTTAGCTCCTTCTGTAGTTACAATGATGCATCCCAGCACTAAATAATCCAAATTATTTCTTTCATGTTTGCAAATACCTTCTCTTCTGCTTGGGATTTTTTGCAATATTTACTGCCATTACAGTTAGAAGGCCTGAGTTAGAAAACTTGGGAAAGAAATAAAATAGTACTTCATTACAGTCATAATTTTTAGCTCCCTATTATCTCCACTGTATGAAACCCCCTTGGTATCTAAATCCAAGGATTTCCCTTAATGAGAGGGAAGGTATGTTAACTAAGGAGGAAAATTCCAGAAGCATTTTGTTTCATAAAGAGTCATGCCATTTGCGTGATGCAACACTATGTGAAAGAGTGCCAGGTAGCAAAAAAAAAAAAGGAAAAAAATTGATTTTTAATCATCCAAAAAGGGTTATGTGTACTTGTAAAAGTGGAGGCTTCACTGCTAAAGCATTCCTTTGGAGCTTTGCTGTTTGTGTCTCACTGACAAACACTGATTCTCTATTTTTGTGTCACATTTGCATTTAATTTGCTGAACTTCCACTGACTGAAGAGCAGGTGAGATGTGCATTCACTGTGCATGTGCCTATCTGTGAGCTGCAGGGTGTGTTGTGTAGCCCCTTTTGCTCCTTGAGAATTTGCAGAGGATGAGTGTACCAACAGACTTCTTCCTTGGTTCTTTTTATTTCTTCAAAGATAAAATTAGTAGACAGAAATAATATTTTCAGACTTTGGTCTATTTAGAAAATGTCAGTGGTGCCAGCCACAAAATGTAACTTTGATTCCCAGGCTTTTATTTCCCAGACTGGAAGTAAGCATGCAGTCCCAGATAGAGAGGCTGAAAGTGTGGCTAGTCCTGGGAATGGAATCCCTCCAAACAGATACTGCTCATGACTGCTGCCAAAGTAATTTCTGTGCGTTCAGATTGACTCACCAGTAATGGTCAGCAGTGTTCTGACTGTTTGAAGATGTGCCTGTGTACAGACAGGACTGTGAGTTCTTAACACACAGGCACAGCAGAGGCAGATTCAGGAGCTGCAGCATTGTGCAGTAACTGAGGCATCATCTCATGGGGAGTGTTTGTGCACTCAGAGCTGTAGGTCACTATTAGTGAATGTTCATAGCACAAGGATATCCCATTTGCAAGCCATACCTCACTTGGATACAGGCACAGCACAGGTAAGAAAGCACATACCCTAATAAGGAGAAACTACTCTGCATTTTTAAAACAGCTCAGGATGGCTTGGAATGTAGTGCTTAATTGAATAAATGTAAGAGAATTGCTTTTTTGTCTTACATTGTTTTATAATAAATTCTTTAGAAATAAATACTTTCCATTCATGGATGATAAGGAATTATTTTAATGATGGTATTATCATAATTTCAGCATTCTGGCTCTCCCTGGCCCCCGTCTCCTGTGAGAACTGTACAAGGATAACAGTGGTGATGTCCTCAAACTGTTCTGTCATAAAAGAGAAAGTTTTTCTGCCTTTTGTGTCAGAACATAAAGTGTTAAACCATGAGAGGACTATTGTGTGATAAACTACCTTAGCTGTGTAGCATTAGTTTTAATTTTCTAGGTTCATGTAATTTTTTTAATTAAAGCTCTAACATATTTTTCACAATTTCACAAAGAGCCTGTGCTGTTTCCATGCTTGCATCCATTCTCTTTGTTCTAACATTCATACAGTAGAAAATATTTCTGTTAAAATTTATGACAGTTATGGAGCTCTTACTTATTTTTACTGCCTTATTCTCTAGTTGAAGAAGAGATCTTCTCTCTATCAATCTTATATATCCAGTAAAATTTGAATTTAATATCAATACTTTTTTCTCATATTTCATATGTCTTGCTGGGTGCAGAATTAGAGTAAGAAGCCTTTTCAATTTTTCAACATCTAGCTGTCACAGGAGAGTTTTCAGTCTGGTATTAGAGAACTGGATAGATGAATGGAACAGATTTTTCAACAGTACTCAATTCAAGTCTTACTCCTTCATTTAATTGGTGGATAAAGTGAATATTAAATAATTAACAGAACTTTCTGAGATAACTCAGAATGAATTGCATAGCATAGCAAGATAAAAAAGTTCACTTTCTGAATAGACCAATGATTTTAACAGTTTTCATTCTGTGGTACTTAGAATAGTAACATCTGAATGTGCAAGATATGCATAATGGAAATAGAAAATCCTGAATCTGAGCAGTTCCTATATAGGAAGGAGTGAAATGATTTCATAATCTCTTTTCTCAACTTAAATCTCTTGGAAATGAGCTCTAATCAAAAAGTGATGGGGACAGGGAGGTGTTGTTTTTGATTTTTGTACTGGAATGTTTTTGGCATTGTTGGAGCTTTGGTAGCATTTCTGGTAATTTATAAAATGTGTGTTTTGCAACTCAATTTGCAAACCTTTTTGATCCAGAAAAAGCTTTTAAGTACTTTGCAAGTTTGAATTTCATTTTTAGAGCTCTAGTTTATGTAAAAACATGGAGCCGCAGGGAGATGCAGAAAAGAGTCACCAGAGTTACTTTGATAGCAGTCTTGGGAACTTGTATATTTATCCAAGAAACAGAAAATGCTGAAGAAAAACTCTGTTAAAATCATACCAGCACTGTTCTGAAGAGACCTCACAGTTTAGGGAAATGAATTCTGGAGAAAGAAGGATGCCATTTTTCCCCTCTTGTGCTTTGTAGTGTAGAAAAGATTTAGAATTAGAAGAAGAATGGCAGGATCTCAGTTGGGGGAATGGTGGTAATTTCATTTTTTGGATTAACTTGTCAGATTTAAAATGCTTGCAGGCATTTTGCATAACATTGCTTTTATTTTGAAACTCCAAACTATTTTGGCTGAGTGGAGGATTATCCGTGAGATTGTTTTCAGGAAAAGCTGAGATGCACAGTGCTTTACAAGTTCATGTGAATACAAAGCAATTTGAAGGTATTTTTCTGTTGAATGACTGATGGTTATTCCAATACCTAATGTATTTATTTAGGAAAAATGTGTTGATGTTGTCTGTAACTACATGGGACAGTGTTAAAAAGATAATACTGTCCTCATTTTAATGCAGTTTTTGAATGTCAGCTTTCTGTTCCTTAAGATTTTCAGGAAAGACTAAAATAAGTAAATTTCTTTTGGTTTTGGGTTGTTGGGAGTTTTTTTCATTGTCATCCACAACCTGCCTTTATGCATTTTTTACTGCTGTACTGTGATTACATTTAAAGCTATAGAGTACAAATGTATTCTTCAATTTCCACTTGTATAATTTTGTTTGAGAAGTATCATCTGGGCAAAATTTGTGTAGTTATTTATAGATTTGGATTGCTGAATAGTGGTTTTATACTTCAAGTTGAAAAAAAATTAGATGCCTGACACGTGCTTGAACACTTCTTGATCAGAAGGTCACTGTTCCACAGGACTGCATCTTGCATTTGTGACATCACATTCACATGTGCTGAGGGAGAGCAACTTGGAAACTGGGTGGTTACTTCAGGGGGAAATTAGGAAATGCCCAGGTCACATTTGCTGTTTGAATAAACTGCATTTGATGCTCTCCAGGGCAAGCATCAGTTACCCTTAGCTTAAAACATGATGTCCTTTGTGTATAATTGTACATTATACACGATGTCCTTTGTGTATAATTGTACATTATATACATTATGTCCTTTGTGTGTTATATACAAGGGTACTGCCACAGTTATTTCTTTCAAAACCTGTAAGCAACCCCCAGTATTTTTTTGGAGTATCTTATTTTGTCACTAGTGTAGTAAAAAAAAAAATTTGCATCCCCCAAAACCATGCTTAGCAAAGATAGGTACTTGTTTGGGAGGTATGAATCAAAAATAGCATGTGAAACAGAATAGTAGAATGTTGCAAAGAGCAAATCTCACTTGAAACATTGCCTTTATCAGGTAAGGATATTAAAACCACAATTTTTAAACCCCTGGGAATAAAATAGCAAGAAGAAAAGAAGAAAAAATAGCAAGTTTTGGTAAATGAAAAACATTCTCTCTCTCACTCTCTTGCTCTGTTTTTTTGGTTGTGTTTTATTTTTTTCCCCTATGGGGAAGATGAGGAGGGGGACAGGTGGACAGCGGGGTTGGTTTGATGATTTCTTTGTGTTATAAAACATTTCCAAAGTGTTTTTTTCTTAATCTGGTTTTCTCTGTCCCTTTCTAAAAGTTTCAGGGACGCAGGAAGATGATGTGTTATGGATAGCAATGGCAGGCATTCACCAGATATGGGCACTGATGCTGGAAGGGGGCAAACTACCAAAGGGAAGGTAAGCAACTGTATTAGGAGAAATGTGAAATTGCTGCTTGTTTTGATAAACAGCTTTCAAATCCCAAAGAGAAAGATAATCAAATTAAACTGAAAATAATTTAGTTTAAAGGCTTATGTGCTTAAAAGTCTGCCTCCTTTTCCCACATCTGTTAGATGAAATGAAAGATGCTACTTCAGCTATACAGCTATGACTTGGTAAGGTCCATTCATATAATTGAATGTTATTTTTCCTTGCATTTGCTGAGTTACCTAGTAATGAATGATGTGCTGAGGTGATAAAAAAGCACAAAGGCATTGAGTAATTCCTCACTGCTGCATTACAGTTGGTTTATAACTCACAAGTGCCTGTTCTGTAGCTTCTGTTTACGCATCTTGTCTGAGCTGTTTGGGTGCTCTTTGCCTTTAGTGACTTGAAGAAAGGAGTCTGCCTTCGCTTTGCTGGGAGTGGGAACGAGGAGAACAGGAACAATGCTTACCCCCACAAGGCAGGCTTTGCCCAGCCCTCGGGGCTCTGCCTGGCCCCAGAGGAGCCCTGGAGCTGCCTGTTCGTGGCCGACAGCGAGAGCAGCACCGTGAGAACCATCTCGCTCAAGGACGGGGCGGTGAAGCACCTTGTAGGAGGAGAGAGAGACCCATTGGTAATCACCTCAAACTTCCCCACACTGCCCTACTAATATTCCTCAAGCCTGACCTGGAGGAACCACTTTTGGGGTGAGAGGGTAAATCAGTTTCCGTGGCCATCAATTTCTTAACTTCACTGCTTGGAATGCAAATGTGTGGCAGTTGTGGTGCTCAGGTTGTAGCGCAGACTGTTGCTCCTTAGATAAGAAATTATTTCACTTATTTTTAAAACAGCCAATTTGATTCAGCATTGTGTGGTTATGAAATCAGCTGGATTCATATTTATAACTTAGATGTGAGACTTTCCATTTCTGTGGTTAGCACCCACACTTCCAGGTTTCAGTATCTTTGTGTTGAAATTGTCTTCATTTTTTTTTTAAGTCAGTAAATTTCCATTTAATTACAATCATTTAAATTCATGTCCACATTGGATAATCAAATCTATTAATGAAATAAAATAATTTTTCAGAATTTGTTTGCTTTTGGTGATGTGGATGGAGCAGGCATAAATGCAAAGCTGCAGCATCCCTTGGGAGTAACATGGGACAAGAAAAGACAGCTGCTTTATGTGGCAGATTCCTATAATCATAAGGTAAGTGTGCAGTAACTTGTTATTTCCAGACTTGGAAATTTTATTACTGCAAAGAATTATTTTAATAACGCAGACAGATTTTGCTTGGTCCAGTTAAGCTGAGGAAATTAATTACACAAGTTCCTTTGTTGGTTCTCTTTCTTTCCTTCCTTCCTTCCCTTCTGGGTCCTTCTCTTTACCATTGTTTTGCTGTCACATTCTTCTGTGCTGATATGATGGTCTCTTGGGGAAGGTGAATTTAAAGTGCCAAGTTACAGTTCAGACTAAAGACTTTCTGTGTGCCTTCCCAAAGATGCTGAACTACAAAGAGCTAGAAGGGCTTATTGAGGAATACTGCAGGTTTGCTAAAACTAAGAGGACAAGAGGACTTTTTTTCCCTTAAAAAAGGGAAAAACCATTTTTCCACCTATTTTTGAGAAGTATTGTGGGTTACCTCCATGGAGCTCTGGGATAAGAAACATTGTTTTGCATGTTTGTTCTTATGTGATGTTATATAAGCATCCATGTCTAGAAGGTTTTTAACTGTACACTGACTACATGCATTTAAAGAGAAGTAACCTGTTTGATTTGAAGAGTAAGGTGTATAATACTATATGCTTATGGAAATTTTAAGGCACATAATGGAGTTTTTTTCAGATCTTGTATAAAACATTATAAAATTTTAAAAAATCCCATCTATTTGTAGAAGAAAAACAGTCTAGAAGTTAGCCTGCTAATTTTGTTATGCTCTCACTGTTTTTCAAATGTTTCTAGAAGGGCAGCAAACATTACAAAAACAAGTGATCCAGAATACTTTTATAGCTGAGGGTTAGATACCTGCAAAATCATGGAAGGGAACCCTGAATGAAGACCAAAGGAAGAAGTGAAGTCCATGAGGGAGTGGGGAGAGGGAAAGATGGGACTTGTCACTTGGTAAAGAGTGATAACACAGCATCTAGGATGGACACCTGGTAGCTGAGGCACTCAAAGAGCAGTGCTGGCTACTGGAAATGTGGGACATGAGATAATCCAGAACATCTGAATCCTGCTGGGTTTTCTCAGAAAAGCTTTTTTGTGTCTTTGTTGATCTTAGATTAAGGTTGTGGATCCCAAGATGAAGAACTGTGCTACCCTAGCAGGCACAGGAGAAGCAGGCAATGTTGTTGGTTCCAGCTTTACCCAGTCAGCTTTCAATGAACCTGGAGGTTTGTGTGTGGAAGAAAACGGCCACCTCATGTATGTTGCAGACACAAATAATCATCAGATTAAAGTGCTGGATTTGGAAACAAAAATTCTTTCCATGGCAAGTAATACTTATTAAACAGGCTGATAGTGATGTTTCTTGTTATAAATTACTATTTCAGACTTCAGCAAGTGTGATAAAAATGAGACAGCTAACTTTGGGTACAGTAGCTGTATCTACAGGATGTTTTGTGATGCTCAGGGAAATGAACATTGCCTGTTAACACACTTGTTGAAAGCCTCAGTCTGCAGAAAGACAACTTTTGCATGAAAACAGAAAGTGGCAACCCTCTAGAAAAGGTTAATACAGAAACATCAGTCATTAAAATGTACCACCCAGTTTTTCAGCATGAAGGTCATTTCATGAGCATTTTGTAAAAAAAGGAAGTGAAATCAATTACCAAGCCATGTAATTACACTAGAAGAAACAATTTTGGGAAGTCAGTGACTTAAAGCAAGATGTATAAAGGGCTTTCAAGTTGTTGAATCAAAACTACTGTCAAAATTGAGCACAGCTTTATTTGATTGTAAACAAAAAAATCTGTGCTCATGTCCACCTTACAATGCTACTGTATCTTAATGATTTTTTGAAATGTATATATACATATATTTATGACATAATGATCCTAATGTTTTCTTATATGTTTCTTGCACTTAATAATACACAGTCTCCAATGTCTGTTTAAATTTTCATATCATGTAACATGTTGGTGGCTTTTCTGGGAAGTTCTCCTCTATTTTACTGTGCAATATGCATTAGTTAAAATCCTATATTTTACTACTGAAGCATGCAGTTTAATACCAGAATTAGGAGGAAATACATTTACAGTATATCTAAAGCAAAAATGTAATCCAGCTGTAAAAAAATTAAATTAAGGGATACTGTAAAGTAGTTGTGGTTTTCATGGCTTTAATAGTAAATATTGCTTTTATTTGGATTAATAAGGGGTTTTTCATTTTAAGAAAACATTTTGTCCTTTTTCTATTTTGTCATAGTATTGTTGCATGCTGAAAGTTTTAGGTCAGTAGCCATGATGTCACTTTGAAACTGTGATTGAGTTGTGAAAGCCCATTTGTAATAAAAATAAAAACAAATATTTTGTTTGATTTCTGCTGATAGTTGCCTATCCTGAAGCCAGAAGCATGTGATGTTCCAGATAACCTGCCTGTGCAAAAGGATAAAATAACAAACCTGCCAAGACTGCCTAAATCTGCACCAAATATTGAACTTCCTTCACTGACTGTAGCTCCTGGCCAGACAATTCAGTTTTTATTAAAGCTGACTCTTCCTCTGGATTCAAAACTGAATGAGGAAGCTCCCAGTGCCTGGTTTATCACAGCAGAAGGTAAAGTCCTGGTTAGGATGGGAAGTGGGATGGGTTAGGATGGGAAGTGTCAGCACATCCTGCAGTGCAGGGGACTCAGTCTGATGAATCAAGATGTCCCTCCCTATCCTGTGTTCCTGTTTGACCTTGTGATGCAATAATTGATATTTAGAGTTGATGCATTTACCAGCTGGAGTGCAAAGATTGAAAAAAGCCAAACACCTGGTAGAGTGCTTTTTGCTTGAATTAATACATGCTGCATTATTCTATGGCTCAATGCAATTGAGTTAGGTGTATGTAGTGTACAGTGGTTTTTAGTTCACATACTCTCAAATATTTAAACAAAATGAAATTCGAGTTTCATTCTGACAATCAGCCTGAGCATTGCTAAATTGCACTGCTGTTTGAAAAAGTCATCATTTTAGCTACAGTTTAATGCATTTATGGCAGATATCTTACCTGGTTTATTACATCTCTGATGCAAATGTATGGTAGCCATTAATTTAAGAAGATTTGCTTGTGCATATCAGAATAAATGTTAATATCCTTTAAAGAGTGTATAGGAGAAACTGCAATTCTATTGCATTTAAATAAGATGTACTGTTTATAGATATACCTGTAATGCTGATGCAAAGCCATGGACCTCTCCATCTGTAGATTACTTTCCTTTTTTTTTTTTCTGTTCACAACTGGAATAATCAGGAAGGAAATTTCCTCTGATGTTGAATGTGGAAAGTCCTTGTTGTCCTATAGACAGAATTAGTGTTTTCTGCAGCTTTCAGACATGATGTTAAATACCCTAATGATAAAATCTGTTCTTCCTTTGCAGATAACGCCTGGTTGCTGCAAGGACAGTGCCTGACAGGAGAAATAAAGGATGTTTCCTGTCAAACTGTCATTCCCTTTCAGTTGCCTGGGAGCTGTGTGTCAGCTGAAGCCGCCCTGGCCATCAAAGCGTGCCTCTACTACTGCAGCAAAGGTAGCAGTGCCTGTATGATGGCAGGAGTCTCCTTCAGCCAGCCCTTGCAGCTCACTGGCACAGACCAAGGCAGCTCAGCCCAAGTGGAACTGATACACACCTTTGTAACCAACTAACACAAAGCCAGCTGATTTCATACTTTATTTTGCTATCCATCATTTCTGTGGGAGAAAGTACAGATAGATAACTTGGCTCTGTTTTTTCCTGGAGCTTATGACAAAGCTGAGAAATAATTTGCTTGGTAAAATAAAGTAGTTTTTCCTAGGGGCTTAACAGGAAAATTTATCATCACAACCTCATTCCTTTACATTACAGTAGCAGCAATAACTTTGTAATACTGTAGACTCTGTTGCCAATTGTGAACGCACTGGATGTCTGCCAGTCTTAAGAAGTGAGCAACAATTTTTAGAGTCCATTTGAAAGAGCTGGTATTACTTTGTGATGTTACTGTAAGATCTTTGCACAGTAAATAGTGTTAGAGTAGATCATTTTGGACTAACACTTCAAAATTCCTTTTATAACCTAATTGCACTTTGATAGAATGTCAAGAGGAAGATTCTTTCTCCAGTCTATCAAAGTATCTTGCTTATTCTTCTGTAATGACACTTATGACATGTGTATTTTGAAAATACACCTTAAACTAGGTGCAGCTCTAGTTTTATGCAAACTGAGCATTTTGCTTTAACTCAACATCACCGCCTTACATGAGGAACAAAGGTTCATGGGAAATT
>NW_005054300.1:427198-427821 GCF_000277835.1 Geospiza fortis | reverse complement strand
GCAATGTGCGTATGTATATAAAATAACCACCACAAAGCCATGCTGGAGCTTTTCTGATACATACCAATTTACATTTTATAGAAAGTGGTAGGTAATGGTAGAATATCTACACTGCAAAAATTAAATGTCATCCATTTCAAGCAGAGTGATTCACTCCCATTTTTATGATTTCTCTGCAAAGACTATTCTGAAGACTTCTGTGTTGCAGAGATGTAATATTATGAAGAATATTACACTCCTGAAGTCTGAGTCAGAGTCTTTTGAAGTCACTGTTAGTCCTTGGATTTGTTATAGTGGCCACTGAACCAGAATTGCATACTTGATAATGGATTATTTACGTTCATGTTTAGAGCTTCTGATCTTTTGCTAGAGCACTGGTAACCTAATCTTTGAGTAAGATGCTTTAAAACTCTATTGCAAAGCTCTGCCCTTGGTGGTTAAATGTTTTGCAAATAAAATTCCCTCAACTTGCCATAAGAAGGGGCAGGGTGATAGTGGTGTGGCAAGTTTATTACTTGAACTGGAAGAGTTTCCATCATGCTTAAGTGGTAATTGGGTTAGGCCCCGTGCTCTGTTCATAATAATCAGTTCTGAGAAGATGATTTTGTTTTAAGTTGAAAGAT
>NW_005054300.1:387652-427166 GCF_000277835.1 Geospiza fortis | reverse complement strand
TTTTTTGTATATTCTTTTCTAAAACAATTACTCCTGACACCTGTCAGTAAATCCCCACTATCAGCTGTTGTTGCTTTTTCTTACTTAAAGGCTGACTGAAATGTTGGTCATGAACCCAAAGGCTTTTGTTTTAAGGGAGTGGTGTGGTTCTTCCTTCCATTGAAATGCCAGTCTATCTGAGAGTTCTTTGTGGCACCAGAAATGGTTGTTATCTCACCTGTCAGCAAAGCAAGGGCTGAAATGTTATTATTCTTATGTTTGGTTTTTAAGCAACTTTACTAATTCACTGTTTCAGCTCCTTTGGGTAAGCATCTCCGTTCTCACATGCCATTTTGAAGAGTGAAAAAGCTTTGCTACTTTGTTCACAGATGGCAAATGCTGTTGGAAGGATGAAGATAAAGAAACTGATTTGGGCATGTATTATTTTTACACTTTAGTAAAACTCAGTCTTTCACAATTCCTTGTTTGTCTGTTTACCTTTGGATAGTAGCCAGGAAACCTTCAATGAGCTTCTAGATAGCCTGCAGATTTTTTGTTGCTCTCTGACAAAAACAATCATTAGGTTCAGAAGTTCAGAATAACGAACCAAACTGTCACAGTTACCCTGAATGTGTAATTCATCAGATGGATCTTTTGTCTCTCACTTTGTCCCATCATAGAATGGTTTGGGTTGGAAGGGGACTGAGAGATCATCTTGCTCCAACCCCCTGCCATGGACAGGGGCACCTTCCACTAGAGCAGGTTCCTCAGAGCTGCACCCAGCCTGATTGTGAGCACTTCCAGGTATCTGACATCCCAGCTTCTCTGGGCAGCCTGTGCCAGTGTCTGACCACCCTCACAGTAAAGAATTCCTTCCCAATATTCAGTCCAAATCTGCCTTTTTCAGTTTGAAGCCATTCCCCCAGTCCTATCCTTACATGCCCTTGTCAAAAGTCTCTGTCCAGCTCTTGTAGCTCCTTCAGGTACTGGAAGGTGCTAGAAAGTCTCTCCAGTCTTCTCCAGGCTGAACAACCCCAGCTCAAATTTTCAGCTAGAATGACATTATATTTTGCTATTTCAATTAGATCAGTTCATCAAATTCTGCCTACTCCAATATTATAAAAAAATATCAAAAATCTGACAGTTTCAATTAATGTATTGCTGTAGGGGAAAGACTCTATTCCTCACTATATTTAATTATAGTGCAATATTGTAGTTATATTTTCTATCTAAATGTTCTCTCCTTGCTCAGTCTCTGTGTTCACTGTGATTGGCCTTTAATCCTACAGTCTAACATAAAGCTTTCTTTGTCCAAGGGATAAGGATGCACATTCCCAGAGTCACTACTTCTGTTTCACTTGTAGTGTACAGATACTCAAATATTCTGTGATTAGAAAAGCACAGATTTTTTTACAGCTTATGATATTTAGGGATACTATTTCCATTTCTTCCTCCAGGGTTTACAAGCTGCTCTTACAGTTAATAACAAGTGCCATAAATTTCACCAGACAGGCAAACTGAATAGCATGTACAAGCTACAAGAAATTTATTTAAGTACCAGAAAGTATCTTCCAAATACGATGCAGAAAAATAGGAAATGTTACTATTCTGTAAAAAGAATCAGATATATTGATGCTACCTCTTTGTATGGGAATTAAGTTTTTTGATGTTCCCTGATATAAAAATTCTAAGCAGATTGGAATGGCTCAGCACTCCCAGATTTGTTTTTCACAGTAAAAGTTTGTAAATCAAGGCCTTTTCCAAACATGACTTTCTACTGCTTTAACAGGTTTTGCAGCAGACCTTAAGGAAGCATTGAAAGACTATAGCAAGTCTCTAAAGAGTATTGGTCATGGTTGACTTGTATAATGGAAACAAGTTCAGTGGCATTTTAAGTTTTTAGTTGTAGTGTTTGCATTTCTGGGACAGCTTTTGGTTTTGAATGTATGTATTAATAGTTCCATGAGATGTTTTTAGTAATTTTATTCAATTGCAGTATAATATTTTTTATTAGACTAGAAAAAAAGATAAAGTGGTTTCAAAGAGGGAGGATAATTTGGTTTAATAGCTCTTTCATGTTGTTTGAATTCAGTAATACCTTTGTGTAGTTTGCTCCCTTCTATTGAAGGAAGGGTAGGGATGATGATTGTGTAAATCTATTGATGGGCACATGTTTTATGCATATATATTTTTAGTTGATTTCTTTTTGTGTTAGATTCTTACAGCATTTTTAGCTTTTCTATTGGATGCAGTTCTTCACAGTTTGTGTTTGGCCTCTCATATCTTCCACCTGTAGAGCATTATAATGTTTGTACATGCTGTGGTAGTGTGGTACCAAGCAAGAGAAAGTAGTTTTATAGCATCATGTAAATGCCTTATCTGCTTATCCTGAGAAAAGTGCATATGGCTTCCAGTATATTGTATATATTCTTAATGCACTGATTTTATTTTGGTAGGAAAATATTGTAGCTGAAACCATGGGTAAAACAGCTTTTTTGAGAGAACATCAAGAAAAATATATTCCTTACCTCTTGCTCAGAGGAGGGGGATGATGAAAATGAAGAGACTCTCCTTATAATGTAGGGCCATGTCCTTTTTTTCCTTTAATTATTGACTATTTATTTTAGCAAAGCTAGAGGCATTATTGACCATGAATTGTCTTGAATTTAATTCCTAACAAGGTTTTCTATGTACATGAAAGCTTTAAATGTCTGACTTTGTAGAGTTGTGAGTGATGGATCTTGTTTTAAATGGTTTTAGTTTAGCAGAAAATAGCAGAGATTTATGTACATTCTTAAGATTTGTAATTTTTTTAAATCCCTGATATTAATTGACTTACCTCAAAGACACACTGAGGCTACACTCTCACAGAAGTGTGAACTCAAAATTAAGTTTTCTTGTTGTAGAATGTGTGAGATGTGCTGTGACACATTGTGTTCCCCAGGCTGCACTTGTGCTGCCTAAGGAGAATTTTCCACACAGAAGCAGCTCATCAGTCACCACCAGTAATTCTCCACTGAAATCTGCCAGGTCACTTGCTCGTTTAATCAATTAATATTACTGATTTAGGTTAGCAAACATTTAGCGTTCAGAATTTATCATTACAGTTTTCACTGAAGTTGGTTTGTCAGGGATTAGAGCAGCTTCTCTGTCCCAAGCACATGAGGTATAGGAATGGTGGCAAGTAATTGGAGATAATTTTTGAAAATGTGAGACCTGGTTATTTTTTAATTAAATCACAACATCTGTTTTTGCATTCAACAAGAGATCATTCATTTAGAAACAATATTCTAATATTCCAGAATAGTCTAGTATTTCACATTCCATTATGTTCATGTAACCAAATTCAACTACTCTCCTCCATTAGAAGTAGCAGATCTATATTTTATAGTTTTTTTACTCTTATAGATAAAGTCACTGCTCTCATTTAGGATTAGGATTCATTCCTGTTCAGGACTCATCACACCTATGAGTTTCCAAGTTTTTCTTAGTTTCTTTGTCCCCCCATTTTGGGGGATTTTGGTTAGGTTTTTGGGTCTGTCCTTTCCTCCTGTAGTTTCCACAGTGAAATGCAGCCCATATCATGTTATGTGGAGGGATCCAAGTAGGAAGGATAATTCCCTCCACCAGCTCCTTGCCCCTGTCCTGCTTCAGGAATGGGGATGTAAACAGCAGGTAATTCTAGATAGCATTAGAATAAGATGATGTCCTCAGGTCAGCTTCATCAAGCTTTGCACTGATGCAGCTGCTGTCAGAAGTTTTCCCTTTACCTCTGGCCCTGTCCACTGAGGTCCTGCAGTTGTTTGCAGCTGTCCCAGAGCATCCCATCAAACTTGAGTAGCCTGTGCAGGGATTCTGATGGCTCTTGCTTTCAGGAAACTTTGACTAAATAGAGATTAAATACTTTAGGTTAAATATTTTAGCTCTTAAGTAGTTTGCTGTCCTGTTGCAGGTTATTTAATTATTGTCAGGTAGTGCAGTCCTGCTGCAGATGAGAAGCTGGAAGCTTGGGTGTGAGTTGAGGAATGTTTGTGCAGCTATAATTAAATATTGCTTAGTTTACCTCTTTGGTGGTCCTTTGCTTTCAAGCATACCAGGGAACTCTGTCCAATTGCAGGCTCTAGGGCTAAGCAAAAGAATTGCAAGTATTTTTAAGTCTTGCCTAGATCCTTTGAAACATTGACAATTTTGAGCTAAAGAAATCCCGTTTGAAGAAAACCTGTTCATACATCTGCCTTAACTTAATGCTCTGTACTCAACATGCCTCAGAAGAGAGATATTCCACACTGTATTCTTTCCCATTTTGAATAAGGATTGAGAAATTCAACCCATCTGGCCATTGTCAGACTTCATAGAAAGCAAAACAGCAATTCCCAATTTGATTTTACATCCATCTAAAGAAAAAAAAAAGAGCCTATTTTCCAAGCTTTTGATTAAACTGAAAGACTGGGTTTGAACCATATGTTCAAGGCATCTGTCCTGAGAGTTGCTTGAATCATATTTCCAAATTTGGTTTCCAGATTTTAAAAATTAATTGATAGTAAAGTGGAGAAACAAATTGCTAAATGTTTCATCTATTGAATACTTAACTTCGTAAGTCTCCAATTTCACTTTTAAAATAGAATTAGAACAACTAAAATGTTCTCCTCTCTGTCCTTACCATTAATTTACCATTAATCATTGTATCATTAAAACCTGTGATAGATCTATGTGATTTTGTAAGAAAATCAATAAAGAAAAAGAAAGTGGTTGTTAACCAGTGACTTGGTGAAATCCAGGTGTTCTAAGGTTAGTGGCAAATGCCTTTAGGGCCAGGAGTTTGGCCCAATGTGACAGAAATTCTGTGGTTTTATTACATCCTGATGGCTGAAGGAAAAAATCAGTGCCTTTTGTAACAATACTTGAAAGTGTTTCTTTACAGAAATACTGGAGTACTGATTGAAATAAGCTATTTGACCTTCATGGTTTGCAAGCTTCAGAGGGATTTAATTCTACTAATTCTGAAACTGTGAAGAATTTTCCTTCTCCATCATGTTACTGAATTAATTTGAAATTAAGGTGCTTATTTGTCAAACTCCTTACAAAGTACTTCAAAACAAGGTTGTTTCTCCATCTCATGAGCTTAGTTCTGAAATTATTGTTACCTCTTTTGTGCACTCCAGATCAAATGTGGCAGGGAGACTTCAAACAGCTTGCTGAAATCGTGATTTGAGTGACATGGAAGGCAAAACATGCACTGATCTAAAGGGGCAAAGGAGACACTTCTTCTTGGTATTTGAGGGATGGAGAGTTGGTCTTTGTTTTGGAGTTGTTTTCATCTGTTCTACAGCTCAGCAAAGATGCCTGACACAGCAGAGGGTTGTGTGCAGGGGCAGTGAGGAAGGGTCAGGTTATGTCACTGTGAAAATGTGTAACTTCATTTAGGTTCTGCTGCTGGGATGTCTCAAAATCCCAGCAGTGTAATGCTAGTGAGGGAAGTCACATTTGAGCACTTAACACCTTAATAAATGTCTCCAGGTGGTTTAAGGGGAAAGACAGGAATTTTACATTCTTCCTTGAGAATTTCAGTGTTGCTTTGTAGGCGTTGGAAAATTTTGTCTGTTCTTTGAGATACTAAACCTTTGTTTCTCCATTGCATTTGATGCAAAGCCTTTCACATATCTGAATATTTTAAAAATGTGGTTTACATTGGTTGTTACAAAATATGAGAAGAACTAAAATGAAAGCACTTCATCTACAGCTGATCTAGGTTGTGTAAATTCTTCACTGAGTGTTGCCTAACTGTTCTTAACAATATTCTTAGATGATGGTCCTTTTTAAATAAAGGATAAATGTCCTATAATATTATGAGAACAAATAAATACACTGTAGAAGAAATGTCAGGTTTGGCTATCAAACCAACAGATAAATAGTGATTAAAGAATGTATGCTTTCTCCTGTGCAGCCTCTTTCTCCTTGTAAAGCTTTTTCATGGAAAAATAAACATTAAAAATTTTATGTTTTCTTTCATGCCTGGGTTTTTCTGTCAGTCGTCGTGTGAACATAGATCTAGAAGTTATTAAATGTGTCTGCTGTGAGGGGTTGCAGCTTGAATAAAAGGCTTTAATTAAGAAGTTCTGTTTGTTTCCCACTCCCTTTGCCACAGGCTCTGCAGCCGTGGGTGTCGGTCAGCCCTTCAGTGACCAAGGGTCTGTAAAACTGTGAGTCGTGAGGCCTCCCCCTCCAGGGCCCTGGGAACAAGAGATCTGCTTTTATTTTCATTTCTGCACGTAAGAGACATTAGAAATGGTGCACTGCATGAGTCACAGGCTGCCTGATTGTGTCCTTCACTTCACTGCAGAGATCCCAGAGCAAATTTAGCTACAGGATGAGATCCCTCTGCATGGAGCTCCACTTGACTCAGTGTTTGTTACTGTGCATAGACTGAGCCACACTTTGCAGCATGTGGGTGCCTGTTTAATTATAATTATGGCTGAACTGTATTTTAGCAGCAGTGTCTAAAAAGCATAATTGTTTTACTCAGGTAGCAGTTTTGCAGCTTTGACCCAGAACCTGTGGGTACAGGGCAATATTGCAGGCTCTCATGGGCTCCAGCAGAACTGGAGATGGACACCAACATGCCTACAGAGATGATCTATTATTTGTGCTGCTCATCGTGTTTTTATTGATGCAGTGATTTCTCATTAATGAAAGCATTGTGGGGCAAAAATTCTGGAATGTCTACTGTAGGTCAGTCTCATAAACTGTAGTGTAACTATGTTGAATTTGTGTCATTCCCACCACCCCGCTAAAGATTATTTCTCATGTTTATTAATCTATTCAAAGATTTAAAATATTTATACACACTGCTTATAAAACTCAGCTAATTTTCTTTGATTTCCACGCAGATGCAATATGTTCAGCTAAGTGTGATGCAGCAAGTCTAGATTGGACAGACACTCAAATTTGATAATTTCTCTGTTTTACTAAAAAGTTCATCAAAAGCTTCTGCCAAGCTAAACTCAGCAAGTTTAGGTCACACAATCTGTCAGCATACAGGTGACAAAGTCTTTGTGGCACACAGTCTTTGTGCCACAGGTCACAAAGCTGAGCCTTGTCTGGCTTTCAGTTGTCACCTCTGAAATGACACCTTTACCCCCAAGTTCTGAGTGTTCTCGGAACAGAAATCCTGTGTGAGCCCAGACCTGCACATTCCACATGCAAACCAGGCTGTGATGTTTTAATGGCATTTGTGGGACTGAGCTGGGCTGGTGCATTTTGCCAGGGCCCCAGGAGGCACTGCCTGGTGCAGATTTCTGTGGTCACAAAGCCACTGCTCTAGGAAACTATTAATTAGCTTGTTTCTAAAAGCAAGGGAAAGGAGCCTTTCATGTTAAAATCACTAACAGAGCCAAGATATTTTGTTGTTATTGCAAGGGATTCTGCCATCTCCTGCCAAGAGCAATTTATCTGGAGATTGGGTAAATGGGGCTTTAAACAGGGCTCCTCTCCCTGCCCTGTCCTTCCCATCTGAAGTAGTTTCCTGTGGCTGTTCAAACTCAGGACTCTGCTGCCCCATCTGAATTTTATCTTTTCTGCCTGTCACCCTGGTATTTTGTGCACACAATGCCATCAGGAACTGGAAACAATACCTGCTGGCTATTTCACATGCCAGTGTGGGTAGCAAAGTTCCACCCTTGCTGTGTCTGAACTTTGTAGAGCGGGTTTGTGCTCCTCTGCCCTCTGCTTTAAGCACAGAAGTCAAAGCAGAGGTGAGGATTTCAGCCTTTGTGTGTAAAGGAGTAGCTTTCTGAAGTGTTGCTAGAGCAGCACATACTGTTTCTTTTTTTGGAAAAGCATTAGCAAGTTATAACCCTTAGTTGAATCTCTCCATAATTTTACTATCTCAGACATTCCCTTAAGCAAAGTATGTGGGAATTCCCGTGCTCAGAGCTCCTAGCTCAGGCTGTAAATTCTGGGTATATTTTCCAAACACTGAACAAAGCTGAAATATTAAGGAGTAGTTAGATATTAATGAAGATTTTGTTTCACTAAAACCAAACACTTAGTCAAACTTACCCTTGTGCTGCATAACTTTTGAAATCCATTTATCATGGAACTACAATGTTATTTTTGAAGCTATCATTACAATGACTGTCCTTGAGAACTAAATAGTTGTTCTAACATCATCTTTATTTTCCAGCAAGAAGGCAGCACATCAGGTTTAATATCCACTTTAGACTGCAGGGCTTGGGTGAGTGCATTGCTACTGGAGTGAAGTGAACCCTGTGTCTGAGATGACAGCACATAAAGTGTGACATGTTTTAATCAGAGCAAAGCAGACTCAGCAGTTTAATGGTGTTTTTATTGATACAGTGATTTATCATTGATGAGAGCATTGATGTGTGTCAGCAGCAAGCGTAAGCACTCGTTCCATCAAGGTCTGTGCACCTTCCCTCCTCCCCCCTGTGCACACTGACACACTTGACTAAAGCTGTGATGTTTTCCAAGTTATCTGGGGTTGATACTGAGACACAGAGATCACCAAGAATGAGAGATAGAACCATTTTTTTCAAAATCTTAATACATTCAGCAAGTGGAACCGCAGGATAAAATATAACATTGAAATGCAGCAAGCAGTGTGTAGGTGCATCAATGCTTAAGTGGCAGTTGAATCCAAAGGAAGCTTGCTGGGGGCTACTGAGAAACCCATCATTTAAATTTTTCTTTCCTTTATGCAGTTGAGTGAAGAAGATGGATTTAATTTGCATTTTTGCCATGCTCTTAGCAGTGGAAGTGCTATAAAGTGCTGTTGTTATCATAGACTCAAATCAGACATGCATGTGGCAGAACTTCTGAGAGCTTATGAGGGAGATGCAGAGGGTGTAATGGAGTCTCTAGCAGACAGTGACAAAAATTTGCCTCACAAATTCACTGCTAAGTGTAAAATGCAACATTTACTGAATCATAACTGGATTAGTTATGAATTTAAACTATCAGAGGATTAAAATTCTTATTTACTTGAGGCTGCTAAACAGAACAATTCTCTTTACAGGAGGCTTAGATTACATGGAAGTACATGAAATAGAGAAAAAATACAGAACTTAGCCAGGAGAAGTGAAACAGGATGGATGGTATATTTTATATAGAAGTGTGTCTTTTTTCCAATATGTAGCAAGTTTGCTGATTTTTAGATAATACCTTTGTTCAAATGTTAGTGGATGGAGGTCTCAGCAGCTTTGAGATCCATTTCTGGTCTCTGTGAGTGCATCACCTGTAATCACAAGATTGTTTGTTTTTCTTACACACTTGGTACAGGGTCTTTCACATTCAGGGGTGGCCTGATCACCCTGACACCCTCTGGGACCCTGCATTTCACAGCTTTTTTTCTTGATAGTATAAGAAGGACTGCCTTGCTACAGGCACCTGAGAGCAGGCATGCATCTGTTTTCCAAGAGCAGCCTAGCTCAGGTGAACCTGTCAGAGTGACTGTTTTCCACCTTCTCCTAACATGCAGAAAAGTTATGGACTGCCTTGTACATTGACAAGCAAAAAAATTACCAGGATTTAATCCATGCTCAGCTTCTCACAGTCTCACAGAAAAGCTGTATTTACAATTAAAGCGCTCCGGGGAAAGAAATAATTTGCTGTTTGCAAAAAAACCCTACAAGTTGACCTAGAAAACTTGTATGTTTTAAACTCAGAAATGTTTTACTCAAGCAAAGATATTTTCAGGAGGAGGAATCAAGTTTTCCCAAAGCAATTCTGACTTACTGCTTTAACATTGTGAGGACTACAGGAAGAAATGACACGTCCTGGTGGAAGCTGTCCCTGCCCATAGCAGGGGGCTGGAATGAGACAATCTTTAAAGGCTCTTCCTACCCAAGTCATTCCATGATTCTGTAATCCCATACTTTCTGGGTTTTGTTGTTCTTGGGGCTTTGGTTGGGGTTTTTTGGTTTTGTCAGCTAAGGAAATCAGTGAGGAAAATCCACTAGAATTACCTTCCAGCACAGCACTTCAATAGCACATCTCAGCATTAAAGCCTACTGAGTTCTCCTCAGTTTGGGAAGAGACTCAATTCACTGCTAGGTTTGACTCTGATGTAAACCACATGAAGGCTGAACCCTCAGGTGGAATAAATTTCCCTGCTTCTAACTGGGCAGTGGAGTTTATGCATTTCTCTCAGGCCGCAAATAGATGCATTTATCCCTGCATTGCTGTGCTCCTCTCGTTAATCTCTGCTGAGTTTTTTCTGAATGACCATCACGTGACCCTTTTCACCATTCATCTCTGTAATTAGTTCTCCCAAGGCTTGCAGCCCAGTAACTCTCTACTTGTAGCTCCTTTCTCTCAAAAGAAAAGCAATTTAATTTCTCCCGTATTGGAAAAAATTGCTACTGCCATGTACATCCCGTTCCCTTTTCTTTTTACTCTCGTGAGATGTGTTATTTGCAAGAGGTTCTGCTTCCTCTATTTCACCTCTATACCACATCCCACTAATGCGGCTGTCTCCGTGCTGACCACTGAAATTGTTCCCAGCAAGGTTTCTAATTATCCATTGCTAACCATCCTCAGTCTCCTTGGCCTGCCAGTTGCCTTCAATGTCCACAAACAGGTTTTTAGTTTTGAAATTTTCATTTTGTTTGCCTCTCTACTTCTTTTTATTCCAACTCTCTGCATACTTTGGACACTGCACCTTCATCATGCCCTTGGCTGAGTAGTCCTCTTTCCCATCTCCAGTTTTTGGTGGGAATCCCTGTGGCCTGCTACCCTTCTTTCCCTGCTGCCTTTGCACGTTTGTCTCTGGAAGACACAAAGATCCTCAACTCCCATGCTGAGGAAGAGTCCTCCCTCTCTCCTCCAGAATGGTTTCTTTCTACTTAAAGGAGTCTCACCACCTTATCTTCCTTTGACTTTATAAAATATACCCAAAAACTCCTAATCATCTGTTCATTACTCCTTCATGTTACTCCTTTCCTTTTGCAAGCAATCTTTTGCTAGATTACAATAAATCTGGATACAGATTATTTATTATTCTGATTACAGACAAGCCTTAGAAATTCATTGTTCATTCAGTTTAAACAGCTCACTGCATCCTTGCATTTGGACAGTATCTGAATCCTTGCAGAATTTTTTCCCACCTTTTCTCTGCTCTCTCTAATCTGAGCAGTTGTTTGAGGTTTTCTCCCTCAAGTCTCAGTTTCTACAATAGATTTTGTTAGCCACAGAATATTGGCCTGCTCTCACCTATCCCAAATGACTCTGTCAGGTGTTGATTTCCCAGTCCAAAGGCTGCTGACTGAAACATGACTTTCTAGAATCCAGCTGCCAGCTCTCCCTGCTGGTATTGGTCACATGCTGACCCTTCACATATTTCACTGTGCCTCTCGGCCTGGTCATTTCCTATTTGTGAGATTCTATTGATTTTCAAGCTACCAGCTCCAGCCTCTGGGGTTTTTTAATCTTTCAGCACCATTATTCACTATTATTCTTGCAAATATTGCGCAGCTAACCTCTGAGGCTTCCCTTAATTTTTCAAAAGGCTTTCCTCATCAACACTGGCAAAGCCTTTTTTACAACACTGAAATGTCATCAGCTTTTAGGCTGTTCTGGACTAAGATCACTCACTCCTACACCAAAAATATCTCATTGTTTGCTGTCAGACTCTGGCTCTTGGCTGTGCACCATTTGGTGCCTGGTGTTGTCCATCAGTTGTAAAATCTCAGTGTAAGCTCTCTGTGGACATGGGACTTTCTTCTCCTCATGTTTTTACACAGCACTCAGTGCCATGGAATTTTTCCTGAGAACTGTGGCAATATAAAGGGTAATAACAGTTGGTATGACAGGTTTATTTCCCTGGCAGTGCTTAATCTTAGCAAAACAGCTTTTAAAATCCATTTGGGAGCCAGAAGAGTAAAATAGGTGACTTGTACAAAATTTTAATTTCTGCTCCCATCATTCCAATATCTTGATTTTGCCTACTTGTTTGTAGATAAATCTCACATTGTTTGTCCCACTGAAGCTTAAGCAATGTATAGGAAAATAAATTTTAAAAAACTTTCCTGAACTGTGGGAATTTTGTCCTTAGTCTAGGAATTCCAGAAGGGCACATGGAGTTCAGCTGAGCTGGATGTCTGTCCTGGTTAAAATCCTAAAGGATCCAAAGATTTTATCATGCTTTTTATAGGGATGTTTAATCACATACTGAAAAAAATGTTGAAGTTGGCTAGAGATGCATCTGCCTTCACGATATTTGTTGGCTTTTTTTCTGCTCTGGTGGATGAGGAGACGATTGAAGCAGATAAAAAACACAAGAGCATCACACATGGGGTTTGATCTGTGATGTGACCTCTGCCTTCCTCCAAGACAAAGCAGATCCTACACATGTGAGGGAAGGGATGAGCCTTCCCACTGTGCCTGCTGCAAAGGGCACATCTGCAGAGTCTTTGGGAGGGAAGCTTTCTGCCTGTGTTCAATTCCCAGAGAACTCCAGTCCCTGGCTTTGGAAAAGCCAGCAGGCTGTCCCCTGCCCTGCTGGCTGTTACCCTGATCTGGGGATCTGAGTGACTGAACAAGGTTTGCTCTTAACACCTCCCTGACTTTTTGGCACTGAACATCTGGAAGGTCGCAAACAATTCCCTGGAGTTAATTTGAGGAATTAAGACTGGGGCAGAGGGATTCAACCTCCTCAGCCACAGACCTCCTCTTCTGTATAAGCTGTTCTTTCCACACAGAAAGCACAGCTTTTATAACCTGTTCTTTCCACACTTGTCCACACTCAGCATCAGAAGCTGCCTCCCATCATTCCCACAACTGCTCCTGCAGAGTGGCTCAGGCTCTCAGCTCCCTCTGGCAGGGAGAGGCCCTTGGCAGTCTGGAGCACAGATTGTGTGTGAGAAAAGGCAGCAGTCAAAGCCCTGTTAGCCCCGGGGAGAGGGCACTCTTCCCTGGGAAGCCTTTCCCAGCAGAGAAGGAAGATGTGCTGAGCTCTCGCTGCTGTCGCTGCCCGGACCTTGCTGCAGTTCATGGAACAAGGGACGGTTTCACCTTCAGTGCTGCAGGAAACAGAGGCATTCCTAACTGAGAGCAGCAATCTGCCAGGTTTGGTGTCTCTGGTCAGTGAGGGGAGGTGGAAAGCCTTGCCCTGAGACGGAGCTGTGTGACCCCTCCCTGTCAGTGAGGAATCATGGAGCATTCCAGCTGCACCACCAGTGGGACCGCCCTGACAGATGCGTGGTCAAAAGCCCTTTCTCTGGGGAAGTTCTGCAATGATACATAAATCTTCTCTCCTGGTCTGGTTTATTTTTACCTTTAATCCTGAAGAATTCCTGTCTGATACGCTAACCTTGTTTTCTGCTGTTTTATTAGAACTAACTTGCAAAGCCTATTTCCAGTATGTGTGGAATCCTGGGCTCAGCTCTTCAATAAAAGCTGCCTTTTTAACTCTTTCACACCTTCCCCTAGCTGATTTTTCTATAAAGGTAAAAGAGCATCTACAGAAAACATTGGAAGGAGCAATGTGCTCTTTTTTCCTTTTCTGTAAAATGCAGAGCTTGAAGTGTAAAGCACCAAATACATGACATCAACCTGGGAAAGGGGCATCTGAGACCCATGAAACTCAGCAACAAAATTTAAGATATTATCTTAGGATCTTAATTTTTTTCCCAGATTCCCTAACTTTGGTTTATTTCTTTTACAGACTGAAGAGCTGTAATATACCATACACATATATACCTTTTAATATTAAAAAAAACCAAACAACCTATATTTAATGCAATAATATTCTAGTCAAGAATGTAAGGCTACATAACCAAAGTTGTCGTAAAACACAATAGAGCCCAAGTCAGGTCTTGTCCTTTATGGCAGTGGGAGAAGAGAGTTTTCAGTGATTATATATCACTTTCCTACCCTCTCAACCATAAATAAGCACTCTCCTTGTTGGTACTGGCTTACTAATACACTCCTTTCTAGTACACTTGTCTTTCCCCTGCCCCAGAATATCTATATTCTTTCCTGGATGCCCATTATAGAGGTTTTAAAAATTCTGCACTGCCTCATTTAAACCTTGGACTGCAGATCCCCCCTCTCCAAGAGAACTGACAGCCTGTTATAAGCAGGCCTGTGTGATGACAGATATGTGATTATATTTAAATAGCTCTCTCATAAAAAGCATTTTCTAGATTTTCTTTTTCCTTAGGCTGATATTTAAGAGGTTGCACTACATTTTCTGTGCTGTTAATGGAAACTTTCTGCAGTGTGAAAAAGGAATTAAAAGCCCTGAATTAAGCATGTAGGTACCACTTATCCTACAAAATAAACATGGAAAAAATGGGGGGAAAAATCTGTAATGTGTCTACAAGAGCTTCTCATTGTGGCAAAAAAGTCCTAGTCTGCTCAAAGAACAGATGAATTTGGATCTCACTTCCAAAGAAAGGCTCCTGCTGCTAATCTCTGTGTCCTGCTGTTTGAACACATCAGCTTCAGAGGTGATAAGAATATGTTGTTATGCAAACTATCAAAGTTTATTTACACAACTTCTTAAAACAGATTCTTTCAGTGGTATGGCCAGGTGGTTGATGCTGATTGTCAGATTTTTTATGCATGCCAGCTTGGTAGTACACATCCTCCACCCTGCAAGCAAGATATTGTCTGCTGTACAATGCTCTGTCATCCTAAATCTCAGGGGTTAACACGCTCTCATCTTTAATCTCCTGGAATTCCTCTTTTCCTTTGATTTTAAAACATATGAGCATTTTCACAGAGCAAATCCTCAATAAACACGATGAAAAAAATCAAATAACCTAAGCAGCTTTAAGTTCCAAATTAAATGATGCATCAAGCAGGAATCTGGCAATGCAGTGCTAGTCTACCATAAAGACTTTCATCCATGCAAATCCTGTGAGCGCTTTACTGCTCCCAGATTGTCAGGTGAGCTCTCTGTTCTAAATATTTTTAAGTGGCTTAAGCACTTAAGCACTCAGTTCTGGGATTCCCAACTTAATGTTTCCCCAAAGGAGCTAATTTACAAAGGATGGCTGTTCATCTTCTGCTATCTATAAACTGAGGCAACAATTTGACTGCAAACCCTTTAGAACAGCTGGGAATTGTCAGGTCTTCTATATTTTAAAAAGCTTTGCCTCTGCATGGGATATAAATCACAGAATAAAATGTATGAGGGAAAAATGGGAAATGCAGATATCACCTTATAGGTGAAGGAAATACTGAAGATTTATTGTCAGCGATTTCCTTAAATCTGCTTATACAGCCAGGACAGGAGTTTCCAGAATGGATATGGCTGTAGTTTTTCACATCCATAGGTCAGCAGTTTGTGGGGAACCTTTGAAGAGCTCAGACTCCAACTAAAGGACACTGACAGTGATGAAATGTCTCCCAGTGAGCAGCAAACTCCAGGGGCTGCTGGAAATCGCCCCCACAGTGAGGGTTTGGTGCACCCCACCCCTCCCCAAAGTGCTGAATGTGACACTGGGAGCTGTGGTGAGCATTGAGAGCATCTCTGAATCAGAGTCACAGGGATCAAGCTTTCACTGGAGCCCTCAGCACATCAGGGCAGCATCTTGGAAATAAAAAATAAAAAATTCTTATGCCTAAGTCAAGTTACAGCGACTTAAAAAGATCAGTTGGACATTTTGTGGTCTGTGTCACCAGCAGGGTTATCTGAGCAAAGGCCACAGTAACTCAGATTACTTAATGTTTGCTGTGAACTAAAAAACCACAGCCTCAAGGGACAAGAATAACAGAAACAGAGTCACCTGAATGGATTTGTGAATTCTAGACACCTTGGAATACAAAAATTATTTTCACTTCACTGTCTCTTTTGATATTACTTCACCTAATAATGACAAGTGCCTCAAAAACTGTATTGCTTTCCAGCTAAAACTTGACCTTTGCTGCTTTTCTCCTTCAACAAGGGACACCAATAAAATTACACAGCAGACAAAAAAAGCAAATAAATAATCCAGCTGTGCAAGACTTATATTGGAGCTGTGGGAAAATATATATTGGATATGACATTCTGGAATTGATTAAATCACCACACTTGCAATTCTTGAGTGAAAGACTACAAGCAAAGTTTGCAGAGAGTTTGCAGCAGGTATGCAGCAATACCCATGAACAGCAAAACCAAAACTTCTGAGTGTGTGTGGCATTTGGGGGGACTGAAACACCCGCAGAATATTAGAATATTTTGAGTTGGCAGGGATAATATTTTGAGTTTCATTCATACAGATATCATTCTCACTCAGTTTGCATCTACCAAAACTCTGCTTGTTCAGAAACCAGAAAACTGTTGGCCAGAAGGTTCCCAAGTAGGAGCAAACAGGAATTGTCCACTTCATAGCTATATAATTGCCTTTATAGGTATGTCAGTCTGTTCTCAGTGGTCATGCAGTCAGGCTCCTGAAATATGTCATCCAAGCTGACTGGCATTTGGCTGAGTGCAGAAAGAAGAAATACTGAGGAAATTGGGAAGGGAAATGCCTTTCAGCAGGTATTTCCAGAAATGGTTTAAAATATAGTGCTGGAAAGACAATAACAGACATTTTTATGCAGTGCATTTCATCCCCAGATTTGGTTAATCTTGGGGCTGTTCTGTGGATAAGAGGACTGTCCCTCTCTATTCAGAACCAAAAAGAATGTGCAGAAAGAAGACATACACAAATTAAATCCAGCCAACATTTTCATTATTTATGTTGGGAAGGTGAAAGACAGAGCAGACTTTCTAGGCTATTTTGGTAACTGGAATGATTTAAAAACGTGGCTAGGCAACAGTGTGCACAGACCTTAGGCTGTTCTGCCAGCTCATCCAAGTCATCATCCGCAGCATCATTTGCTCTTTGGTTACTAGAAATCCTCGGGGCTGAGCACTCCAGTCATGCTGCAGCATTCCAAATCATTTCAGATGCGTTTTTCTGTTTATCACAAGGACATATGCCCACGGAGAATATCACTGGATGAGCAGCTTCATTTGCCTTTGTGCTCTGCTCTTGAGGCTGGGCTGAGGATGCAATGCCCACCCTGTGCTGATGCACCTCAGCTGCAGAGGGGAGTCCCTGGAGCTGCAGGGTCTCATCATGGCTCGGGTGTGACACTGAAAATCTTGGCTGCTGTGACAAGGGAATGAGAGCAGAGAGACAAGAGCCTGGGTTCCT
Organism: Geospiza fortis; assembly: GCF_000277835.1. Classification (NCBI taxonomy): domain Eukaryota; kingdom Metazoa; phylum Chordata; class Aves; order Passeriformes; family Thraupidae; genus Geospiza; species Geospiza fortis. The sequence goes on along the minus strand of NW_005054300.1, from coordinate 410,037 downwards.
GCTTCCCAAATCCCCATCCACTTTAGGAAAGGGCATTGGTACCCAGGTGGGGCCCTCTCCTCGAGCAGGGCTGGGCTGCTGTCCCAGGAGGAGGGGAGCTCCCTCACCCCACTGCTGTGACCCTCACAAACACATGTGGGTGCCTAAACATCAACGTAGAGATTTCTGCAGCCAAATCTGGAGATGGGGTTTGGATTCCTCTGGGCCAGACTTACACAGCACCTGGATCACACTCGGAATTTCACCCTTAACCACAAATCCTCATTTCAGTGTTCTCTGAAGTCCTCCCTGAGCTTTTAAACCTCTGCCCTGAAAAGATATTCTCTTGATAAGATACGTGGTTTAATAAGCCTTTTTAAAAATAATAAGGGAGAAAAAAAATTGAGAACCCAAGTTGTGCACAGTAAGGTCAAACACTCAGCTCCTCCTCCAAACTGAGCTCATCCCACTTGGAAAATTCAGGACATAGCTGGGTTGGTCCAGCTTTCCTTTGAAGCATTTTAACCTGATGTCCAAAACAAAGCAGTAAATTAGATGAACCAGTCAGCTGAAATTCGATGTCTTTAGCTGAAACTTGGCATGTAGTTTTGCCAGCCCAGTTATAGATTTTTTAGGTTTTATGACTATTTGACTTTTTTATTTCTGTCTGGGCCTTTTTTTTTCTTTCTCTTTCTTTTCTTCCAAAAAATATACTTTCCATTACAAGGAGCCTAGGACAGCACCACCTTACTAACTTCTCTAACGCAGCCATTTTATTTAAATATCCTAGAGACATTTTCTATTAAACTTACAGGTTTCTTTCTTTCTGTCATTGGGATATGGTTTCAAATGTAACAGTATTTTGTTTCTGAGGTGTATGGAAATGAGTGTAATGTGGAAATTCACTTTGCTCAAATGAAGCTAAACAAAGCATTAGAAAAGATACAAAAGAACATGATCCTGATCAATGCAGGGACATCCACTTAATTTCCATTGCTGAGTTCTGGCACCAGTGAAAGAGTTTTTCTCCAGGTAGGCAGGTCTTGCTTCTAACAGTGAATAATACAGTATATTTTGAAGATTCATTTTTTACCAGTGCACATTTTAGGAGTCACTTCACATCAAAGTTAGCAGTGCATTGTTTAGGATTACCAAGGAAGGTTTTATACAGCTGATTTGATCCCTTTCTTTTTCTGCCTGGGCCCTGTAGTGATGATACCAGCACTTTAGAAAGCTCTGTGTGTTGTTTGCTCATAATGTTTGGAATATTACATCTTCACTTTGCTTGTGGGTCATTGCCATCTTGAGAGGAATGGCATGGCCAAAGGTTCTTGGGCTGTCACTCTATTCTCCATCCTCAGCTGGTCTGAGAGCAATGCTGACTGCCAGGGACAGTCAGAGCTGCTTAGAAGTTGTAAAACTGCTGCCCTTTCCCTGACTTCTGGATTTGCTGGCTTGTTGATAGCAATTCCAAAGAATCCATGGTTCTCCAGCCCAGACAGAAATATTTGCCTCTCTTCTTGTACTCGCCACGATTTCTTCTTAAATTTCCTTCAATGTCAGTAAGGGAAGCAGAAACAAACAAACCAAAAATATGACCTTTACAACTTTTCTTGGGAGGAAAAATCAGCTAAGGCAGCTTTCTAAGGAAGCAGAAACCAAGTTGAAATTGTCTTTCTTAAATTCAGCTTTAAGGCTTGACCTTCAGTTCTTTAGGTCCTATGAACACCAACAACATTTCTATAGACATTTGGTTCCAAATAAAACCCCAAAAGAATAACAGCATGCAAAGGAATCATCATGTGGCTACAAAGGAAAGTTTGAATTTCCCAGAATCATGCATTTAAAAGGTTTCCTGGGTGTGATATTATTCTATTCGTATATCTCTATACCAAGTGAGTGAGAATTAGATGTTGTATCCTTTCATTCTTACAGTCATTTCTTAACCAAGATGGAATCTCAATCTTGTTTATTTCAGTGAAGATACAAAATAGCCCCACTAAACAAAATAGTACAAACACTATTTCTTTTGTGTGCAAAACATAATAATCAATGCAGTAATGGTGTCTGTATGTCTTAGTTTATGTGCACATGTGTCCTTTACATCTCCTTAAATATTTCTTCAAATATTAGTGCATCAGACTCCAGCTGTATCCTGGGTATGGCTGTCTCAGAGGGGTGTACCTCAGGCACTGAGCTGTGGAGGGAGAAAATAAGTGCCTCACGAAAAAGAAAGGTTTTAACAGAATTCAGAACGGAATCCTTATCTCCTTTCCAGCCCTTCCTTTTATTGTTGCACTTTTTTCTTTCCCTGACTCATGGAACAAAAGAAATATAGCTTAATGCAGATCTTATCTTCTGTAGAGTATCTGTGAGACAGCAGCTCCACAAAGCCACTGTCCTTTACACAGCCAGAGTGACTCATTAGCTGTGTCAAGGGCTGTTTGCTCTTCTGATCTGCTCCTCCACGGAGCTGCATCCAGCAGCCTGTTTGCACATAGGATTCCTGCCCTCTGTGTATTGATTGCTGCAAATAAAAATGCTTCCTCCCCGTTTCTCTTGCCTGCCAGAGCTGGTGTGCTGCAGCTGTGAGGTTGGTGCTGTCCCTGGTGGTGGCCCAGAGCTCCCCGAGGCTCCAGCAGGAGCAGGCTGGTGCTCCGTGGAGGTGGGAGATGCCCCTTCAGAATATCAGCAATTATGAGAGGTATCTGACATCCCTTTGGGAAGTAGGACAGGCCCAGCCCATGGGTTTTCCATCTTGAAGCCATCTGTAACTTTGCAGAGTGAGCTTTTTTTTCCTGGGAGAGCAAACAAACTCCAGCCCGTGCCCATGCCAGGGCTCCTTGGCTCAGTCTGTGTGTTTGAGGGGGTGGCTGCTCCCATCTAAAGGAGCAAACCCCCCCTGCCATCACTGGACAACATGCAGTAAATGAAGGAGTTGAGGATAATCTACTAATTAGGAACTGACTCCATGTTTTTGACCTATCAATCTTTGTATCAGAAATTTATGAGTCCACGTGAGGAAAGTGCTACTCTTCGTGGCAGCCATAGAGGATGATTAAAATCAGATTTTTTAGCTAAGATGGAACTCTATAAACATCAACAAAATGGACAAGAGCAAGTAGAGTTTGATAAGAGGAGAGAGAGCTTCCTCCTCCTCCATCACACTGCAACTAAACTTGGTTCAATTGTTTCTAGTTTATCAAAGCTCAGCCTAAGGCTTTAGAAGTTCAAACACTCATATGATCTTTCTCCCTTCTTTACTCTATGAAGTCCAGACTAGTTATTACGTGCTATTTTTGTTCTTGGTCCATCTCTATAGAGTTTAAGTGGGAAACCTGCAGCAGCACCAGATGGATTATTTCTCCTTTTACAGCTTTTTTTCTGTGTATGTGTTTGGCGGTTCCAAAGTTTGAAAATGAGAACTCAGCCTCCCATTACACAGCAGCAATTCCCAGTGGGCTGACTGTTAGAGATGAAATAGCAAATCACAAGCACTGTGCAGAGATTTAAAAGGGGATAATTAAAAGCTGTATCATTTGATTAACCTCTGTGTCTCACATTTGAAAATTAAAGATAATTATGTTTACTTTCATGTAAGCCTAGAAATAATTCTCTGAGAATTTGAAAGCCCAGAGCATTGTCATTTACTTAGAGCTTAGATTCCTCATGCAGTTTTTAATATGTTATACACAAACCCATGTCTTAACTGGTTTTGGATATGTTTACAAGACAATATCTGCAATATAGATCCTTATTTTTACCATACTCTCTTCGTCCCACTGTTCTACAGCTTCACTGTTGAACAAGCCTGGGAGGAAAAGCTGATGGTTTAGTCCCACACTATAATTAAGTGATGGCTAAAGTCAAGTCCCTGATTTTCCAGACAATCTCTCCCTTTTTTTTCTTTTCTATTCTTTCCACTGACTGTGAAGAATAGAAATAGAAATCTGTTCCAGGTGAACAGAATTGTCTGAAACAAATTACTTTAATGATGATGCCTTTTCCACGAATCAATGATGCACATTAAAGATTCAGAATGCACTTTAGAGCAATCCAAAATGTGGAAAATAGTAAGATACCAGTGTGATCCCCCTTTAAATTATAGATTGAGAATTAGATTCTACTTCCAACCATGCAGGTGCAAATTCATTAATTTCAGAGCAGCTTCTCTAGGTTGACTTTGAAAAATATGTGAAGCAATAGTTTAGTTGTCTTTTTCTCCACTGGATATTTATTTATTTATCTGTATGCTGGAAAACCTTCCACTTCAAATATCTGTATAAGCTTTGACACAGTTTTCAGCCTTTCTGATAGACCCCAAAGAAATTCTAGGTAGTTCTTAAATGCACACTAGCAAATCAAATCTGCTCTTAACACCCCCCTCCTGCACCCTTCTGAACTGATGAAGCATAGAATTTTTTACCTTTTTTAGGCACAACAGGACACACCTAAATGATGCATTGCTGGTGAAGGAAGAGCTATAAAGAAAAATTTGGACACTTCTTTGGACAGATCCTCAGCTGTGGTAAACTGAGAAAACCAGCCAGAAGTCAACACATACCTCAAGGGGAGATCTAAGTCACATGCTCTGCATCTGAGCAGGTCAATGTACAGGGTAAAATTGCATGCTGATCTGTCATTTCAGAGGTAATAAAATTGAGTTATAAAGAATTTTTGAGCATTTCCTTCCAAAATTAAAAAGTTACTAGAGGGAAGAAAGACCACGAGTTCCATTTTTATAAATTTAGAGCAACTCCTGTCATGAGAATTAACCTGGTGTGGGGTTCATAGACCTTATTTTGCCAGACCTTGCCTCCATGAGTGCAGCAAAGGGAGTTTTCAAGCAGCTTAATGAGGTTCCTGGCCTGCAACTTCTAAGGAAATAAACCCCATGATTTTTGCATTCCCTTATGCAGTGAGTACCAGACTCCACCATCCTCAGACAGCACAGTCTGTATTTGCAAGAATTTGCAGATAGATTTAGATAAATTTGTCTGAGTAACAAAATAACATGAGGATTAAGAATTGCCTATAAAATGTGAGCTTTGGTAATAAACCAGGATGTGTGGGAGTTCTGCTCTAAGGCAGCAGTATGTCTTGAGTCAAGGAGTCTCAGTGAATAAAACCCTCTCAGCATGGTATTAAATGAAGTTCTTGCTAATTTTGGCTTGGCTTGTGATAGATGGGAATACATTAATTTTCCATAAGCAGGAAAGCCCTGTGTGTTTTCTTTTCGGTAGTAATGGCAGTGAAAATACTTTTAGAAGGCTTTGAGGAGGCAGAGGGGGAGAGCAGAGATTTGCCAGCACTTTTTCAGCTGCCCCTTCTTACCCCAGATTGCTGCTGCAGGATGTCCAAGGAAAAGGATGAAGTTCACAGAAATGAATGGAAAAGACCATTACAACTGTGTTGTCTTGCACAAATTATTTTTTACCCCTGAGCCTCATCCTTCTGCTATCAATGGAAGCATTCCAGATAAAGCGATTCTAAAGGGAAAAAGATGTAAACATTTTGCTTTGGTATGCCAGAGACAGGCTTAATTATCTGGAGATTTGCTGGATATGTCTGCAAACCATTACAGGCTGAATTAAATCCTTTTGAAAAGCCAGGTCTCATTCCTCTTTACTGTTCTTTGCGTCTAAACACCCTGATAAAAGATACATATTTGTGTTTATCAGGCAAGTTCTGCAATCTCTTTGTTCCTTTTTCCTTTGGCCCTTTGTACTCAGGGTATGCATGTTTGATGAAGTGATATTGCCCTGCTGATGTTCCTCCAGTGGCTCAATGGGCTTCTAAAGAGTCCAGCTGAAGTAATTATTTACATCCTTCTGTGTTGTGAAGAAAACCTGAATATAATGGAGGGGGTTCCTCCTTCCCAAGATCTACCTAGGTAGAAGCACTGAAGTGACTGAGTGCTTGGTGAGAAGATATAAAACCTGAGAAGCATGAACTGTCCCAGTCCATCCCAGCCAGGCATGGATTCTGAAGCTTAATAAAACTGCCCTTTGTGTGTGGGTACTCTGCTGGTCACAGATGAATGGAGCTTTGTGCTCCCACCTGCTCTCTTTAGGGTGGGGGTCTGTGTTATTGGAGCTGAATTGCTCATCCAGTCATTATCCGTATTTTCTTCACCATTTCTGCCTGGGAAAAAGAAAGTATAACTGACAATAACATTTCTAAAGCCTGAGGCTGAAAGCAAGTGATGCTCAAGCTCAAGTGAGAAATTAACCTGGTTTCTGAAGGGCTCTTTCTGGGCTGCTCCTGCTGCTGCCTTTCTCCTGCCTTTCACAAGAAGACATTTTATTTCAAAAGAATTCTCACATTGATGAGCATCTGCAGAACAGATTATTTATGTCAGAAACCAGGCAAGGATGAACTTGTGCCCATCTCCCCATTTATACCCCTATTTAAGTTCTAAAGAAGTTCTCAGATCAGAAGATGAACTTTTATCTTTTTTTCTCTTTCATTACAGAAAGCAAATTGAAAAGAAGGTCAATATAGAGATTAAGTCAGGATCAGTCTGAGATCTCTTCCTGAAATCTGTTTACTCCTTCATTACTCTGTATATATGAAGTGGTGTTTAAATTCCAGGTTCCTATTAAGGCCTTTTAGAGAAAACAATGGAATTTCACAGGCTTTGGAGCTTGTGCACTCCCAGATTGCTGGAACCTGACAAACTACAGAGGTGGAACCTATTCCTGGATTTGTAGATCTGGATTTGAGGCTGCTTTTCTATCAGCCACCAGCTTGGTGGTCTGGTTCAGACCTGTGTGCTATCCAAGAGTCAGGAGAGTGCTCACTCTTCCCTGGAAAGCAGACCTCAGTTAAAAGAGACTCCTTTGGTTTCTGCTGGAGAAAGCCACACTGCCAAGTAACCACAGACTGTTCAGCTCACTGTGATTTAATCCTTTTGCTAAGAAAAACAGTTTGAACCCTCTATATTCCTACATAACCGACACTGGCCATGCTTAATTTTTAATTTCAGCCATGTGCTATTAATTTTAGTACCATCCTCGATTTCCTGGTCTATGACTTACTGCTCTCACTGAAATGTGACATGCACAGCAAGCCAACTAAAATGTGACTGGCACAGCCAGGCTATCCTGGCTGACTCCCAGGATTTCCCTGGCCCTGGTCAGGTCTACTCCACTGCCTTCAACTTGTGGGTTTCTCTTCATATTATTTATTGCTGCTGAGGGTTAATTAAAAGGCAATTTCTGCTTAGGTCTAACTCTCTGAATACCCAGTTAAATCTGGGAGAAACCTTCTGAGGTAAGTTAGGAAGTTTAAATACAACACAGAGCTTTTTACATCCCTCTCCTCCCCATGTACTTTACAAGTCATCTTCACAACTACAATAAGTTTTTCAACTGTATGAAACCCCAGAGAGTGAAGCCCTCACCACTGGCTGTGCTGATTAACACTCAGCTTATGAGGAGGAGAGAGCCCTTGCAGCCAGATCCTCTTCTGCAGGAACATTTTCCATTGCTGATCTCCTCCTGCGTGCTCCTACTGCCAATGACACACAGCCCATCATCTTTCCAAGCCATTTTACTTTGTTTTCCTCAAACAAAATGATCTAAGAGTGGCAAGGGTGTGCTTTTGCAGTAGTCTCTGGAAAGGCTTATTGCTGCCATCTGTCTCAGCTCAGCTTAACCTCCACTCATGTTCTGTCGCCTTATTGGTGCCATTTACTCTGTAGGTAAGTACAAAGTCTTTTCACCCAGTGTCCCAATTCTAAAAGAAAGTTAGAGGAAAGTGGTTTAATCATGGGCAAAATAAAGTAGTAATATTTTGGGGATGCAAACATTTTGTTTCATTTCCCTTTAAAATAAGTTTTGAAGAATTGAGTTAATTCAATTTTCTCTTTTGAGACATTTAGTTTTAAATACAGTTCTAGCAAAGGAGGCTTTTTCAAAAGGGTGAGTTTCATTTGGAAAACATAAAAAAAAAATGTTTCACCATTTCCAAGAGGAAACATTTCATTTAAAAACCTGTCAAAGAAAAATGTGGTTACATTTAGTAAAAAAGCCCTGGTCAGCTTTTTCAGCTGGGAGGTAAAATCTAAATCTATACAAGTTACAGTCCCCCTAAAAGTCCTCTGCTCTAGAAATAGGTGCTGACTGTCTGATACCTCAGCCACCATCTTCCTGAAGTTTCACATCTCTTGTTTTACAGCTCTCCCAGTTGTAAACCAGAAGCAGGGACAGACTGGACCCCTGCACCCCAGAATAAATGTGATTTCTCCTCTTGCCCTCCCTCCTCAGCCTCTGTAAGCACTGGCACACTCAAGGCAGGTGCCTGCCCTCCTTCAGCCTCTCTCTGTGCCACCAAGGCTCAGAGGTGCAAATTCAGTGTCTCACACTCCCAGTGGGCTGTGGAGGAAGGAAATTGTGGGTGGCTGCAGTTCCTGGAGGAGTGATGAGAGAACAGCCATGGGGGCACAGGGTTTCTGCTCTTGGACTGGCTGGGATGGGATCTCCTGGCAGCCCAAACCTCCCTCCTCTCCTGCACCTCTGTCCGCCCACCCGAACAGGAGGTGACAGAAACTTCAGTTTTTCTGCCCTTTTTCCTTCAGCTCCTCTGCTAAAAGTGCACGTTTGATAAAATCTTCTGTATATACAGCCAGCCAGCCATTAAGAATTAATGTAAATCCAGCAAAGCCCCAGAGATGAAAACAACCCTTGGCCATAGGGACAGGGGATGACATCCAAGCTGCTGCCCTGGCAGCACAGCCTCTGGGAAATGGGAGCCTTGTTCCCAAATGCAGGGACTGCATGGCCACCAAATGCCCTCCTGCTTGAGGTACCCAAGGCCTGCTGCTGTTCCTGGAGGGGCAGGACAAGGGTAAATAGGTGTGATGGAAAAATGTGCTCTGAGGACCAGCAGCACTGCTCCTTTTCCTCTGTGGAACAATTTTTTCAGTTAAAATGAAAAGCCCAGACTTGTTTTCTTTTTTTCTTTTCTTTTTAACTAGCAAGAATCTCAACATGCAGCAGAAAGTTTCTCACCCTGATCCCCAGTGCAATCAGCCCCTTGCCCTTTAGGGGGCTGGGTAGGCAGACACAGCATCATTCCAGGGAATTTCTCATTAAGAAGCAGATAAATGCACCAGGTCTGCTTGAAATGCAAATTATGTCTGTGTGATTCACTGACACTGGTGACAGTTTTCTCTCAGCTCAGGTTAGGTCTTCCCACTTGTTCAACTCATACTGCAAAAACACTCAAAGTGAGCTACGGTCAGCTGAAAACATCAGAGCTGAATAAAGTCTTGCAAGAAAAATAAAATAAAATAATAAAATAAAATAAAATAAAATAAAATATAAAAACATTTTTAAAAGTTTTATTTGAAATAAATAAATAAAAATTTTAAATTAAAAATAAAAATAAATAAAAGATAAAAATTAAAAATTAAAAAAATTAAAACTATAAAATAAAAATAATAAAATAAAATAAAATAAATAAAATTTAAAAATAAAATAAAAATAAAATAAAAATAAAATAAAAAATAAAATAAAATAATATTTTTTTAAAATTTAAAAATAAAATAAAATAAAATAATAAAATGGATTTTAGAAGAAGAAGTAGGGTCTATTGAGGACTTGAATTCACCCGTGATCCTACCATACTGCAGAGATCACTATTTGTCCACTTGTTTTCCTTTATCTGCCTCGTGTATGTAGATGGTAAGAACTCCAAGAGAGAGGAGCAGTTTAAAAGCTGAGGGTGTGGTACCTGCACAGGGGGCTCTGGTCTTCACTGGTCCAGCAGCACTCGTGGGGGTGGCTGAAAATTAAATCAGAAAAAGTGAGAGAAAAGAGATTGGGCATTTAAGAATGGTGAAGTGCTGGAAAGCACAAGCAGAGTTGAGTTCTTTGTTAGGCTGACTGAAAAAGCCAATATTCAGACAGAAACACAGGAAGACAAGAGGTAGCTAAGGGCTGTAGAAATGTTGGGAATGGTGAGTCTGTTGTTCCATGCTCTTATCCTTCACAGCACTTAAAAACCTATTCTCTGAGTTGGTTATCCATGAAATAAAATATTTTGTTTAACGGACTGATCAGATCTTGGACAACATCAAAATGTGGGTGGGATTGAAAATCAAAGAATGAAGTGGAGGGCTGCAAAGAGGACACTGTTTTTTTCCACAACACAAATTGTCTCAGCCCAGTCCCAGCCCATCCAGGCACTTGCTGTTCACTTTGCTGGAGGTAGAAGAGCAGGACTGTACCTGTTTCTGTTTGAAGTTGCTAAGTTATGAAACCACAGGTTCCACAGCAGACTCAGGGATGAGTAGGCTTTGCTTCCACCTCAAAAGGTGGAATGCAATGCACCATGGAATGCAAAAGAGCCATGCAATGCTCAAAAGGAGCAGCAGCTCCACAGCAGCCTTCCTGGAAAAGGTAAAGGGAAAAGAAGAATTCAACTGCACCTGGCTGATGTGGACAAACCTGCGCAGCTCTGCCTGAGCAGCCTTTCTGCCAGCAGACACATTTGTGTAGAGCAGCCCAGATCAAGGAAGCATGGAGACATTAGAATCACAGGATCATGGAATTGTTCAGGTTGGAAAAGCCTTTTAAGTTCATCAGTTATTCATCTCCATGTTCACCACTAGCCCACATCCTCCAGTGCCACATCCACACTTCCAGGGATGGTGACTCTACCACTTCCCTGGGCATCCTGTTTCACTGCTTAACAACCCTTTCTAGCCCTTCTCTGGCACAACCTGAGGCCATTTCTTTGCTACATGGAGAAGAGACTGAGGCCCACCTTACTACAGCCTCCTCCCAGGTAATTGTAGAGAGCAATTAGGGATCCCTCAATAAAAGTGCCCAAAAACACTGAGTCACAGAGTAGCCTTTCTGCAGTTCCCATAGTTTTCTATCATATCAATTTTGATTCAAAATTACTTATTTTTAATAATAATCCATGAGAAAGAAAATAGAAAAGGGCACATTGTGTATTTCCAAACCACTAGGAATGTCAGATAGATATTTTACACTTTTCTGGACATTTCTGGAAAAATTCAATAGTTTGTCATCTGTGGCTGTAGTTGTCCTCCTAAGAGGAATCCAGGTGCCACCTCCCTAAGAAACAGCCTAAAGATAAACCAAGCTTTATACTCACAGCTTTAATAACTTCCAGTCCATTGCCTTTTTACAGGATTATTACCACCATACCTAGGTTAATTTAAAACATTTTTCAAATTAAAGTCTAATCAAAGTGTCTTTGCATCTAACCAGAATATTTTCTGTAGGAAACTTGCTGTTTCAGTACCTGGAACAATGGAAAACTTTTCAACTGGTACCCTTGTTTCACAATGACACTGCTGTTAGGTCTGGTGTGCAGAGTCTTCTCAGGAGAGTTGTAGCACTGCTCTGGTAATAAAGAGGGAAAAACCTTGTTGAAACATCTGATGGTTCTGGGAAGAGCTGCATTACATAAGTTGTTTTCTCCACACCGTTTCGGTCTCTCCATATTTTTGAATGACTAAAGAGATTTATCATGTAAGAAAGTTTCCTGATAAGCTACTCAACAAGTTATCACACTCCTTCAGCATGCTATTAGAAATGGATGGTTCACTTCTACAGTTCACTGGCATTTGCTGCTCCTGCTGAGAGATTTCTGACAGTCTTGCAATAATAAAAGCCTCGTGTGGATGTTCAGCTAGTGTAAGATAGGGAAATAGCAACTTTTAGCTGAGACAAGCTTAATAAAGTCAGTTTTTCAGGTTTCAGAGCAATTGGATATCACATTACCAACTGCAGCTGGAGTCTTATCTAAAATTGGGAATGGGGCACCTTTCTGGCAAGTTCTGCAGTAAACACTGCAGTAATTCACTGGTGCTATTCTGGTCCCTTGGTGTGAGTCACCAGGCACACTGGTCACACCTCTGTACACGAGCAAAGGTGAAGCAGAACCCTGAATAACTGAATAACGTGCATGGTTAAATTTAGTAAAAGATTTCATTTCACACTGTTACTCAGAACAACTCCTTTACTTTGACAGCAACCTTGGGAGGCATGTCCAGAATTTTGTGTATTCACTCGAATGCCTGCAGGCGGAAAACAAGTGACCCCACCTGGCAGTGCTGATTCACCTCTGTGATTCTGTGCTCTCCTTTCACTAATTTAGACATGCAAGGAAGTGCCTCATCTGCATCCAGGCAAAACAAAGGTGTTTGGACACCCACTTTTTGAGACCTGTGGGAGTTACAGCATGCTAGATAATGCACCATCACATGGGTTGGCACACATTGTCCAGGTCTGGCTCGGGTTAGGTGTCAGAGGCAAGCAGATTAGGGGGCTCTCTTCCTTGGAAGAGCCTTTGGCTGATGATTTTTGGACAACTGTTATCTTCAAATTGAGTAAGAATATGAAGAATTTTTGACTCATATCATGACCTTTAGAATAAAAAAGAAGAGATGTGTGGGATTCTAGCAGGATTTATGAATTAAACCTGCCTTTTAATACCTGTGTTAACCACAAGATAGTTTCCTGGGGAACTGTTACGTCTCCTGCTTCGTGTTAAACAGTTGCTGCATTTTTTCCTTGCTGAGAGAACAGGTATTGCTGTATTTCTTACAAGAGCACAAGAGGGTTTCAGTACCCTCTTTAGGTTTATGAATCTCTGTGTGCAATATTTATTGTTGCTAAATATAGATGTGAAAAGCGCCAATCCTTTTCATGGTATTTAAAATACAATGGCTCTTCAGCCTCTTCAGTTTTCATCTTGTTTCAAGTGGGGAAAATATTCAGTGTGCTGTATGTTTTCTGCCTCTAAAAGATGTATGTATCTACAGTAACATCATAAATGCTTGATTGCCTGAAACTGTATTAATATTGTGCCTCTGCCCAATGCAAAAGTGATTACTTCATTACCCCAAGATATACAGCTGAAATAAACATGATATACAGTGAGGTTGTTCTGATTTTGGCTGGATTCTCAGTCAGTGAGACCCTTTTTACTCTGGGAAACATTAGATATCTTTTTTCTGTTTGCAGAGCGAGTGATAACTTGCTCCACAGAGAACAGAAGGCTTACGTTGAACTTGATTTCAAAACACTGCCTAATCTTGGGGCACTATCTGGAATGGTCTCTGCTTCAGCTGAGGTTCAAGTTCACGTCCCTTTGATGCTGTAAATGGAGCAAGTTGGGCTGGCTGACGCAGAATTAAATGTTCTGTGTGCTTTTATAAGAACAAATTAACAAATTATCTGAGGCCTAGCATGCTCTGCTTCACATGCTGAAAATTCAGAGGTAATGACTTTAAAAGCTGATTTGTGTTTTCTTTCATGTCCTACAACATCATTCACGTGCGTTGTCATTCTTGTTCCTTCTGCTGATCTAGAACAGCAGATTATCTCAGCAGAGTTTAGAGACAAAAGGACCTGAAGGCTCAAGTGAGAAACTAGATGAAAACTCTTATGCTGGGATTAATCTCCGTCGCAGAAATTCACATGGCACTTGAAGCAGAGACTGGACAATCTGCTCTAGGGGACTCTGAGCAGGGGAGGTTGGATAAGGCAACCTCCAGAGCCCCCTTCCAACCCCAACTATTCTGTAATTCTGTGAAGTCCCCCTTTCCCCAAGAATCTAAGACCTGTGCTTATTCTAGTATGATTAAAAGTAGCAAGACTGCAGTGTCAGATATATTTATGTTCTGGTTTAGTAGCAAATTCTAAAGATATGCATGAATTTTTAAATTATATTTTAAGAAGAGAAGGAAAATGAATAGTATCTCTGCAGTTCATCACTCCTTCCAATCATTCATTGGATCAGTTGAAAGTTGTTTTCTCCTTTTTCCAATTATGGTACACTTTTAAATTTCTGTAGGAAAGTGTTTTTAATATTTCAGGATTTGGCTTGTTCTTTGCTGCCTACAGTTTTATTTTTTTTTGCCATCTTTCCACTTGATATCCCTTTCCAGTAAAGGAGAGGGGATGCCAAGGCTTTCTGTGCTCATTGCCAGTGTCGGTGTAACTCCGGCGTGATTCCATCCCCAGTGCCAGCCAAGCAGACAAGGAGTTGTTCACATGGGACTCTGTGTTCCCAGGCTGCTTGCTTTGAAACCTGCCTTTCTGTTCCTCCAAAGCTCCCTCCTTCTATCTCCAGATCTCTTTAGGCTCTGGTTCCTCTCATAGATCATCTGCAGCGCTGCACATGCTGCCTTCACTCAGCAAACATCCTTCTACACAAACTGAAATCCTTTCTCTCTGCCCATTTATAGTGCTTCTGGAGCCATTTTATTCTATTTGATTTTTTCACATCCAAAACATCCCAGTGACAGGCAAAAAAATTGCATCAAATATCAAGGAGGTGTTGAATTTTCAACAGTAAGCCAAACTCTGTGTGAACTTTTCTCCATGCTTCTAATGCTGAGAAGTGAAATGTTTCCCAGTTACCACAAGAAAAGATTCGTCACCCTTTGGAGAATTTTCCCATGTGCAGCTGGTTATATATGATGCTGTGGGAGGACTAAATCACAAATTTTCTATAAATTCTCTCTTAAAGACAAGGTGTACTTTTCAGTGGGCTGAAATATTAGAACCCTTGTTGAACCAATCTAGTTCTTGTATCAATGAATCCATTTCTGCCATTTATAGGAAGTGTGATTTTGTACAGTTTCAAGGTAATATTTCATCCAGGTAGGAAAACTCCTGTGGCTGAAAACAGTATCATAGATCAAGGCACATAGATGAAAAGATCTAGAAAATAACTCAAGTAATTGGCATGGCAGAAGTCTCAAAAATAAAGGTCCTTTCTTTCCCATCAAAGATAGCTCATGTAGCTGATTTGACTGCTTTTGGATTTCATTGCTGCCCCATTAAAATAAAATATGTCCCAGAAAAATGCAATAATATCCAGACCAACGCACTGAACTGCAGGCTCCTTTCCCACTCCTTTGTGGATTCCTTGTGTCATCCAGAGGAGTAACTTTATTCCTCTGCACCTTTAATTCTCCTTGAAGGAGGAGAGAATCATTCTCTGTCTGAGAGGGGACAGACAATAATTAGAGGATGTGTTCATACAATTATGACATGAGGATTCCATAATGACACCCACTCCCAGAAAAAGTGTTCAGAGAACCTTAAAACAGCAAGTTCAGCTGCATCTTCAGGAAGTTTATCTGCAGAGAACCCCATTATGATTTAAAAGCCTGCTTAAATGCCAAGGAAATCTTCAGTCTCTTCATCCTTCCTGTTCTGGAGTAAAGTGCAGCACTAGAAGAATACCATCTGTAGCCATAAGGTGTGTTGCTTTTTATGTGTCAGGTTTTTATGGAGAGGTTTAAGGAGACCAGAGGGAGCTTCTTGAATTATAATGAGCAATCCAGGCAATATCAATTTGGGGTTATTTTCTATTCTTTACTACTCCTTAATGCCTAAGCTCTACTGCTGATCTTTCTAGCAGGCAGATGCCAAAATAAATTTCTATTCTTTTTTCCTTCTTTAGTTAAGTCTGACATACCAGCAATGTAATAAACTCAGCAGATTCAACATTATTAGTGCTGCCACAGAGTTGGGACCTTGCCCTGGTGAGATTACAGAGCTGCTGGGATTGACTTCCCTGTCAGCCCACTTGACAAATTAATTTCCTTTTAATTGGTAAAGAGTGATTGCCTTTTAAGCCCCTAGGAATTTGCCCTCATTAATATTACCATATGGGGAACTGTGAGAGGGTGAAGGAATTAGGACACTTGGTGGGTTTAGAGTAGTTCGGAGCAGCAGCTGTTTTTCTTTTTTTTTTAATTTAGTTTACTGTATTAAACTCCTACCAAAGATGGATGGAGCAAACAGGAGAAAGAAATAACTCTCAGACAGGAAAAGCACTGAACAAATGCTGCTTTGTCTAGTACAAATCCAAAGAAAACGGAATTCTGGCACCTCGGATGGCACAAGGTTTACACTGGGGGAGAGGAGGACTTGGCTCCTCTTTCCTAGGGATTTGTGTGCATAAAACAGTACAAGTGCATTTGCAAACTGGAGCCTTAAATCACAAAGCTTAACACCCAGTCAGTCTGACCTGGCACTGTCCTTTAGTAACACAAAGTGGCAAGGAAATTCCTTCTGGCTCCTGGTGAAGTCTCAAGGAGAGGCACAACCTGAGCTGACACTGGCTCAACAGGAAAGCTGATATTTCCTCTGGCATCTTGGGGTTGTGCAGGACTGGTACAGCCTGAGGGGTTCTCACACAGAGCCCTTGGCTGGAATTACAGCTTGTGGTGATGGATCCTCAACTGCAAAATATGTCAGAAGCTCATGTGAAAATCTGAGTTGAAGTTCCTTCAAGTGTTCAGCTCTCCAGCCAGCAGAAGTCGTCCCACATGTCAGCAGAACTCAGCCAGCAACAAATCCCTGGGAGGCCAAGCTGTGCAAAGTTTATGTTGAATTAAAGGATCTCACTGTGTATCTTCATATGATTTTAGCTGTGACTAAAAGACACCATGAAACCAACTACAATTAAAGGAAAGGAAGGCAGTCTCCATGTTGCAAATGGAAAATGGAAAATGAGTACTTTGGATGTGAGGTAGCCAGGGGTGAGAACAAATTTCTCTATTCAACATAAGTGGATGAACACAAACACATTTTCCACATATGCTTAATCATGCATTCACAGCCTCTTTTTAGTTTTATTGGGTATATAGTCATAAGAAAGAATGGAATGGAATGGAATGGAATGGAATGGAATGGAATGGAATGGAATAGAATAGAATAGAATAGATAGAATAGAAATGTTTCAGTCAGAAGGGACCTACAATAACTATCCAGTCCAATTTCCTGACCTGTTCAGGGCTGACCCAGTTAAAGTGTGTTAAGGGCACTGCCCAAATCTTCTTAAACATTGACAGGCTTGGGGCATCAGCCACCTCTCTGGGAAGCCTGCTCCAGTGTTTGACCACCCTGTCTCTAGAGAAAAGCTGTCTGATGTCCAGGCTAAGCTCACCCTGATGCAGCTTTGGCCCATGAAGCAGCGGGTCCCTGTCAGCTCCCTGTGAACTTTCCCCAGAGCACAATGAGAGCTGTGGGCATCAGCCAGCTCTGATATCAGAAATGCCTTTGGAGCCCTTGCAGCTGGCTCAGCAGTTGTCAGCTGTCAGATGCAGAGCTGAGGTGAGTTAATGAAAAGCTTATCCAAGGGGTGGTGAGTGGGTGAGAGGCAAACAGAGGTCCGGGCATTTGGCACAAGGACTGCACAATACAGCAAGGCCACAGGGTCAGCACAGGTTTTATGGTTATTATGAGTTTTCCTGAATTTATCATATTAGCCCTCTAACTCCACATCCTGATGCCCTGGAGACCTGGCAGCAGACCCAGGAAGCTGTGGAGTGACAGCATGCCAGGCTCCCAGGCTCCTGTTTGAGTGCAGAAAGAGGCCCAGGTTGCAAGAAGAATCACTGAGATGAAAATAGCTCAACTGCAATGTTATAAACTCTCTTATATCCTGTCTGCAGGATATAAATTTTGCCCTGCACTTCAGTGAGTCATGTGAGATTTTTATAAACTCATATTAACATTTTTTTTAAATTGGAGAAGGGCAATGGGTTTTGGTTCTAACTTCTCATGTCTTGCAGTTAAAACATCATGATGGTGATATTATTTTTACTCCACACAGACCTTCAGATTTCTCTTTGAAGAAGCACTCAGGATACCTGTATATTTTTAAAATGGCAGGCAGTGACATTGTAAAGCTTTGCAAAGTCAGTTCTTAGTGAAATAAGTGATATTTTAACTTTGCAGAATGCACCATCCTTGCCATCAATTACAGATTAGGTGTAGCAAACAGTGACTAGCTAATGAAAAGTAAAACTGCAAATTAACTTCCTTTTTTTTGCAGTGGGAGGAGGTGAGGCACAGACCAAAGGCATCTTCCTGATACCTTCTGGGCTTTCCTGAACTGCTTTGTGTTCCTGTGCTCCTCTGAGGATTTTGCCAATTCGAAGAAGTTGTGTGGGCAACAGCCACTTGGGATCCCAATTAAGGCTTCTGAATTATGTTCTAATTTTGTTTCTGTGTTGCAAGAGTGGAAATAATTTAGCTTCCTGCAGCACCACTCCAAAGACTCAAAATCCTCAGCCAGAAAGAAGGGAATCAGTCCTGTCACACTCCTACCTTCAAAATGCCCTCTTTAGTTTAAGGAAATTGGTTTTCCTCCATCATTTCCTTGGAACAGACAGCAAAGAAAGTAGCAGAAGAGATTTCCCACTCCCTACCTTCATACTCATCAATTTCACAGGGTGGAAGCGAACAGATGCAGCTCCTGGCTCGCAGCATCTCTGTGGCTTGTCAGGATTGCATTTAGCTGCTGTTCACAACTTCTGGGGCAGTGTGAGAGACACAGACTTCATTTTTCACCAGCTGCTGCGTGTTTTTATAAATAGAACAGGATGGGAAAAACACACTTGCTGCTTTTCTAAGATCTACAGGTTGTTGTAACTCAGTTTCCGCTGCACAATTCACAAAATTCAACAGAAATTGCAAAAATGTTTCCAAGTAGACTTGTATTCTATGACCAAAAAAAACCCCTAATTGCATAGTAATTATACAGACATCACGCAGACAAAATGTGCTGCCTGTCCTCTCACACTTTCTGCACATCAAAAATTTGACAGAAAATCAAAATGTATTTTTAGAAACCCTATATTTTGTCTTCATAGATGATGTTTTTACATTTCTCTGCAGTCCAAAAAGTCACAGAAGTAGTGTTTTGGGGAAGGGCTGTGACTGCTTGTTTTTTAATTGCTGTTGTGATCCTTAATACCAAAGGTTCCCAGTCACACTTTGCTAAGAGTGACAGCTGAATTCAGTTCATTCTCCTCCTCCTCCTCATTGTAAGCTGGCTTAGGGCAGAAAACTATTTGGGACAGACTTTAAAAAAAATTTTTGTGCACCAAAAGCATCTTGCATGATTGCCCCTGCACATTTAATAAAGATGTGAGCTAAGGCTGCTAATGCTCAGCCATCAGCCCCACAGCAAATGTGGCACCTACTTCCTTCCCATGGAAACCACAGACCAAAAGAATATCCATGGTACTTTATAAGTGCTTGGATCTAGATATAAAGATTCATGGGTTCTACTCCTTCTGCATAGAAACAGATTAATCCTTTGTTAATCTTCTTAATATCTCTAGACCTGGCTGTTATTCATTATTCTTACTATTGTTATAAAGATCTAAATACGTGCCAGGAATTAACTCTTCATTAGCAGAAGGGAGTCAGGCAGAGTTCAGCATTAGGTGGGAAGTGCTGTAAGAATGGAAAATACATCTGCACATTCTTAGAACTTCTGTGCTTGTAGACTTGAAGAGTATCTAACTTCCCTCTCTGCCAAGTCCTGCTTTTAAAACTCTTTCAAGCTCCTTTGTAAAGACCCGAGATTGCTGATGTTACATAAACTTGGGTAATATTTGTTCATGAAAGAAATCAAAAGATTACCATTATGTTCAAAACAGCTTCAAGATTCCAGCAGCAAAAACCTGTTGTGAAAAGGGAATTATTGAGTTGGATGTTTGGTGCTGGTAAAAATTTCACCACCCACATAATCATTAATAAACAACACACTTTTCTGCTTGCATAAAGTGCTGTTTATGCCAAGACAGTGTGAGTGGACGTGAGATAATTCATTGACAAGGAATCTTGTATTTGATGGAAGAGTTATTGAGTCTGAAGAGCTGTGTTAGCAATGACAGTTCCCCAGCTGGGTCTTGTGGCCCTTTTGTTTTGGGCCTTGTGGAGACTTGTAATTGGAAGGACCTTGCAAATCCCTGTTGTGCCTCCTCATATCTGACAGCACTTATGTCCTATTCCAGTCCCCACTTTTAAACTTATCTTTTCATCTCCCTAAGTATTTCTAGTTTCTGGTGAGCTCTCCTTTTCCTGACTGGCAGTGCAGTTGTTCTGCTGAAAGCACCTGGCCTGCTGATGGATGTGGAGCTGCACAGCACTCAGGGCTAATGAGCTCTCAGCATCCTCTGCTGCATGTGCTGCACTGGGGAAACACCTCCACTTTGTGAGCTAACTTGAAGAAAATGTAGAGAGTGAATTGCTTTAGGGAAAAGAATCCACTTAAATGTAATGGGGCCTAAAACAGATAGCTCCTTCTGTCTGGAAACTCTCTGATACCATTTCTGCTATTGTGAGATTATGTGGATTTTATTTTTTAATGCTGTTGAAACAAATGGGAAGTGCCAACTGTATTTTTCCCCCATTTTCTCCACACAAGTGAGCCCAGAAGTTCAGATAAGCTGGGAAATAGAGCAGGAAATCAGTGATCTGCCATGGAGCACTGCCAGCAGTTCTCTTTCTGTATCCCACAGCATCATTCCCCATGGGCTCTGTGAGGATGTCCCCATCCCAGAGCTCTCTGCAGCTGCTGGAAGTCCTGCCAGGAGCATGGGCTTCGTGTCACACCAACCTTTGCTGATTTTAGGAGTCTCAATTTCCTCACATCTACGCACAACATTTCACAGAAGGCCCATCACGTCTCCGAACTATTCTCACACACCAGGATATCTTTGAATCATCTTTACCTTAAAGGAAAGGAAAAAAATATATGTCTGGATCACTGTAATGCCACTGTTGCCTAGGAAGAGCCATTCCTGCAGGGCTCTTTCATTTGAATTACCTGAGCAGAGCATCAACCATTGCAGGTCCCATTTCCTTGCACTCAGAAGGCAGATGGTGGTAATTTCCAGACATTTAGGAGGCTTTAGCTCCTAGGTTTATCTACAACTGCAAATAGTAGGATTTGCCTGTATTACTCATGTCTCAGGAGAAGTTTTGAGAGTATTTTGTTATTAAGAATTACAGCAATGTTATCCAAGGAATTTGTCTGGGAATAAAAAGTTTTCCAAGCAGCTGTGATCAGTGTTTAGGACAATGTCAGCTCTTTACTTGACTGGGCAATGAAAATAAGAGCAGGGGAAACATACCTGGATTTTGCCCTCTTGGTAACAGGTTAACAGAGATTTTTTTCCAGCCAGTGGCAAATGACCATGGTATTCACCATGACAGCAAGTCTCTGAGTGCCCAAACAAACTAAACTTCAGAGATGCAAACTCAAGATTGCTT
Organism: Geospiza fortis; assembly: GCF_000277835.1. Lineage (NCBI taxonomy): Eukaryota > Metazoa > Chordata > Aves > Passeriformes > Thraupidae > Geospiza > Geospiza fortis. The sequence continues at coordinate 388,984 of NW_005054300.1, read as the reverse complement.
ACTCATTGCGTTAACCAGATGCACAATCTCCTCCCTAAATCTGAGAAATAACGAGGCTAATTTCTTAACCAAACCCTATGAGTTTTAAAAGAAACATCAGGATCTTTTTTAATTAGCCCAGAATATAAAGGTTAGATTTTCCTGTGCAAAGCCCTGGTTTCTCTCTGCTACAACTCTCTAGCCTTGTGTGGGTCGCTTCAGGGAAAGGATGATCTCCCAGCTGTGTAGGAGTAAAATGAGAATTTCTATTCTGTGGGAGGCTATGGGAACTGCATGGCCTCTGCTTGCTCATAGACTGAATTGTTTCTGGCCTTTTATTGCCTTTGAAGGGCACTGTAAGATGGAGCAGCTCTGACAGTTCAAAGGCAGCACAGGTGAACCAGCATGACACAAGAATGGGCAGAATCAGAGGAATATGGCAGAAATCTTCATGCAGCTCCTGTGCCAGGAAAGCTGACTTGTGTGCTAAGGATCTGGACTATGAAAAAGAATCTGGCCCTTTGCTTGTGAAGCTTCATGTTATAACATTGGCACCTTAGATGAAAAGCACTAAGCCATCAGATCATTAATACCTTTCACATTTTGTCAAATCATGGGTGAAAACTCCAAGGAGAACTCAGGGCAAAGTTCATTATATTGGCAAAAGTCCTGGGAACATGAGCCAGGAGCTTAAACCCAGACTCCAGTGAGCTCTGTTTATCTGTATCATTGCCCAAAATGGTCACAGAAGGAAAACAACAGTGGACACCACAGCAGGTTCAATTCCTCTGCTTTAAGGTCCTTCTGCATTACAGAGAGGGAGAAAAAAAAAAGGAAACAAATAAAAAGTTAACAAACAAAATGTCCATGCTTAAAAGTGTAAATCTGCGTTTCTCCCCTTCTTGAACAGGGAGAAGCTTAAACAGCTGTTGGACATACAACTTAACCCATTTTCCCCTTTTTCAAGAGTTTGTGCTCTCTCTGCAGAGATGAACATCCCTGTTCCATTAAATTTTCTGATGTTTTTTATGACACGAAAATGCTCAGGAGCATGTACAGAACACCCTTGAAGCTGTTGAAAGCTTGATACAAACTTCAATGCACTCTTGTTCTATCCTCTTGCAGCTGCTGTGTGTCATGCAGGGTGCTCCCATCCGCAGGAGGTACCTTACCCTGCAGAAGCATGGCATGAATCACAGAGCCCAAATGCCCTGCTGGTGTGAAGGGTGATGTTCTAGGCACACCAGGCAGTTTGGTTTTTGTACTGGCAAGCAACTGGCACTAGAGCTGTGTGTGCATGTGTGTGCACGAGCATGCTGCAGAATGGAAGCAGCACCAGAAACAAATCCTCGT
>NW_005054300.1:369061-387603 GCF_000277835.1 Geospiza fortis | reverse complement strand
CAGCAAGGGCTACAACATTATAGATAAGTAGCTATAGACAGCTTTAAGGTTTCTGTAAAGGAGGAGACAGTTTTATGTCATTTTAAATTCCATCAAGCCACCTGCACCTGCAAAGAGTTGCTGAACATTCCTTCTACTAAAACATCCAGAATAATAAGTTTCTGTTAGCACTGCGGGGGTACTTTTGTGACGAAAAGATTCATGTTCTCTTTTAAAAATCATTTAATAATGAAATTGCTAATGAAGATATGGGCTGATGAGTGTTTAATCTCTCCTTTCCTGGATTAAGAAGCTGAAGGGTTTTGAATGCCTAGGAGAAATTCACTGAATAGAGAATAAGTAGTGGCATAGCTAAATTAGCCTGTGGGTAGTCCAACTTGCAGATGCCCCTGGAATGACACACTCCAGCAAATTGGGGACTTCTTGAGTTGCAGGTTCCACCCAGCCAGAAATCAGCTTTGACCACAACAGCAGCCTCTGAACGAGACACTCCAGTGCTGCACATTTTTGGCTACGGTTACACACCACAGGCCAAGCTCACACACACAGCCTCTGCTGAAAACACACCAGAACAGAGAGCTCTTTGGATTTCCAGAGCCCCCAGGTCTAGAAAAGCCTACACAGGGGCTCCTGTCTATTGCTGCTCCTTTGTCAAGTGATACAGGCCACAGGTAACGACATTAGAGAGGCAGGTGCCAACTGGAAAACAGTGGACTGAGCAAGTTGTCCTGGCAGGCCACAGCTGAAGGAGCCCCTCATGATGGGACCCATCAGGAGACCTGCCAGCAAACGTAAACCTTTTGTGAATTTGTCTCAGTTGTATTCAACCGTCCATGAATAACAAACCACAATAAATGGTGAAAGCTGAAATTTTTCCTCTTGGCAACTCCAGCCAGAACATTTGGTTTCCAGCTGGAAATAGGTCTTCATTTAGAAATTTCATTCCCTTTTGTTCAAGAAAATAGGTTTTAGAACATCCTACAATGCTTGAAACTGAAATTAAATGTTTTCTTTACATCAAATTCCAGAAACTTGTGGGATAGGGAGTTGGAGAGATTTTAATAATTTTTAAAAATAAACAGAACCATCAATCATTGGAAAAGTTCTCTTCCTGGCTTTGCCTCTGAGTTCTGATGGAACTTGGGGTATCTCAGGACATTTACTAAGCCTTTGTTTTTCCATCTTAATTTGGAGTATAGCTATCCCTGCCCGTGTTTGTGTTGCACTGACCTCAGTGGGCCCTACTCTAATGAAAACTGCAAGAGTTCCTCTGCTCTCATTCTCTCCTCCCCAGGCCCCTGACAGCCTCAGTTCCTCAGCCCCACTAAAACCATTGATGAGCCATGGGCAAGGCCTGTGTGCCTTCATACACCACCTGTCTCCTGCCTCCTCCCTCCGTCTATTTGCTGCTGCCTTCTGCAGAAGAGAAAACTGCTCAAGGGAGAGAGTTTGAAAAGGAGAAATAAGTTGATGTGAGAGGGCAAATGGGCTTCCTGAGCTGGCCCCTTCAGCGCTGTCTCCAGAGCACCAAAGCACAGCCAGGCCAGCCCTGCCAGATGGGACTGGGTCAGCATCATCTCCCCAGCCCACAGCTCTCAAGATAACCAGTGCAAGATGAGCCAGGACAGACTGTTCTCCATGACAGACTCTTAACTTCTGCTACTCTCCAGCGCCAGCAATTCCTTTAGCCAATCATATTCAAGATTAGCCCTTTCTGTGAATATCAGTACAGTTTTCCCAGTAATCCTCAAGTTTATTTCCTCCTAAGAGTCCTGAGAAAGCTTGTGCTGGCTCAATTTATCCTGACTTCACAGAAATCAACAGAGCTCTGACAATTTTTTTTTCCAAGTCAGGTTCTTCAGCCACTTGGCAAGGAAACCCACAGGGCAACCTGAGAGGAGAATTCAGATCTTTGTCCCTGCCCCTGGAACTGCCTTACTGAGAAGGAAATTGGAGCCCAGGGGACGTTGTTAACGGGAGTGAATGTCACCATAATGCCACCATCATCTGCCCCTGCAATGGGTCTGTCACCATGGCAAGGAGTTTGCAGTCAGGACTGCTTTGACTCAGTCTGCTTGGCCTCACAAAGCCTCATCTATTTTCTGCTCATTCTGAGCAAAACCAGTGAGGAAGTGGATAGAATACTGCTTTATTTCATTGGGTGTTTTGGGAAACGTGATTGATGGGCTGGATGGATGGTGTTAGAGCTTGTGCTGTCACAATAACTCTTCTTGCCTGATAGTGCAGGGCCGCACATCTCACCAAACCTTGTCAGAGCAATAGTAAATAGCCTTTATAAATTAAAGAAAGAGTGAAATCAAGATTAGTACCAGGAAGGATAGAAATTCTTCTTGGAAGTAGTTTCCTTAATATTTGGATATAATCTACCTTATTCAGGAATATCCATCTGAATGCAGAAGCAAGAAATATGCTTTTGTGCCCTGCAGCAGAGTCCAACAATGAGCTAGTAAGCACTGCTTCCTGATCACACACAAATGGGGTTTTTATCTGTGCCAAGATCATAATATGGGCAGTCAAATAAAACTACAAGCAGACAAGAAAAAAAAGCTCATACCTGAAAGCCTTTGGTGACTCCTTCCATCCCCTGAGCTTCACTAGCCTGCTCTAATGAAGCTTCATTGGAGCTTTGTTTTCTGAGAACATTTATATTCTATTAGGAAAGTGCAAACATCTCTAACAATAGCTTTGTGTCAGGCCACAATTGTAGCCCTTGATGTTAATGCAAGCTATTAAAAGACAAAGCTCAGCCAAAACCCCTCGGGTTCCAGGAGAGCTGAACGATTTGGATGTCAGATTCACTTCCAGTTTCAGAGGTTTGCTATACAGATGATTTCAAACCTCACAAGTCCACCAAGAGAGACTCAAGTTGCAGAGGCCACTAAACTGAGAGGGGCTGCAAATCAAACATAGTTAAAATGCCAAAATATCTTGGCACATAGGGAAAAAATACCCACAAGTGTAGGAAAAAAGATAATTCTGGAGGGACTACAGCGGAGTAGAAATAATTAAACTAACTGCAGAAAAGGGGGAAAACTGAATTACAGGCTGAGTTTCAGGTTGTCCCTTTGTAAAAAGGTGAGCAGCAGGTGGGGCTGCCCAGGCTGGACACTTTGGGTCCTAAGGCTGGTGGAGTGGCACTGCTCCAGATGGGGCTGGGAACATCTGAGCTGAAGCATCAGCTGCAACATGGGAAATCCAGAGAGCAGGGAAAACCCTTTGGTTGAAGTTGTAGGGAAGCAGTGCAGCAGATTTCTTGAGGATGCCACAGAATCTGCATGACAAGAGGTTCTGCAGAACGAGTGGGGAATGGGTGAGAATGGCCAAGGCCAAGCTGCTTCTGTCCTGGACGAGGGGCATGGGCCAGAGGAGGCCTCCTCTCCTGCTTTCCATGGTTGCCATGCTGGAATTTGGGCCTGAGTTCTCAGAGCCAAAATGAGTTAGAGCCAATTGCATCCACACAAGCTGTGCAGGACCGCGGGGTGTGCAGGAGAACAGGGTGTTTTCCATGTGCTTCCTCAGAGTGTCTTCATTTTAATTCATTGCCCACAGGGCTGCTCCACAGAAAGAGGAAGGCAGCAGTCCAAGGAAAACATCCCTGAGTGACCTTCAGTGCCACCAGTTAATCCCTCTGCTCCAGGGGCCAGCTCACTCCAGCCCAGTGCCAGAGCACTGCCAGCTCACATGAGCAATGAGCTTGGGCTCAGTCATGGCACTTAAGCCAAAAATGCAATAGGTGCAAGCACCAACTCCACATCTTTTAGGAAATACAGACCTCCATGGAAGAGTTCCTGCCATTTCCATGAGATTTGCCAGCCTATAAAGTGTCACACTGAGCCACATCTGTAGCCCATCTCCTCAATCAGGCTGTGATTTCTATTTGACTGCCCCTGAGCATCTGCCTCTAAATCAGCTTCTTGTTTCAGAAAAGCACCTTTGGATGTAGTCCCAGATACTGGCAAGAGTGGCAAGAGTGCAGCAGGGCAAAAGAAGGATCTTGCAGTCATGAATGGTTTTGCCCAGGTAGAATTTTTACAACTTGTGCACACAGAGTTACAGAAAACAACTGATTCCCTACAGCCATTCTGAAATCAAAGCATCACACCTCTTTCTGAGACTGAATCTAGATGGTATTCCACATCCTATCATTCCTTATAGGGCTAGGAACTAGGGAAAACAGACCATTTCTTGTGAAGAATCCTTTCTGGTGGAAAGAGCCTGCATGAATCTTCATTTCTGCTTGTCATCTGTAGGACTCTATGACACACACAGGAGGGAAACATTTTAAGTACATCCTCCCAGCTTGAGTTCAAAGGAAAGCGAGCTGGACAAGATGTGCCAAAGGGTTTAACACTTACACCAGTCCTATAGAGCATTGTTTTGTCCTTCACACTGTGTGAGGAGACACCCACATGTATTTTCCACTTTCATTGTGAAAGCAGGAAATGTTTAATTAAAATCAAGCTTAACCCACTTTGTTTTTTCTTCATGCTGAAGTAACATCAGCTGCTGGGAGGGAGGATCTGTGAGTCCTGGAACACAAATGGCCTCACCCAGCAGAGGGAGGGAGCTGGAGAGATCTGAATAGATCTGCTGGGATGATGTGTGTATCCCTGGGGCACGGGAACAAGTTAGGTTATGTACCTCAAGGGGCAGGACTTGTGGTGGGCTGGGGAAATTCAGCCCAGAGAGATGTACTGGGCATTTATGTACTCGGTTGCATTTATACAAAATTACAGAAAATGGGGATGGCAGGGGAGTCACCATAAGATGCAATCCACCTGCCTTACTCTGTTCTGTCACCCTGGTGAGCTGCAGTGGCTGGGAGCCAGGAGAGCTGAGGTGAGGACAGCTGCAGGTACTGCACCCCAGCATCTTCCCAACCCAGCGTCTGTGGGTGGAGGTACCAAATCAGTTCAAGAAACTCAGAGCCATGACTGATTCATATCCTCACTGGATCAGGCCAAAGGAAGGGCACTCCATCTGTCTCAGTTTTAAATACAGATTTTATTGTGTGTCCCCTTTCACTTGACAGGGTCTGAAAGACTTTTCAGTCCCCTTTTGGTGGCCATAAAGTAACACAAATCTTTGTGTTCTGTTTAGCAATGCAGGAAACAGCCCAATGGCCATGAGTGGTTTGGGGGGAAGGTTAAGTCTGCATATTCTTTTCCCAGGGATAACTCCACTTCCAATTACATATCATTATGTGTCAAGCACAACTTCATTTTGCCATAGAAGGTGGTCTCAAGTGCTTTTTGCTATGGCACTTCAGGAGAGGCACTAGTTCTCTCAGGAAAAAAAGTATAATTGTGTAGCAGGAACTTTCCATGCAATGATTACAAGTAAAGTCCTTGGAGACTTCCATCAGACCACTTTGGAGAATTCTGTAGTGTCAAGGTAGGCTCTAAATATATTCTAAAGAATATAATTATTTTCAGTAACATTTTCACCAGCTCAGATGCTCTTGAAATGGAAGTATTCTTCAAATAATTCAGTGTTTTGGGTCAAATCTCTCTGTGCAATTTTCTTGTAGATGGTGAGTGATCCAAGTCAAGCTAGAAGCAAATTAGCGTTTGCAATTTTAATAAATTTCCCAGCCAGGTGTTAACTTTCTCATTTGCAAGGAAATTTTGAGGCAGCTTGTCAAAGCTGTGAAGTGCTATTTAAAACCTTTGGGATTGTCCTATTTATCAGCATAATTACTGGCATTTTTCTATAATTTAGATGGGATCTTTAGTGCTTAGATGAACACCAGCCAGAATACAGTGCTAGCCAGCATCCCATTATCAGAAGACAACCCCTGCTCATGGAAGCAAAATCCCTGTCTCAAACACCATATCAAAGCAGGCTGAAATTGCTTCCTCAGTTACCCTTGGAGAATCTGAAGATAAGAAATATAAAAGTTACTCAAAAAGTAGGATTCCTTTCTTCCATGAAGTCGCAATATCTTGCAGCAAAGGGAAGGCTGAAAGACAATGGATTTACCTAAACATATTGTTGAGTTTATGAATTCAAGGTGGGAAGAGGATGGGAGGAATCATCCTGTGTATCAGTGCTACAGCAGAAGAGGTTTGTCTCCAGCTTTGATCTCACTTCTTGTTTTCCCTTCATTCCCCCTTTGGCCCATCCTGACATCCCCCATGCTTTAGCAGTTTGGCCCCTTCCTCCTGTTTTCCCTAGAGCAAAGGAGGTAAGCAGAAGGTTCAAGACAGAGCAAGAGCATAAAGTACTGGGGCTCAGAGGGCTGAAGTACAGCAGTGCTGTTTCCTCAGCTTTACAGCTATAAAATGACAAGCAGCAGCACACAAACCTGTTGTCATGACAATGAGTGGGATAAAAAATGGGGGTTTCTTTGCATGGCTGATGCAGTGAGGGAAAGGTAACCAGGACAGCAATAAACACTTGAGAGAGTTCACTGTGTTGAGGAGCAAGGCAGCACAGAGTTTGAAACATAATTAGAGACAAATAATTTGTTGTTGATGAGATGATCCAAACTTTCCTATCTGCATTGAGGGACAGCAGTACAGGGTAAGCTGTTCCAGCCTGACCTAACACCTGCAAACTGACTCTTCTGCATGGCTGCAGCACCACTCTCAACACATCCAACCAGGAAAGGTGCAGAAAGAACCTCTGGGTCAAACGTATAGTACAGTCTAATACCTTGAGAATGTAAAAGAGGTGAGAAATTGAGAGATGTAGAAGAGAACACATTAAAAGTGCTAATAATTGCACATGTTAAGCGTGAGCCACAGCACAGTGCTCTCCATCCACTCAGGCTGGGTGAGTTGAAGGGACAGGGGACAAATCCAACAGTCACAGCTTGAAGACCCTGTGTGCTTATCTCTGCAAGTCTGTCTCTGAAAAAAATCTGAGTTCATTAATTTTTTTAAACCTTTTTCCCCCGTTTAAGCCTTTTTCCCTCTTCAGATCAGCGACATAGGAATGCCATGACATGACCTGACAACGGGCTGCCTAAAAATGTGCAGTTCTCTTGCTAAAGGATCCTTTTGTCCTTCTCTCTTGTGTTCATGAATTATTTACCTTTGATCCTAAGGAAGCAGATAATGGTTCATTTCAGACAAAAGACAAACTGATAGTAGTAGATCTCTCAGTTCCTAGGAGGGTTTTCTTTGTTTTCAAGTCAAAACCCAGTGGCTCAGATCCAGCCAGCTGCCTGAGTTTCTGGATGTGGCTCTTGAGCAAGGTTTTAAAACTCCATCCAGCATTTTTTAATTGGTGAAGAGTCATATTTTTGAGCTTCTAGGAAAGACATATCAACAATAAGGAATAACGGCATCCAGCCTGACATATTTAGTGAACTGTGTGGATCAGCCCATCCATGGGTGTTCTGCTTACACAAATTAAAATCTCTAGTCTTTTCTAGTCTCAGTGTCATGTCTCTCTTGAAGGAGATAGTCCTTGCTGTGTTGAATTCCAAAGACAGGAATAGTCCATACCTTTCTGCCTGAGCAGAACTGATCACATTTGTGTTCTGCTTTGTGATCTGTCCAGGATCTCTGCTCTTCTCTAAGACTGCTCCACAGCCGACTAGGTCACACTAGCAGGGAGTTTTTCTTGATATTCTCCTTCTTTTCAGCTGCTGTGTTCAAGTGTCTTGTCCAAAGCCATTCTTCAGGACATCTCCCATGATGTGCTAAGCACACTCCCTTGCACAGAAGTTCTTCCCCATCCATGTTCACAGCAATCCTTTCCAGCAGCACACCAGGATTGTCATCTGTCTTATAGTGCTTATTTTCTTTCCCCTCACAGCTCACCTTAGCCCCTTTCCTTCCTGCAATCATCTTCCTGCAATCACCTTCCTGTGAAATTAAGAGCATGCAGCCAATTAAAATTTCAAAACCAGGTCTCCCTTGAAGGCACACCTGCTTTCAAGCCCAGCAGGGCAAACACCATAGTTCACCACTATGAAACCCATAGCTCACTTGGGAATGGCTCCTGCTGGGCATCAACTCCCTGTGTGGTGGGCAGCACCCACAGACAGTCCATCTCCATTTCACTCACCAAACCAACAAATGTGGGAACTGCCTAGCTAAGAAAGTTCTGTTTTATTTATGTTGCATCTAGGGAAGAAAAACAGCATATAATTTTGTGTTGGAGCTGCTCTGTGCCATAAGCAGCTCATGGCACTGGGACTAAAAATATCCCAGTCATTGGCTTCCCACTCATACTGGAGGGACAAATCTTGCACAGAAAAAGCTCTATTTCTTCCTATTCTGTCACACATAGGAAGGGAAGTTTTTGCTCCTCTTTCCTAAGTATCTGCCTGTTCAGTATATATGTTGTTTTTAAAGATATCAAAGTTCACCACTTCCAGACAACACGGCACTGTTCTTACACTAAATGTTACTGCTTAGAGAAGAGGCCACATAAGGGTTAAATGTCCAAGGCTGAGAGCACATAACCAAGTGGGGATTGTAACTAAGGGGCAACCAGGCTCCCTTCCTGCTCAGTCCCACTGCTGTCTGCTCTGCAATGATTTCATTCACCAAAACACGGCCATGGACAAAGAACGGGCTCTGCAAAAACAGCGCCTTATCTGCTCCTGCCTGCCTCTTGTCCAGGGCATGTGTGATTAGTTCAGTGACACAAACACCCCTCTGGAGCCAAGGCAGCTGCAGGAGCAGGCTGTGCTCTGATACAGCTCATGCCTCTACAGCAGGGTGAGAGCAGTAGCTACTGTCTAGCTGAGCCCAGGAGCTTCGCTGTTTGTAGAGCTGGCAGAAAAACAGTGTTTGATTCTAAGGGAGCAAGCAGACCTGGCTGAGCTGGCAATCAAAATTAAAAAGTCAGTTCTGATTTGTAACAATAACTGCAGTGAGTATGAAGTAAAGATTGGCTGTAGAGAACAAACACAGAAACATAATTCCCAGGGGGTGTTTAAACTTTTCTTTAGTTTTAATTTGTTGATAGGAAGCAAAGGGGTTCAAAGTACTCGGGGCTGGGGGATGAGGAGTAGGTGGCAATAGAGCAATTGAGCCTCTAAGTGCCATAATTCCAGCCACATATTGTTTCAGCAATTACTCTTCTGAAAATTAAAACTGTGGGGAGCTCCATTTCAAATATGCTCTGCCTTGTGGGTTCTTGGATATCTGCTGTGAAAGCAGCTCTGCAGCTGCCCCTCTGTGAGTGAGGCGCTGGTAGGCTTTCTTCACTCCACCCAAAGACCATTTCCAGTACCATTGATAGGAGATTGTTCTACTGGAGATCTTTTGTCCTCTATCAGTCCTGGTTGAAATTAGACAACAGGAGGAAAGACTTGAGAAGACAGCTTAGAATCATCATCATCATCATCATCATCATCATCATCATCATCATCATCATCATCATCATCATCATCCTCATTCTTTGCAGTCATTCAATCAGCATTCAGTCCTGCCATGAATAGACCATACAAGCATGGCTGTAACGTATACCATGTAACGGATTTTCTGTCATGCTGCAGAAGTTTTTCCAAAGCAAGGGTTTTGATTCCAGCTTGAAATATCAATTCCATGCTTTTTTCAGTTTCAGCTCCACAAAGTTCATTGAAGACCTTCACCTTTTCTTTTCTTGCAGGTTTACAACATGAAAAGCAAACTAAGCACACCCTTAAAGCTCAAGGGGAAAAAATCAACTAGGAAACAAACAAGCAAAAAACAAGCAGAATATAGAGCATTCAAGAAGGACCTCAGTTTTTCTAAATGTGAAACCTCAAGAGTTTTAGGCCAGTGTGATTTTTCTGGGGAGAGCATCTTTGCCACAAGAGAGTGTTTGGTGTTAAATAACCAAGAGGATGACTCAATACTTCCTTAGTTCATAGTAATGAGGTTATAGATAAACTTTTGTTAGTCCTACATATTCTGACCTGGTAGGACAGTCAGGTTATTATGGTGTTGCTATGGCATCTTTTTCTAGTTTTTTTTACACTACATCATGGTGTTTCTAAAGAATCTTTGAAAACTGAGACAAAAGCCACTTTTCCCACATCTGCTTTTTAGGATTTACACTGGAATACGACCCAGTAGGCAAAATGTTACTCATTATCAATTATTCTAGAAGGAAAATGGTTTAGCTGATAAAGCCTTTAGAATCATGTTTATATTTTCAAAGGGCAAATAATTAAAGAGTTTGGCAGAGTAAACAAATGCTTAACTTTTCTGAAGAACAGAAAATATGTGTAATGTTAAGGTTGTTTAAGCTTTTGTGAAGCAAAGATTCACTGCATCAAAGAAGTTGAAAGGCAATGGTGAAAGCAGAAACTGGAGACCGTGACACAGGACCCACAGGGTCTGAGGATGAGCCATAGGCTAAAGGCCAGTCACTGAGGCCCACATTCAGCCCATTTAACCTCAGGCACTCAAATGAATTGGCTAATGTAGGAAGCTGGGCTCCCTCATTAGACGACGTAGAGAAAAAAGCTGCTTCAAAGAGAATTGAAGCGCAGCCAGAACTCACATTTCTCTTTATTACATGTGAGAGAAGTTTAAACCCTAAAATTCAGTGATGTTTCTAACCTGAGACCTCACTTAATTGTATGAAGTTACTTCCCAGCCATCCCAGACCCGAGTCCAGCTGTCTGCATTGCAGCCTAAATGGCTCTTGCTGTAATGTAGGTCCATTCCTTTTCCTCCTGCATCCAGCAGAGAACAGTTTATTCCTCTCTTCTTTGCAAGAACATTTTACACTGTCATTGTGTCCCCTTAGTGATGTCTCTGGAGTAAACAAACCCAGTTCTTTCAGCCTTTCCACTCCAGCTACAGTGTCAAGGCCTCTGCTTGTTCTCATTGCTTGATTTTGGGATCATGCCACTAGGCTCACATATTTCTAAAAGTTGGCACCTAAACGTGCACACAGGCATTGCCAGTAGGCCAATGCCAGGTGTTTGTTTGCTACTCTATTTTCAGTAGAGCAGAGGGATTACTTTATGTCTTGCATGTATCTCCTGCTCCTGGTGGCTGTGCAAGCGCAGCCACGGCTCCCCAGAGGCCTTGCAGCATGTCAGGATTATCGGACCTTTTCACTGAGGCACAAATAGGGGCCCTGCCCCCTTAGTCCTGCTCCCACAAGAACGTCTTTTCATGGCATGGTAACTGGTGCCAAGAGTAATAAGAGCAGGAAATGGGCATAAAGAGGAAAAGACAAGTTCACTGCAACCAGAGGGACAATCCCACAGGCCAAACACCAATGGAGGTGCAGGAGTTGCCTGTAACAATCCAGCCTTGCAATGTTCCTTCTGGGAAATGTCACTTCTCCTGTCTGTCCCTTGGAATCCCTTCCTAACTTTCACCTAATGAACATGATTAATTCTGCAGGAGGGCATTCCTATACCACAGGCCAGATTCAGTCATTCTCCCACCTCACTCAAAATACCAACCCTTCTGTAGGACAACTGCAAGTAGAAACTGAAGTAAAAAGTTGACAGCAATGCCAATCAGTCTCCAAAAACGTGATTTCACAAAGAGTTGGAGGAGAGGTGCCTAGGACTGGGGGACACTGAGATGCCCTCATGTTCATATGAGAAACCCTGCTATGTTCCTGCCAGAAGTGCCTCTCATGGCTTGGAGACTCATCCTTTGGGCAACAAAAGCAATGCCACATGATGTGGTTTGCAGTGATCCATGGGTCCTGGGGACAATGCATGAGGAACAGCAAGTACACAAAGACATCAGGAAGGCAAAGAGTTCAGAGAGAGCCTGTGGCCTGAAATGTGTGTGCATAAAAAATCTCCCTGAATCATTATGCATAATTAATGTGTGAAAAGTCCCAAACTCACTCCTGGACAGTCTGTAGAATAGAAGGATAAATAAATCATAAGGAACAAGGTGTTTGCTGAGTGACAACAGCTAAGCTAACTGCAATCTTAGCAGTTTCAGATTGCAAGGCTGCAGTGAGCAGCCTATGGTTACTGTCAAGAACAGCTTGAACATAGGGGTGCCTCAATAACAGCTTTTCTATTTAAAATAGTCATAATATTCTGTCTATAGGAGACCTTTCAGATGAGGACTGCAAAGTGGTTCACAGCTATTCAGACTCACAAAAGCCCAGTGAGAGCAAAGAGAGTATTTATTAGATACAATTATGGCTTTGTTACTAATGCATTACAAATTTGTTGGCAGATGCAAGATTTTGCTACTCAGATATGAGGGAGTTATATGCATTAAGTCTAACAGCTAATAGAGAAAACCTTAAAAAAATAGGTTAATCCCTTTTTTGTCCAAGAACATTGTATATAAGAAACAGGCATATCAAGAATTTCTTGCAAGTGTCCTTTATGTTACTTGGTCATGACTGAATTTAGCTTGAAGCCATAGTGAGGTGTTTGTATATTACTAAATGTCTTGTTGATTGAAGAAGATGGGCGAAAGGGAGATCTGCTTAAATTGACTTCAAAATTAGGTTCTTACAATAAAAATTGAGATAAGACTCAATATTAACTTTGCCTCATCAGTCATTGTACAAAACTAGAGAGGAATATGACAGGAAAGCTCACTGATTAAAGGGTCATTTCAGCTTGCTTTTTTTTTCCCTAGTTAAAACTACATTTTAAGACCATAATTATTTTACTGAAAGATGTAGATTTATAGGTTAAATCCTGACCAGATTTCCAGAAGTACAGAACACATGTTTATCCACTTTACCTCCAGCAAAAAGGGGAATGCTGAGCACTTCACTTTACCATACCAGGTGTCTGTTACCAAATGCAGACTGAAGAGATATTTCCCAATAGGTGGTACCTAAAAGGGGATTTTCCATCAGAAATGTTACTTGCAGAGCTGGAGTATCATAATTTAATTTGTAATTACAAATTGATAAGCAAACAGGTGAAAAATGAGGCAATTTATTGCCATCTTACAATGATTTTATGATAGACTGAATAAATAAAAAAGGTGCATGCCCTGGTCCACAGCTACTGAAAAGCAAAAGATGCAGAGGTGACAAAAAGCTTAATCCAAAGAATGCAGTTCCACCAAGAAATGGCCAACAGAGGTGTCTCATAACCAGTCAGAAGAGGTTATTAGCAGCAGATGTGTTACTGTAAGCATTGCTTTAAACACGGGGAATGTGTTTAGGAGGCACCACAGCATTCCAGCACTTTTCCTTCCCCACTTGCCAGAGGCTCAGCTGGTCTGCAAGTCTGTCAGGGCAGTGCATTAACTGGTGAGGGGTGAGCTCACCCATGTGCAAGGTGGGTGCAACTCAACCATTTATTCTGTGATGATTGAAGCCCAGCAGTTTTCACTCTGGGACAGGCATGGACTACATCTGAGGGTGATGTTAAAGAGGTTGAAACATTTTCAGCAGTTTCCAGAAGCAGGTATCAAAGACATTTATCAGAGAGGAATAAAGCAACAAGTTAAGGAAAAAAAACAATGCAGAATTAAAGTTGTTGCAATCTATTTTTCCAAGATTATTTTTAATATTTGTATTTTCTTATGCTACTTGATAGCAGCCTTGCATGGCTCTGCAAGACCCCCATCTAACTCTGATGCATCCTACTATTTCTTCCTCTTTTAGCTAATTCTGTATTTATTTGCACCAAATAAAAGCAGTCACTGAAAAAAGCTGTCACTGAATATTTTAAACTGCCAAAAATATAGCTTTGAAAATTAAAATTTGCAATTCAGAATCTCCCAAACCTTCTAAAGGCATTCTTAATGCCACAGAAAAAGGAACTATTTAGCTTTCTCACATGTAGTGACACAGTCTCAGCTCTTCAGAGATCTTTCCCATGGCACTGCGCTAAGTTAGCATGAACCACAACTGACTTTTCTTGCTTAAAAAAAAATCCAGAATGTATTTTTGTGCAGTGGGAGCCCTAACCCATGTCCTTACAGAACCCAAGGCCTCAGTGCTACATCTGGAGACACTCAGCCAACAGCACTGGGCTGACCAGACCTCTAAATCAGCCTCAGCCATCACCCACCCTCACAGCCAGCTGGAGCTGACCCTCAGCCATGCTGCTCAGCTCAGGCTTTTGCCATTCAGAACAGAGACACAGATTTCTCACACGTCCAAAAACACTGAATGAGTCTTTTTGAACATTCCAGGCACTTGTTTATGTGCTCTAGTTATCCATGATGTGACGGGGAAAGAAATGGTCTCTGAATTCCACACTTCAGCACCCAGCATGGACACCCAAATGCTGTGGCTGCGCTTTTTCATCGAGCTCACACATCAAGATGTGGTTCTAAAGCACCAGGTTTTTTCCAGGTAAAATGTGAAATGGAGTTTCCCAAAGCATGCTACTGTCATCCTATGGATGGGTAAGCATCAGGATGGAGAAATAAGGCAACTTCTTGCAGCCAGTATGCATTGAAGCAGGAATAGACTAACATAAAACCTCAGAGGACTCAGTCATCACCCCTCTGCTGTCATCTCTGACCACAATCTCTCTGTATAAACAAAGCCTCTGGCCACTGCAGGGTTTTCTGGCCTGCTGTAAAATGTTTTGCCACCTCTCTCACAGGAATTGCTGATGCTTAAAAAAGAGGCAGCCTTTTCTCACAGAGCCAGGGTCTCTGTAGAGGAGACGGGATGTCAAGAAAGTACAGGAGGGGTGCAGACAGGAATACCCAGAAACTTGAGCAATTGCAGTCAGTTGTAATCTGAATTAATGAGCACATAATTATTGCTCCAGATTAATATTAGTCCAGATTACAAATAAAGTCCATTCTGGGAGAATTGAATGGTGTTGGTCAAACTCAGCCTTCTGAATTTTGACTTTTTAGCAACAATGAAACACAGATTTCAGGAGACAAGAAATATGACTTGGCTGCTATTCAGCACTGTTTTGCTCAGTGTGTGAGAGAGAGACAGAAAGACATATTGCATCTCTTTTATCACCTGAAGGGAATTAATGAATCAGCATGATTGTAAGACAGTCTCCTGATGACAAAAACACTCTGAACAACGGCTGGGTTGCTGTGACAGGGTCTTCCAGAGCATCAGGATTTATTTATGTGTGTTCAGATTGGTTGGGAGCTTTTCAAAACGTTTATATGCTCAGTCCTGTACATGCTAACCATCACATCAGCCACAGCCCTTGAGTGAACAGGAATTAATAAGCATTCATTGCTTGGGACCCCCAAAGTCAAACTCAGGGTGTGCTTCATCCTAAGGCAGCTCACACTTGTACACAGCATCCCCATGAAATTATAGCATCAATCACACAGCACAGGGCTGGAACTTCTGTTCTTTAATACCTTTGCTTTGTATTTTTCTGACATTGTTTAACAGAAATGAGCTACATGCAGTATTTGGAGCACTGTCACACGTGCTCAGGAGATAATGTCAATGGAATTGTGTGTTGTCACAGGATAACAGCCTCCTGCTGCTGCTGAAATGCCAAATTGAAGCCGAGGCATTTATGGAAAATAAACGTCAAGTCAAAGCCAAGATGTTTATTTTAAAAGCAAGAGACATGGATCTTGTGGCAATGTTCCATCGTGTCTCTATTTCTCTAACAACAAATGTCCAGTGTGAATAGAGCCAAGTGGTGACTTCTTCCCGGGCCAGGAGGGAGAGGGTGAGGCCTGATCACTTCATATGAGGATTCTCAGAGTTGTTTCTCACCTCCTTTCCTGCAGGTTTTAGTCAACTGTCCAGGTAGCAAACACAAAATGATTTACCAGATGCATGCTAAGTTTGCTAAGAGATTAAGGAAGAGAGCAGGAAGAAAAATGGACAACAAATGCATTTTTAATTTGCTTTTAGATGGTTCTTTTTCTCCAGAGAAGGAATGACAACATGAGGCTCAGTGAAATCAATGGGAGGATTTCCAGGCTTTTCAGTGGACTTTGCTAAATGCCTTAAGAGAACAAATAGCTCATGTTTTTAGAGGGAATTATGTTAATAATAGTGGTCCCTGAATTTGATTATTGAAGGCACAGCTGGACCAAGACTGGGCAAGGAAGACAAGATCCTTGTCTAAGGGGCATCAGGAGGCACACAGAGCTCAGAGCAGCCATGGAGATCCAGGGATGGCTTACAGCAGCAAGTCAGAGTGGAAACAGCAAATCCACTGCCCTAGCTACTGCTTCAGTGAAGGAAGGGGTCAGTCCCAGTGTCCAGCACCATTCTCAATCTCCTGCCCCACTGCTGGTGCTGCTGGTAGGGACAGAATCCATTCAGCAGAACCCTCATCTTGGAATCTGTTTTGCATGGAGGGAGGTGCACGAAGATAAGCTGGAAGCTGTGCAAAGCATCTCAAAGAACTGGGTTTAAAAAACACCCACATAGCTCACTTCAGTTCCTGAAATGCTGAGGTTTTACAGCTCATGCCAACAGGGTTCCTTCACTGCAATACATTTTGGTTCTCATTGGATCTACCTGTTGCTCATTAAAAGCCATGATTTGGAGAGCAAGGAGAAACAAACCATTTCAGTGCTGCAAGGTCTTCTCTTGACCTAACAGAACATCCTCCTTAAATAATATGCAAATGACTGGAAGTATTTAAATCATGTTAAAGAGCTGTCTGAAATGCAAAAAAAAAAAAAAAAAAAAAAAAAAAAAAGAGGAAACTTGGAGTTAGAGGAGATTTGCAAAAGGTAACGCTCTGAAAGGGGTTAAGCCCACAGTGAACATTTGGCTGCTCTGTGCTGCAAGGGCCAGAGGGATGTTCTGTACAGAATTCGTAAACTTGCTTATTTTTTCCTTTGGAGATGCATTGTTTCCCAAAGACATTCTGGCTCCAGCTCTGATCTGACATTCCAGATTGATGTGTGTAGAACCAACAAAGACACGGAGAAGCACCACACAATTATGTGTCTTCTGCTTTATTGCGTACTTGTTAATAATTTCCTTTAGTCCTCCAACCCTTAAGCTTATCTTCTCTTATGGTGGGAAGAGACCTCCTGCTGGGGATGTGATAGGATAGCTTGATAGGCAAAGAGCTGGCATTTTATTAGTTTATGGTATTTATTAACTGTGTAAAGATATTACAGCAATAATGGATCTGGACGGATGACAGATGGATGGTGCTCCAGGAATAGCAAGTAAAACAGCTGCAGGGTATCCCCACCACTGCTTCAGTGTCATCTTGGGAAAAATATGTAAGATTTTATCTGAATTTTTTCTGGCTGATTTTATGCTAAAATGGACTGTATGCATTCACAAAATTCATCCAAGCATCTCATCTGTGAAGATTTTGGTGCAATGATGCACCACAGGCCTCGTACTTACTTTAAGTGTTCCAGCTAAATGTAGAAAAGAAAAAAATGTTTCTATCCCACAGCTCCACTAACCTGGTTTCATATTATTACTTTTTTTTTTAGATCAGAATAACAGGTACCAGACCTGGGCAAATACTCCTAGAAACAACCCTTCTGCTTTTCATTTGGCATAAGGTCTCCCTCTGTTCTGAAGATATCATGCCTCCTTCCCTTCCCACTAAAGGGGGTCATGCTTTGGTCCAGCAGATGACGAGCAGCAAAGCAAAGTCCATGGGAACATGAGGGAATGGTTTGCCAAGCAGCAGGTCCATGCTGGTGTGTGGCCTTTAGTCAGGGTTAAATAAACAGTGTGTAAATAAATAAATAATTTTTTTCCCAGGTTGCGACCTTGTAAATCAAGCCTAAGCCTAGAAGGGATTTTTATGGGCCAGCTGGAACAGCAGAGCAGTCTTAGCAGAATAAATATATAGGGGGAAGAAAATAACTGTGACTTCCAGTTGCTCCCAGAGTGCTGTGGGGAACATTTGGTGCTGCTGTAAAGACATGCCAATGATTTAAAAGGCAGGAGAGAGGGGACGTTGTTCTCATTTACTCAGTGGTTGCTCCACATTATTTTAAGTTTAAAACAGTAAAATGCAGTCTTACAGCTTCAGAGCAGAGCAGATAGCCAAGCAGGTAGATGGAAATATAACCAAACAAGCTCCTAGCAGCAGGTTTCACAGAAGGGGATGGGACCTGGGCAGGGATTTGCTTGGTTGGTTGTCTGGGCATTGCAGCCTCCTGATGTTTCATGTACTTTACTGCTCATTACCAAACAATGGTACTAACAGCATTAATACTTAGAGCAGTCCCTAGATTTCGTGGCTTTGACCAGGCTGTGTAAAAGCTACTGCAGGCATTTTTAAAAGTCCAAAGAGATCCGTTCAGCACAGCAGATAGAGCCAGAAAAGGGAGCTGGGGCTCCCACCTCCCAACCCTGCAGCAGTTTGGTCTGGCAGGGCTGGAGGAGAAGGGGCAAAGATGATTCGCAGTGGGGCGATGCAGGGGACGAGCGGGAGACGCAGCCCCTGCACGGAGCTGGCAGCATCATCTCTGTAAGCGGGTTTTACATGGGGGCTCCGGGGCTGCCCAGGCTGGGAGAGGAGGCGCTGGAGACAGGGAGCTTGCGAGCGCGACGCTTGTCCCTGATGGGGACATCCAATGGGAGGGCACGGCAATGACTTTCCAGTGGAGAATGATGCTGACAGCGCTGGCAGTTTGCTTTTTCCAGGGATAAAGAGAAGTAACTTCTGCTCCAAAAACCGATAGGAGCCCACCCTGCCCTGCGGCTGCCGGGCACAGACACCCCGCGCC
>NW_005054300.1:367584-368582 GCF_000277835.1 Geospiza fortis | reverse complement strand
GACGGCCGTGCCGCCCGGGAGCCGGCAGCTGCCCGCCGCCGAGCTGTCGCAGCAGTGGGCTGTGGGCATGAGCCTGCTGATGGCCATGGTGGTGCTGCTCATCGTGGCCGGGAACGTGCTGGTGATCGCGGCCATCGGGAGGACGCAGCGGCTGCAGACCCTCACCAACCTGTTTATCACCTCGCTGGCCTGCGCCGACCTGGTGATGGGGCTGCTGGTAGTGCCCTTCGGGGCCACGCTGGTGGTGCGGGGCACCTGGCTCTGGGGGTCGTTCCTCTGCGAGTGCTGGACCTCGCTGGACGTGCTCTGCGTGACGGCCAGCATCGAGACCCTGTGCGTCATCGCCATCGACCGCTACCTGGCCATCACCTCGCCTTTCCGCTACCAGAGCCTCATGACCAAGGGTCGGGCCAAGGGCATCATCTGCACCGTCTGGGCCATCTCTGCCCTGGTCTCCTTCTTGCCCATCATGATGCACTGGTGGCGGGATGACGACCCCCAGGCGCTGGAGTGCTACCAGGATCCGGGCTGCTGCGACTTCGTCACCAACAGGGCTTACGCCATCGCCTCGTCCATCATTTCTTTCTACATCCCCCTTCTCATCATGATCTTTGTGTACCTGCGGGTGTACAGAGAGGCCAAGGAGCAGATGAGGAAGATCGATAGGTGCGAGGGCCGGTTCTACGGCAGCCAGGAGCAGCCGCAGACGCCCCTGCCCGCTCACCCTCACCACCAGCCCATCCTCGGCAACGGCCGGGCCAGCAAGCGAAAGACCTCCCGCATCATGGCCATGAAGGAGCAGAAAGCCCTCAAGACTTTGGGCATCATCATGGGGGTGTTCACCCTCTGCTGGCTCCCCTTCTTCCTGGTGAACATCGTCAACGTCTTCAACAGGGACCTGGTGCCGGACTGGCTCTTCGTTTTCTTCAACTGGCTGGGCTACGCCAACTCCGCGTTCAACCCCATCATCTACTGCCGCAGCCCCGACTTTCGTAAGG
>NW_005054300.1:312197-366919 GCF_000277835.1 Geospiza fortis | reverse complement strand
GCCGGCAAGATGAGTTTTAATCTCGGAGTAGCCGTGCTCTGCTCGTCTGCAGAGTAGCGAGAGAGAAAATAATGAGCAGTGAGGAGCACTGGTATATTTTGGAAAGGGGTAAAACAACCCAACCCACACTCTTGTGCTTATTCCCTCTGCATCAGCCAGCAGTGAGTTACTGTGCTTATCTCCTTCGGCCAGACAATAGCAGTCAGGCTGAGAAACTTCTACCTCAAACTGTGCATATTGTACAGGGGAATGAACGGACCATGTTTATATTAAACAGCATATTTACATACCACTAATAGGGTTTTAGGACAAGGGCCGGGGAGGGGGTGGTGAGGAACCTTCTGCAGCTTGTTCATTGTAATTACGGATGAACGGGGGGAGGGGGGAGAATCCTGGCAACAAAAATTTACTGCACATTTTTTAAAAAAATGGCGACAAAGTCGTTTTTTGCACAGTGTTAAAGAGTTGTAAAGTTATTTGAAGATATTACTTGCACACACATACACACATGCAGATTGAAAAGGAAACGGAGGTTTGCGTAACACCGACCCTGAACCTGATTTCTGGTTTTGCCCGATCTGTTATAGTTTTGTTGAGAGAGTGACTTTTTTTAATATTATTTTTTGAAGGTACTGTAAATATATCCATATTATAAATTAAAATATCTTAAGAGACTTTATTATTTTTATTTTTATTTCCAAATGCCCACGTGAATCTGCTGTTATTTTAGCACCTGTGTGTCTTTTCCATTTTTCTCTCTGTGTGTGTTTTATAACATATTTATACTTTTGTGCAATTTACTACTGTGTAAGTAATTGGTCTATGTGCAATAAATACCATTGCAGCACAAGCAAGTGTGTCTCTATAGGTTTTGAAACAATACCAACCTATAATGGGAAGAACAGCATTTGTTTTTCTCCAAAGATGGCTCAGATTACCAATACAACTTGATCTAATGGCTTTTCCTGACACAGTGTTGCAAAAAACCTGTTTGAAACCCAGTATGGTTGTGTTCCTGTTGCAGTGAGGTCCACTGACTTCCCTTATTAATGGGAAAAAATTAATGGCTAATGAC
Source organism: Geospiza fortis (assembly GCF_000277835.1). Taxonomy (NCBI): domain Eukaryota; kingdom Metazoa; phylum Chordata; class Aves; order Passeriformes; family Thraupidae; genus Geospiza; species Geospiza fortis. The sequence continues at coordinate 365,844 of NW_005054300.1, read as the reverse complement.
AAGGTGTTTCCACTCTGATAATGAATACTCATTTTCTTGAACTATTCCTTTCTGGAATATATTCTTGTCTTTTTTTTCCCCTTTTTTCTTTTTTTTTTTCTTTTGTTGTTGTTGTCGTTGGAGTACATGGCTGGGAGTCAGGAGACCAGAATATTTAAGATTACAGAGGATGCTTAATTTGAAAGCTTAAAATGGTCTTGAGTAGAAAGAAATCTCTGTAAGTATTACATGCCACCCCACAAGTGGGTCCACCTCATGCTGAAAGCAGGTCTGATAACTGAATGTTGTATTTTTCATTGATCTCAGTAAGGAGTTACAGTGAGAAGTGCTGCAGCTTTGTGCCCCTGCTCCAAAAGCTTGTCTTCCTTTATTGCTTTATGAAGGTGTGCTTATCCTTATGGTTTCATAAAGTTTTTCATTACTGAAATTAATAAATGGCAGACAGAGAAACAAAAAGACAGTGCAGAATAAAAGTGAAGTATTTTTTGGCTTTATTAAACTCAGGAGTATAGTTTAATTAAATATCAGCTCGCAGGAACAGCACTTCCCAAAGCGAGTTCTTCAGGGTGGTGGCTCACGGTTTGTTTTGGAAACCACTTGTTCATTTTTCTTTGTTTTCAAAGTTAAGGAATTTGTCCTTTGCAATTTCTAATGTTGTATTTTCAGGAGAAAAAAAAAGTTACTCTTTTTATGCAAATACAAAATAAAGGGACTGGAGAAGTAAATAATACTTTTCCATTGATGTCACTGGAGTTTGATGTGAGCTGCAGTTAATGGTGTCTTCCTTGATAAGAGTGAAATGGGCTCCTTAAAATGCTGGGATGGCATTCAGATCAGGAGCTAAGTGAAGTGGACTCTGCCATCAAATGATTAAAAAAAAAATCTGTTTTTATCTTTGATTATAGCAAACACAACAGGACCAAGAGGGTGCCCTGGGTGGTGATGTCTGATGCCAGCAACTGCAGCGAGATGTTGGCTGTGCATGTCTGGGATGGGGTGGGATGGGATGGGATGGGATGGGATGGGTGGGATGGGGAGACAGCGCTGCTCTCCTTGGGGATGTTGTGGATCACAGAGCCAGGGCAGGGCCATGTCCCTGCCTGCTGGGTAGAGCAGGACAGGATCCCAGCACCTGGCTGGGAACTGAAGTGACTGTCAAGCCCTCATCCTCAGCAGGGTGCTGGATCCTGGAGAAGCACAGGGCCTACTGCATGGAGCAGGACAGCCTGGTGGACTTGGCTCTTCATCTCATAAATCAGTTCACACACTCAGTTTTAACTATCCAAACATTCCTGTCCTTAGGCTTTAAAAAGTAGTGACATTTTTGCCTCAACAGGGTCCAGCTTAGGTGGGAAATTTATGGCCAGAACTTGTCCTGCTTGCCTTGCTGAAGAACTGTACTGGGTGATGCATCTCCTGGACAAGTGTAATGGCACTGAGGTAGGATGAGTTTGGCCCACTGACCTCGGAAGGGCCAGCTGTGTCAGCAAAGCAGTCAGGATTTGCCTGCTGTTGAGTTTTTGCCAGTTGAGGACCTGCTGGAAGAGTCTGGAGGCTGACATGTTGAGTGCCTTCATAGACAGCTGAAGTAATCCCACTGGCAGCCTGCACAGGGCATGCCAGTCCATCTTGCACGGCGTGGAAAAGGCAGTGGTACAGTAACGGCGAGGACAGAGCAGGACATATGGCACACACGTGTGCGAGGAAGGGGAGGCTGCTGGCGAGCAGTCTGCTGTGGATCACACTCAGAACAGGCTGTTCTCTGCAGGGAAGAAGGATACTCTGAGAAGCATTGTGGGGCAGCTGAAATACTCCGGAGGCAGCGAGTCAAACACTCAGGATGAATATTTTTTTCTGACGAAAACCAGACATGGATTAGCAGTTGGAGCTGCAAGTCAGAAAGAAAAGGTGGTAGGCATGCGGCTGCACACGTACATGGGCAGGAAAGCAGCAGCAAAGAGCTGCAGGCCTGCAGGGAAGGGAGACACAGGTAAACCAGAAATCCGCTCAGAGAAAATGTCCTGCAGCTGCCAGGACCAGAGTTGTTTGGCGAGGATGCCTGGAGACTTCCACAGGGAAGGCGCCTGATTCTCCAAGGCGCCAGCCACGCTCCGTGCAGTGTTTGCTCAGCACTCCTGAAAGGAAGGCTGCCTCTCCCCACGTGTTTGAATGGGAATAGATCAGCTGAAGGACTGCATTCAGTTTTGCATGTGCTCAGGGAAGTTGAGGCTGTTTCAGACATGCAGCAGGCTCTGCAGAAGGACTCCCCACCAGTGAGAGCTGCACAGAAGCCCTCCTGCAAATCAGCTGCCCTCTGACACTGCAGCCCTCAGCATCCACTGTCTATAGCTCCAAGCAGCATGGAACTATGTGCAAAAAAGATGGATTATGATCTGGGCTGTGCATTTCACAGCATCAGCTGGGTGTTTGAGTTGCTGCATGCGCTGGTTCTTATGCAGATGCTATTTCCCTCTTGGATATCCATGTGTCATCGACTATAAGGACAACTCCTTTATCAGCTTTTTTTCCCCCTAAACACTATCTGAGGCTGAGATTTTATTAACAACCTTGAAGTGGCTATTTTGCAAACCTTCCTTGTGCTGCACACTTTCCTAATTTATTGTAATTTCCCGTCTGGTGGAGTGCACTTACTTCCTTTATGTAATATATCAGCTGCAGGCCTGGAAATTGGGCAGCTATGAACTGAAAAGAGCAGACTTTCATGAGGCCAAATGCGGTCAGGCATCATTGCCACTGGGAGCAGAATTTGACCCGATAATCTAATCTCATACGAGACACTATCTCCAGAAAAGTATTGTCACCAACAGCAAATGACCTCTGCTAATGAAGCTGGAGCAATTAGTCCTATTTAAAGCTGTCGAGAAAATGTTAACTGCTAAACAACAGTTAGCGCTGGATAGTTCAAATAATGAGTGTTTTGTTTGCTGGTGTGTGTTAGGTGATGTGTTGGGAAATAATTATCCTTTGACTAGCAGCCAGCTTTGTACTAATCAGAAAGGAGAAGTCATGTTCTGTTTGAAGGATTATACCTAAAAATAGTTCTGTTACCACCACATCAACGAGCAAGATGAAGCAAATTCACAGCAATGTACACGCCTTGCTAACATTTCACTTTTCCTCCTAAAAACTCATTGTTCAGCTGGGACTTTCTGTTTGGTTGTGTCAAGAGCACTAATGTGATCTCCTGCAAGAGCACTAAGCACACTCTCCCCAAGGAGCATTACCCTATGCACCACTGACTCTCTTTCAGACCCTGCCAAATTCCCAAACGGCCCAGGAGGAAGTAAGGATTCTTTCTCTTCATACAAACAATCACACATAATGTAAGACCAACAATATTTTTGGACAATCATGTGGCAGGAGAAATCGATCTGCTTTTTCTCTGAGATGTTTGTGTGCCTGCCCATCCGCCAGGAGCAGCTGCCCATGGTAACAGCAGGTGATTTATCCCTGCAATTCAGTAACTTCAGCCTGCCAAACTCTGCTGGGAAAAGTGACCAAGATGGGAAAAGGATAAAAAAGGTGATGATGGTGAGCAAACACGGGATTGGCAATGCAAAAAGGAAAACTGGGGTATCTTTGGCCATGCTGTGGGTGTTGCCTTTTACTGGTAAAAGTGTAATTGGTTTGGAGAGGGATGCACCAGGCAGAGGCACTGTGGAAACACAGGTTAAGGAGTGTGTGAGGTCAGACATTCCATATGGGACCATGCCACCAAAGGACTGGCAGCTGAAATATGCCCAAAAAACATTCCTAGAAGTTTTTCTTATTCTTTGTGGATAACAGCAGCAGACTAAAGCACACCTGATCGGCTTTCAGCTGATGCAAAGCCACGCAGCTCCCTGGCCAGCCACAGACCCATGGGACCCCCTCAGCATCTCCTCCTCCTCTCCAAGTGGCTTCAGCTGAGTTTCATTGGACCTGGAGCCGTCCCCCAGGCTGGAGCCTCCCTCCTGTTTGGTGGTGCCAAGCAGGAGGTGTCCCATGGCCTCGGGGGGTGGCAGCGCTGTGGGCAGGTGCTGTGGGGTGCAGGGTGTGCCTGTGCTGCCCCAGGCGTGCTGGCACTGGCTGCCAGCCGTGCCCTGCCCTGACTCATCCTCTGTCCTCCCAGCCAGCCACAGAATCGGGCCTGCTGTGCTGGAAACGGAGCAGAGTTTGGGTTTGTTATGTAAACTGGTGATCAGCTTCCTGGTTCACCAAAACCAGCAGCCTGGTACTCACATTTGCTTCACAGGCTAACTTTTTTCCTTCCCTACCCCACTCAGCTTCCAGGTTTTTCACGGTAATATTTGCCTGCTTGGCCTTAGCACCCAGCAGCACAAGTTTTTTTTTGTCTGTGCCCTGGCAGCTGTTTGAATCCAGATATGAGCTGTACCAGGTGCTGGGCAGTGTCTAGGTTTGGTTTTACTCATTCCTTTCAGGATTGATGCTCAGAGTTATTAATGCTGGCTGCACCAGAGTGCAAAATTCCCAGACAAATAGGAAATGAGTCCTGACCTCCAGGTTCACAACCTAGAGAGGAAAACAGAAGCTTACCATTTGCAGACTTTTGCTACTGGCATGATTAGCAGAGCATCTCAGATGTAGTGGTGTGCCCTTCCCATCTGATCCTGTGTAATGCACCAAATCCTGTTGTCCTTAATGAGATTAAATGAGGATTTTTTACTAGTTCAGTGCCTTAGCCATTAGCAACTGTTGTGTGTCTCTAGGCAGTGATGTACCTTTGCAAGCCTGGCCCAGTGTCTCTCTCAAAGCCATGATATTTGGCTTCTTCCTACTAAAATTATTTTGATAATTGCTCTTAAGCTCATTGGCACAACACTTTGAAAGGCAGATCTAAGTGTATACACCAAAGAGGCAAACAGAGACACTAAAGAGCTGAAAATCTCAGCAGCTGCTCAGTGTATTTCAGCTACCAACAAGCCATTCTGCAGGGCCAGGTGAGTGCTGCAGCCCCCTAAAAACCTGCAAGCTGCCCTCCCTCAGAGGGGGACCCCAACACTGTATGGAACAATTGCAGGTGCAGCACAATAGCTCATCACAAAACATTCTTCCAGGTGGTAAAACTTGAACAGTGCCTTGCTGCCAAAATTTAGATACCTCTTGTTAAGAAGAAGGAATAGAGAAAAGCAATTCCTAGTGGGGAAGGGAGAACAGTGCTCAGGGTTAAAGTTTCCATGTGCAGATGGAGAGCCCCACACTGACTGGTCCAGCGAGGGTTACAGACACCCTGGTGATGGACAAATTCCATCCACCACAGCCTCCCCAGGGACACTCTCTGTGCAGTGTGTGCCCCTCTCACCTGCCCAGGTGTCAGCAGGGACCTCTCAGAATCTCTGCTGCTCAGAGTGACTCTCAGATACATACAAGTCTCTTTTCCCAGCCCGGCAGTTGAAGAAGGAGTCAGGATTCTTCTGTTCTTGTTCTCAAGGTTGTTTATTGTTTCTCATCTGTAAAATTCTTTCTCTGACCCACTGAGGTCTGTCTGGCAGGTCGGGTTGAGGCACTCTGGCCGCCCTCAGAGGTGGTGTTATCTTTTTATACTAAAAACTACGTGTACTTTATTTACAATAACTTCCCAATACCTATCATCTATATTAGACAGTGAGTTTCTACCTTAAACCAATCCAAAAGTGCCAGCATCACCCAGAACATGGAGGCCAGGAAGAAGAAAGAAGAAGGACAGGGTACGCCCGAATTTCTCCATCTTGGGACCCCGAGCCCCCATTTTAAAAACGTCAAAAATTTATTTTTCACTCCGTGACAAACTATTATTCTGCTTAAACTCTCTTGACTCATAATTGTTCATATGAAGGTGATAATTTGCTCCATGGGTCAAAATCAAAGTCACAGGTGTCTTGGGCTCGGTGCCAAGGTCTCTGAGTCCCCTGGCAGGGGCTTGAGCCATCCAGGACAGCCAGAGAGATGTCCTGGCTTCCAACAGGGACCCAGAGGTGTCCTGAGACACAAAGTGAGTGTCAGCCTGTGCCACCTCTCATTGTGCAGCGAGGGAGGAGCGCTTCCCCTTGGACTGCAGCAGGTGAACTGGGAGATGTCCCACAGAGCTCCCATTGTTCCACAGCCCGCCTTCAGCCAGGGCTGCTGTGTTTGTCTGTTCTTCCCCTAAATGCTCACTTGGGAGCTGTCAAATAAAATCTCAATTAGCTCACTTAGGAGGCGGTGTGGGCTGTGCTGGCTGGCAGGCAGCGCTCCCTGGCAGGCAGCGATCCTCCATCCTCCATCCTCGACCTCCATCCTCCATCCTCGACCCTCCATCCTCGATCCTCGATCCTCGATCCTCGATCCTCGATCCTCGATCCTGGATCCCCGCCAGGAGGAGGCAGGAGGGTGATGTGATGTGGGACCTGCTGCTCACACAGCCCCTCCCGAGCATCGCTGCTACCCCGATGGGTTCCTGTCCCCAGACTGGGACAGCCACACCTCCAGTGCACCCAGGCTGGATCTGACACGGGAGCATCTGTGGAGATGCTCAGAAAACAGCCTGTGTTGAATACTCGGGCTTTTTGGAGCTGTTCTCTCACGTGCAGCACAAGACAGGTGCTGCAGTAATTGCCAGTCACAACAGGTGCTGTAGCAGTGCTCTGAGCCACCTTGAGAGCATCCACGGGAGAGGTTTTCCTCCTGTTTCGCTGCCAGCCAGTTACCAGCTGTCTGGCAACAGGGTAGATGCCTGTCTGTGGTTTTTAACATCAGCTTCTCCAAGCCAGGGCTAGTGCCTGACCCCTCTCCTCCCCAGGTCTCAATTCCCATTCCGTGTCCTGCTTCCTAGGCTGTCCCTGCTGCCTGTGCTGCAGTAGGGGCGGTGAGCTCCCTGGCTAGAAACCAACCCTTTCAGACAAGGCTTGTTTCAGCTCACCCAGCAGGCTGCACAAACAGGGGTAACAATTGGTGCAGGAAGATGCAGAGAGATGGGTTATGGATCATCTGGTTTGGTAGCAGCCTTGATTTGGATCCATCACTGTGATCACCAATCTCATGTCCAGTGGTGATGCTGCAGAAACTGAGACCCAGGCCAGCCCTCTCTGGCCCATTGTTTTGTTTGACTGGTGCTGAAAAAAGAGAACTTGCCACCTAAACCTTCCCTCCCTTTCAGAAGCTGCTCTGAATATTCTATTCAGAGGCATAGTGACTAAGCCATTAAGCTTCTCACTGTATGTGAAAAGTCAAAATGGTTTTTTTTACAAACACTGCCAAAATAGAAAAAAAATTTTTAGGTCTGATTATTTCCAGGACCAGAGCATGGGGCATGGGACAAACTTTTGACAGAGACTGGGACCAGGGCAGCTAAAAGAGTAACTCTAGTGGGTCACAGCACTAAACTGTCCTCAAATGCAAGAGGGTGACATGGCCACAAGCCAGGGACAGTGGAAAAATAATTCCCCAGGAAGAGCAGCTCTGTTTGCCCAGAGTGTATGTATGAATCCCAACAATCATGGGCACCACTGAGCTGTTAGGGGCTTGTGAGCAAACCCCATAATGTGTGTCTGCTGGTGAATGATGTTTAGCAGCTTTTATTCCTGCACACTTCACTTATGTGGGAGCAAGGAATGTGGTGATAAAAAGGCTGGAATGATTTCAGTGCTGGATAGTTTCCATTAATATATTTCTCGTTATATAACGCTGCCATCACAGTACAAAGTCCAGTAAGGTGCCTTTAGGAAGGTGGGACTTTTCTCCATAGCTGCAGTGAGGGAAGTGGGGCTGTAGAGCAGGCTGGGCTTTGATCAGACAATTTTTAATTGCACCGGATATGTTTGGGCTATTGCATGGTATGAATTTTTTGCCTTTGGGTTACAAGGCACCTCATAAATTAAAAGGTTGATGTTGTCAAATGCATGCCATTAGCACTCCAAGCAGATAATCCTTCCCATGGCCTCAACAGAGTCTATCTCAGAGCCTGTCTCCAGATAATGGCCTGGAAGAAGAACAATGGTGCTCCCAGCTCCCAGGGGCCTCCACTCTTCTGTTCTGTGCTTCAGAGAAGAAAAATTATCATTATCTGCATGGCTCAAGCTCTCTTTGAAATGCAGTTATTTTTTACTCATACACTCCCAAGTATTTTTTACTTGGTATCAGTGAGAAACTTGAAACCCCCTTTGAGAAGAGAAAGATTTCCTGCAGCCCTACTACTAAAGAAAATGGATAGATCAAGTAGTAAAGTTCAATGACTTACTTAGCGTTAAATAAGAAAGAGAATAATGAATTGGATTTTGTGTGCCTGGTTTTCCTCTGCAGGGAGCAGTCAGGCTAATGGATTTTCATTGCCTTGTGCTTCTGTTCATCAGCCTAGGTGAGTTCAAAACACTTGCCTTTTTATGTTCTCCGTTCCCTGCCCACTTGTCACAACTTCGAGTATTTGGAGATCAGCAAACACGTGGATTTGCTGCCACCAGCACCATCTTGACTGGGGAGGAAAATACAGGGTTAACCCCTGCACCCAGTGATGACTTTTGGCTGCAGGGGCATCTGTATTTTATGCCTGGTAGCTGCAAGCAGACAATTCCTTACCTAGGGTGGACACTGATTTCCTACTATTATGAATTCAGGCTGCAACGTCCTTCAAAAAAGACATTATTTCCCCACTGGGTTCACCAAATATTTGTTGGGTCTTCAAACCCTCCTCTTTGTTTAGAGGATTTGCCAAACACGCCATAGGGCTTTTATTGGGGAAGGAAGGGAGGTGGCGGAGGAGGAAACTATTACAAAGCAATTTAACATAAACAACTTTCTCCTGTAAACTCCAGACACAGCCTGGCAGGGAAGAGGTTAAAGCTAGGGGGTGGATGGGGAAACTCATTAGGGCAAAGTAATAAATGGCAAATTGAAAAGCCCAGGGAGAGGCACAGGGGAAGAGATGAGCTGACCCTACATGGGACCCCAAAGGGACTCTGGCTTGCTGGAAGCCCTCTGCTGCTCTGACCTCAGGGTTTGGACCTGGTTCCTCCCTCAGCATGCCAAACTGGAGGATGCTCAGACAGAAATTCTGCAGAACTGATTAGGAGTCATATTTCAAAGGTGAACCTGAAAGGTTTCTACAGAAATTGCTGCTTCCTGCCCCAAACCTTTGCTGGGTCTGCCAGCTCTGCCCAGAGCCAGGGAGCTGCTCTCTGCCCACTTGGAGCAGGATTTCCGTTTTCCTACCAGCCTTGGTGCCTCAGGCTTTGTGGTCTGTTTTTGTCTGAGTGGGAAATGCATAATGACAAACAGTTTAAACAACTTATGGTACAAGGAAACCCGTGGAGTAAAGTACAGGACTCCAGTTTGTTTCCAAGGAAGTGATGCACCCTCCAAAAGCACTCCACTCAAGCACTGATATTCCAAGTGCAGGCTCATTGTGGCCATCCTCAGTCTTCAGCCCTGTGCTCAGGCACAGCTGAATGCCTGAGGTCCAGGGAAGGTCTGGCTGTGGGAGCTCTCCTGACTCTTGGTTTGCTTGTGAGGGTAATTCTGGTCATCCTGGTGCTGGGGAAGGGAAGCCCAGGAGCCACAAAAGCCGCAGAGGAATTCTCTTGTTCTATTTCCAGCCCTGCTTTTTAAGACACAAAGGTTTTCAGAGCAGATGCATTTCTGAAGCTTATCTGTGTGAATATTTGACTGCTTATCCAAGCAGAACAAAACCTTCAAACCTTCTGAGGTCTATCCATCAAGAGCCTTATCTCCCCATGTCACAATTTGGCTCCTGGCTGCTGCTGCTTGGAGCCTCCTCCTTGGAGCTTCCCCTCTTCCCTCTCTGTGCTGCTGCACAGCATTCTCCAAGCCACCCTGTGGTCACAGACCCTCTGCCACTCCAGCGATGGGCCCTGCACTGCATGCAGGAGCAGCTGTGCTGCTGCATGCTCTGCAGCCAGCCAGCATCCTGCTGGGCTGCATTTGTGCTGCTGTGTCACAGCCCAGGGTCTGCATCCCCCTCACACACACAGGGTCTGGGATGTGGCCAGAGCAGAGCACACTGACTCTGCCTGGCCCCAAAAATGAGGAACATTTGCCTTTTTTATGGGGTATTAATGGAGCTTGGATAAAGGGATGCTGTCTCCTCTATCTGAGGTTCCAAGACTGAAATATCCAAGGGGAATACTTCTGGTCCTCTCCCAGCTGGAAGCTGCTGGTCCCCTCTGACATGGGGCTGCTTAGAGATCTCAAGGAGCACCTTAACAACCCAGGCAAGCTCTGCTCTTGCAGCTGAGCATGGCACCTGAGCCCCTGGGAAGCACCAGGAGCATGGCAGCAGCACAGGAGAGGCACCAGCATCATCAGCCATGTGGGAATTCCTGGCCAAGGAAAACAGCCAGCCTCAGTGCCCAGTTTGTGCCCTGTGTTTCTGAGCTGTGCCAGGAGAGTCTCTGCAGTGCCTTGGGACCACAGGACTTTTCTTGCTTTGAAGCTGAGCTGGCACAAGAAGTTGTCTGCAGCCATCCTGTCAAAGCCATGGCCAAAAACAACAGGGTGAAGGCTTTGGAAAGAGCCACCCATGCATAGTGTCACTGATTGAAGCTGGGGACCTGGCTGGCCCAGGCCTTGAGAACAGCTTTTGTGCAGGTCAGGGGCTGAGATCCTGTGCACCACAGTGGGGATCAGAGACCTCTGCTGCTTGGTGCTGCCTGGACCCAGCCCAGATGGAGACAAGCTTCAGCCTCAGGGAGGCTTTTTCCAACAGGAACCATTTTCCTGTGGCCCTTTTCACAGGAGACTCTGATGTGTGGGTTGGTTTTGCTCTCCTCCCTGTGGTTTTAATTTTTTTCCCTGTTTTGATGGTCAGAGGAGTAAAGCTGATTCCCATCTCATATAAAACAATGAATCAGTCTCAATAACAAGGGGCTAAATGTACTTTTTATACTGTGGTGTATGATAAGCTATTTATAAATTTGATATCACTGCTGGATCGTAGTCAGGGTTTAAAATAAAGTTTTAATTTAACCATAGTTTTCCAGTGCTGACAGATATGATAAATACATTTTTTTTCTATAAAACCTAATTTCAGCAGTGTTTTGCAAAAATCATTAGAAGCTAAGGATCATTTCCATGGGTTTTTTTGCTTTGTTTTTCTCCATGTTCCAGTGTTTAGTTTAATGCTACATTCCATTATAGAAAAAAAAAGTGTCTGTGGTAATTTGTTCTCCAAGGCCTCTGATATAGAGATGGAGCGATTTTCCTTGAGAAGACCAATGGAAAGGGGTGTCAGCTCATTTAACAGAGGCCTTGGGGGAGCTGCAGCACCTCTCTGAGGTAGGACCAGCCCTCAGGGCACTGCTGCAAAGCCCACTGGCAATTTCACAGTGATCGAGCAAATCTTGGCATCTCAGGTGACCCCACAGGAGAGCCAAGAGCACAGTGGGGCAGGTTTCGTGCCTGGAAGGTGAGTTTGAGACCCAAGCCCTCCATCTACAGGAGGGTTGCATTCCTGTTGCATCCACCGACGAGCTGAGTCCCTTCAAAATTTTTCTGGACCCTCTCCAGATTTCCTGCTTCTCCATGTAAACAGCTTTGAGGAAGGTGCCTCTTTCTGCAATCAATCATTTTCATTCTGCAGTAAATAGCTCTTGCATCAGCTGCCATTGTGTTGTTGGTGTACAGGCAGCACAACAGAGCCTACCATGTTGTGAGGTGAGTGGGTCATATACTGTGCTGGAACAACAAAAGCACAGGGAATGTTGAGCAGGAAAAAAAGCTTGTTTTTAAAGTGTTTTAAAGCTGCTGTCTGTCTTCTCAGCCCTGCAGTTTACAGCCCATACTTCTCACGCTGCCTCCCTGACAGACAGACAGACAAGAGATGAAGCTATTTGGAGAGCAAGTCTGTGCTCTGCAGACATGACAACACTGACACTTGTATCTGTATGGGCTGGCCTTTGTCTGTGAGGAGCTTCCAGAAGCTGAAAACACTCAGGAAAGGGGCATTCAGAAGGGGAGAGAGGTCTTCTTCTGCTGGGCTGGCGTGTCACTCAGACTGCTTTCGTGGTGATACCCAGGGGATGTCGTGGTGATACCCAGGGGATGTCATTGGTGCAGCCAGCTGTGATAATCCTTTCAGGAACAGGTGCTGGGGGATAATCCTGCTGTTTTTCTTGGTTATGGCTCTCTTCAGTCACTAAGACAGAGCAAACAGGATTATCACAGCAGTGATTCAGGGGGTGAAGGGTTTGGTGCTGCGTGCCTGGGCTCTGTGGACATCTGTTTGCCAGGGAGGTGCTGGCTCTGCAGAGCTGCCTGTCCTGCTGAGGGCAGCCAGGTGGGCTTGGCTGGCTGCTCTTGAGGCTCTCACTCAGGGATGGAAATCCAGATGGAAAGCTCCTGCTCTCTCCAGCTCTCCCAGGAAGATGCCTTCCCCAGAATCCCAGACAACGTGGGATGGAGACTGCCCAGCTGTCCCAAATCCTAGCAGGAGCTGGGGGTGGACAAGGGGTGTCAGCTCTGCCTGGGCTGCCACATTTTCTTGGCCAGGAAGGTTTGAGGCACTACAGCCACCTTGGGGGTTCACAGTGACCCAGCCTGTCCTGACCCTGTGAAACTTCTGTGCCTGAAGCTGTAAGTGCAGGCTCACCCTCCAGCAAACTTTGATGTATTGTCAGGTTTTGTTTTAAATCCCTGGAGTGCTGCACCCATCCATCCCCTCTCAGCCCAGCTCCACTGCCCCTAGACCAGCCTGCACCCTGGTGACTGTCCTTGCCATGCAAAGCCAATGCCTCTCTGCTCCTATTTCACCACCTCTTGCCCTGCTGATAACAACCTCTGACACCCCCCCGTGATTCTCTTCTCCAGCAGAGGAGGAAGGGCACGTGAGGTTCTTGGAATCAGCCCTCACAGCCTCTGTGCACAAACAGCTGCTCCCCACTGCTGGTTGGTTTCAGGACTTCCCTGAGCCCTGATTTCAGTATCAGCACAGCAATTGATCTTGGCTTCATGGTTCTCTGGCAATCTGGGCCCAAGGCTATTTTAAATGGAAAACTACAAAATAAACATATGTGTACAGCATATAGACACTGAAGTGCAGGAGGAGGAACCAGGGACGTGCAGGGCTGGTAAAGCTCCAGCTTGCAGTTGTGCTGATAAGGCAGTTTCCAAGAAATTGCCCAGCCCTTCAATTCTAGAAGCTCTCTCTTCCCAGGTCAACAACCTTCTGTGGACTGAATCCTGGTGTCACTCTCCAACAAACACAGGCCAGGCTGGACCTTCTGCAGGTGGTACAAAAAAGAGAACCTGTGTGGCTCAGAAGGGGTCCAGGCACCCTCTGGCATAGGAAAACGAAACACACAATGAGAAGCACGTTGGTAACTGGCACTTTGGGAAAGCACAAGAAAATGTGCTTCAAATTCATTCTTCTTTGGCCAAGGCTCCTCCTTGCCTGAGAGGGATGAAGGTGGTGTTGGCTGAGCTGCTGCTCTCCCTGTGCCAGCACTGGGCTGCAGTGCTGCCACACCTGGGCTCCCCACAAGGTCTCCCCTCTTCTGGAGGAGCCCTCCATCAGCTCTGCGCCCAGGCTGCTCCAGCTCCTGCTCCCCTGCAGCTCCACACCTGCTTTTGGCCAGCCTTAACTTCAGACAGGAGAAAAAGCTCTTTGGAAAGCAGATTTTCCACAGCATCCCACAGCTCCATTAGCAAATATGTTCAGTGTGGCTCTAGTGGGAACACAGGCAGGGCTGACTGGACCCAGTTGTTTGGCTCCCTCATTTCTCAGGGATATTTGAAAATATCTTATGCAGGTGCAGGAGTTGACACAACAGAGCATGCACCGTGTTAGAGTCTGCCCAGCTTGTGTGCAAACACCACCAGCCCCCTTTTCAAACTCTTAGGAGCTGTTTCATAAACACAAAACACTTCACTGAATTTCCAAGCCACGTGGGCTTTCCTCAGCAGGGCTGGTGGTGGAGGACACGGCACCAGCCCCAGGGCTGGCAGCAGAGCCAGGCAGAGGCTTCCACCTGCTGGGGCCTCCTGGGTGAGTGCTGCACCTCTGCACAATGTCCTCGCTGCTGGCAGGAGCTCTGTGTGCATGGCACAGACCCCCCTGGCCAGCCCTGTGCCACCAACAGCTCTGGACATGTAAACCTTGTCAACAGTGGGGATGCTTCCTCAGAAGCTTTGGGCACCTGACCTGCTTCTTGCTCATTTTACGTCTTCCAGAGTCTGTTTCTCTTCCTTACTGACCCCACAGAACGGGGTCATCTTTCTGAGCTGACACAAATTGCTAGAATTTTGCTGAATTGGGGAACCTGTTATTTCCCCATTGAAACTTGCTCCTATCAAAAACCAAAATTACTCTTCCAGCAGTCCATAGAAAAGGAGGATAAAATTCACGTGTATGGGATGAGCACGTGCCTGAGTTTGTGTGGGATCCCACACTGGCATCGGGAGTCTGGAAGTCTTCATGGGAAACTCCTTCCATGTTCAGGGATGGTGGCAGCGCGTGGCCTCAGCTCTGCTGTGCAGGGTCACCTGCAGTGTCACTGTGCAGTGTCAGCCTGCAGTGTCACCGTGCAGTGTCACCATGTAGTGTCACCGTGCAGTGCCACCCTGTAGTGTCACCTGCAGTGCCACCTCAGTGTCACTGTACAGTGTCACCCTGCAGTGTCACCCTGCAGGCAGCACTGACGAGCAGCCAGGTCAGGTCTCAGGGCTGCTGCACTTGTGAGCGTGCAGAGCCTGACCAATCCAAGAAAACCACAGGAAGTCCAGTTTGTCCCACTCGGATGAGTTCTGTAGCTGCCCCTGACTCCTGCAGCCTCGAGGTTAAGGGACCTGACCCTTTTCTGGTGGGCCCCTTGTGGATCTTGCAGTGCTGAACTCTCATTCTGCCAGCTTCTCCAAGGGGCCCGGGATGCTGCAGCATGTGCTTTTCTGGGGCAGAGACTCTGGTTCTGCACCAAGCTCACTGAATGCTATTGACACACTTTCTTGATTGAGCTTTTTCTGTTTGAGCTGCTCAACCAAGCTGCCCTGAGCCTCCACAGGGTATGCTGACTTGCACCTACAATGCATCAGGCTTCATCTTCCCAGGCAGCCAGGCTCTGGGAAAGTCACTGGAAGGATTCCAGTGGCTTTGAAATAGGAGTTGACTCATGCCCCATGAGATCAAAACAAAATGTCTCTGCATATGAAAAAATATTATGGAAACTGTTATCATTCATGCACGAAAGCCTCACTTCAAGTTTATCATATAAAATACATAATATTGTAAATGGAAAGAAAAAAATTACACAAGGCCTGGTGTGCATGAAAATTATTGGAATGTGAAAATGTCTTTTCCCATAAACACAGCTGCGGTCTGGTACAGAAGCAGGCATCCAAAATGGGGAATCTTGGTCCCTTTCTGCTCTTCTTCAAAAGTCTCCCTTTCTGTAGGAGCAATTACTTTCTAAACTCATCCCTTGTACTGTCAAGGGTGACCCAGAGTAAAGGCTTAGGATGGAGTGACCATTATGGGGCAGGGTGGCAGTGTGACAGGGATTGCAGGAGCTCACAGACACAGCAGCAGCACCTGAGAGCCCTGCCTGGGGGAACAGGGGCTGGGGGATAATCCTGCTGTTTCTCTTGGTTACGGTTCTCTTCAGTCACTGAGACAGAGCCTGGGACAGAGGTGGTGCTCAGAGCACGCCACAGCCAGGCTGCAGCACTTGGCTCACTCAGCTCTTTGTGGGATCTGAGTCTGGGGTCAAACCCTGCCCCCCCAGAGCTGGCCAGGATGTGGCTGTGGTGCTCAGCAGTGCAGATTCCCTGTGATTCCCTCAGCCCACACCTGGAGCTTGCTCACATTCCAGCAAGAGCTGAGTGCCATGGTCCAGGGAGCAGGATTTAGCAAATCACCTTGAGGAAACGAGCAGAGGATGGTTCTGCAGGCACAGCAAAAGTAACTCTGAGGGGAAAAATGAATTAATGTGGGTATTAACCAGCAATTTGTCATACAGCCTCTAGAGCCAGCTTCTGATGCTGTGAAGTGCGCTGTGAAAAGCAGTGGATGCTCCTGTACCTCCTCTGGCTGCTCTGAAGCTCCTCAGCACTGGGAGCAGGAGGATACCACCAAGCCTGTTCACTGCTCAGCAATGGAGAAGCCAGGATGAGGCTACAGCTGCTGCAGCTGTCCCAGCTCTGCCCAGGGGCTGTGGGGCAGGTGCAGCTCAGCCTCTCCCTCTGTGCCACCCTTCCCTCCCTGGCTGGGAGCACCAGGAGCTGGCTGAGGGCACTGCAGAGCTGCTGTCTGTCCCCTCCTGTCCTCCATTTACCACTCTGCAGGGCCTCAGTGTCCCCTCCCTGTGACACCCCTGTGGTGGCAGCAGGATCCCACCACACACCCTCCAGCAGCAGGGCTGAATGTAAACACAGATGAGATTCCAACAGCCCAGAGAGCCAAGTGGAATGACCCACCTGCACCATTTGTCCACTACGGCCACCAAGTGACCCATTTTCTCCCCAAAGCACAAGCAGTTCAGCACCATGGCCGCACTGTGCAGGCCCATCACTGATCCCCAAGCTTACAGAGAGGAGCTGTGGGATGGTCTCAGGTTTGTTGTTGCTGAAATGGCTCCTGAGGTATTAAAAAGTCTTTTTTCCCAGTCCCTTGCTTGAGGAAGGAGTCAAGATTCCTCAGCTCTGGTTCTCAAGGTTGTTTATTTTCTCTTATCTGTTACATTCTTTTTCAGACCTGCTGAGATCTGTCCAGCAGGTCGGGTTGAGGCACACTGACTGCCCTTGGAGTGGTGTTAACTTCTAATACTAAAAACTACCTGTACTTTATTTACCATACTTTTCCAATACCTATCACCTATGTTAGACAGTCTGTCTCTACTCTAAACCAATCCAGAAGTGTCACCATCACAGCAGAAGATGGAGGACAAGAAGAAGAAGGAGAAAGACAGGATACGCCCAGATTCCTTCATCTTGCCTCTTGAACCCCCATTCTAAATCCCCAAAATTCTACTTTTCCACCCTGTGGCAAATTCACTATCATTCTACTCAAACTTTAGTGGCTTATAAATCTTCACACAAAGTTGGTAATTGTTTCCATGGGTTAAAATCAAAGGCACAGGTGTTTTTGATTCCATGCCAAGGTCTCTGAGCCCCCTGTCAGGGTCTTGAGCCCTCCAGGGCAGCCAGAGGGATGTCCTGGGCTCCAACAGGATGGCTGAGAGGACTTCTGGCTCTCATGGTCTCCTGCCTCAGCATTATGGGGTGACTGTGGCATGTTCCCCAGCTAACTGGGCTGTGCTGGTTCCCTGCTGGAGCAGGGAACTGGCTGACTGACCCCAGCTGACATCAGGAGACATCCAGCTGCCATGACTAAACTCTTCTTACATTCCAGAACTCTGACAAATAAATGTTTATTGAAAATAAGCTGTTGTTTTGTTTTGGGAAACAAGCAAAGCACCTTCCTGGTAGCTGGTGTGCAGAGGGCAGAGCCTCACAGGGCCCTGCAGGGCACCAGGCAGCAACAGAAGCATCTTGCCTGCTCTCCTCTCCTCCTTGGATGGGTTTGGAATGAGCTCTGGAGCTCTAACTGCCGAGAGTAATGATGTGTGAAAGCTCACTTTCATTTTTCACTCTACTTTTTTGGAAGGTGGAACATTTTAGAGTTGACAGTACCATGCTAAAGCCATATGAGGCAAGTAACTATTTTTAACCAGATGGAGACTATCTGAGAGCCTGAATCATTTCAAACAAGGAAGAAATCATGGGATCCAAATGTGGGCGTGGGAGGGATGGGGACGGGAAGGCTTTTATCATACAATTGTCCCAATAACTGTCTAACTGCTTCAAAACTTAAGACCACTAAACTGAAAATGCCTGTGGGGTCACTTCAAGCAGTGGCTGCATTTTACAAAATGCTCCTGCTCTGAGAGAGAGGCAGATCCTCAGGTTAGAGGCTCCCTGTGCTCACCAAGCCCCTGTGCATCCTGCACCATGCCCTGAGCTGTGCCAAATGGGAGAAGACACTTGTCCATCTTGGCACTGCCCTTCTCTGGGCCCCATCACCAGGTACCTGATGGGTGCAAGGTGCTCAACTCTTCTGGGCCACAGCCTGGGGTGAGAGGAGAAGGGGTGGTCTCAGCCCTGCTCTCCGTGTCCTTCCACTGCTTCTGCCTCCCCTGCCCATTCCAGCACAGAGGTGGCACTCCAAATAATCAGGGTTTGCCAGGTGAAATTGGCCTTGTGGATAAATTGAGGGATTTTTGTCACATTTTCTTTATCTGACACACCTCAAACTTGCAATGACAGGCCTTTCTCCCTGGCAGCCATGGACTGAGGCAGTGCCTCCCTCAGGGAAAGGGAGAGCCAGGAAGTAGAGCTGAGTTACCCCAAATGCCTGTCACTGTTTTTGTGAATTCGTGCACAGCCTATTTGTAGGCACCCAGACACAGGGGTGGAACCCCACACATGAAGTTTATCTTTGTGCTACGTGTGTTTAACTCCATTGCAGGTGCAGCATTGACTGGTTCCCTGCAGGAATGGGGCACTGCTTGGGCACACCGTGGTGCCAACACAAGGGTTGGGAGGAACATTTCTGCATTCAACGCCACCAGAAGTGAGGCTTGCTGGTCTGCAATGTGTTCCCACTTTGCAATGGGAAATCAAACCTCCTTCCCTGACCTATTCTGGTACTTGGCCATTAGCCTGTCTTCTCAGTATCATTGAAATAATGAGTGGGACGGATGCCCTTAGCCCCCTTTAGACAAATCTCTTGGCTCTGATTTCCCAAAATCTGCTGTTCCTGGGATCCTCTGCACTGAGAACAAAAGTCAGACCCTGTCCTGGCTTTGCACTTCAGCATGGGTGAGGCAGAGTGAGCAGAGATGACACCAAGGCATTGTGAGGTCCCGTGTCTGCTTGTCACACAACAAAACATAGCCTCTTGTTTTGTGCAGACAGAAAAGTTCAAATTAACTTTCTCTTCCAAGCCATCAGTATCATCTACAGAAGGAATCTTGTACATTAAGAGTACTTTGTCTCCCAGCTCAGTAGCACCTCCAATGAGGAGCACGTTGGCCATGGTATGTAGGCTGCAGTTGTCTCTGCAAACATCCTAAATGTGAGCTATGAGACCAGGTGGGCATTCTGGCCGCAAGGACTCAAGCAAATTTAGCAAAAGGGGTGGGATACATCCCCTTTAAAAGGGGTCAGGGTCAGTGTCTTCAGCATGGAGAGTGGAGTTCAGGATAAATGATCTAGAAACTCAATGTTTTTAAGAACAGTTATGAAGTGAGAGGGACACAGCAGGGTCTGCTGCCACCTCCAAACACCTCTGCACAGCACCCAGGGCACTGCACACCCCGGCTCCAGCCTGGCTGGTCACTGCTGTCACTGCAGCTGTCACCCTGTGGCTTTGCAAGGCTTGCATTGCTCCCATTATGTCAAATGCAGCACAGGCTGCTGAGCTCACATGGAGAGAAGGCTTGCATCTCCCATGGGACTTCACTTGGGATCCCCATCCATGGAGAAGCTCAGAACTTCCCTTGCAGGCCTCCTTTTTTTTTTCTGGTTGTTTCTGACCTCATACCTCCTCTGGGGAGGTGATGGCTCCCTCCTCTGTGTCAGCCCTGCCAGGCAGGGCACAGCCCAGCCTCGTGCCAAGCTGACCTGGGCTTTGGCTTGAGGAAATGCCTGGCTCAGCTGATGTCACCAGCCTGGCATCCAGCATACTCACACACCACGTGTGGCTTGTCCCATCCCTGCCCCTGCAATCTTGAGCAATGGGGACTGACACGTTTTTTCCAGAAAGCAATCTCTTCAGATCGAATTAATTCTGTGATTTCCAGGTGCTTCCTCCTCTGCACAACTGATGAAGACTTCCTGCAGCCAATGGCCAAGGCTGCTCCAAGCCAGGACATTTAAATTAATCTTTTGTTCTTGGGGACTTTCTGTAGCTTGGTGACTCTGGGTGCTGCCTCTTTCTCTGTCACAGACCTAGGTCCCAAAGCTGCCGGCAAAGAGGCATTTCAGGGGGAAGAGGAGGGTGGGAAGTGGCTTGTCTGGGGGTCTGAGCCTGTGGGGAGGCTCCTCTGAAAGCTCCTTGCAGAGCATCCCTGGGAGGGGGGTGAGGCTGTGAGTGCAGCCTGGGGTCCACCACAAAAGGCCTCGAATGAGTCTGCAGCTCCATCCCACTGTCTGAGGCCACCAGCAGATCCTGAGGATGTGGTGACTGAAGGCTGGGTTTAAAGGCACCAGATGACCTCTTCTTCCCAATTTGAGGGCTTCTTGAGTAGGATGTTTGCTTTTGAGCAACGCTGTGTCTTGTAGGTTCTCTGTGCATTAAGAGGAACTGAGATTTTGATGGGAACACCTTGTGTTGTGCATCTATTTCCTCTCTCTCACTTATCAGGGTTTTGATCATGTTGCTTATGTTAAAGTCCAAAATGGAGATGAAGCTGTGAAGCATGAACAAAAAATGCTCCTCATCAGTAGATACCCCAGAAGCACATCCCATTAATAAGGGGTGATGAGTCAATAAAATGCCTTTTACTCCCTGATGGAGAAATTTTTATTCACTGCTTCTCAGCATAATTTAGTGCTGGGTCCGAGCCAGAATGTTTTCATTTTTGTGTGGATCTACATTTGCATTTTCTCATGGTTATTCTATAACCTGTCTGCCTTGCCAGTATACATAGTGCTGGCATCACAACATTTTCAGAGCCTGTAAAAGACATGGAGCAGAAATCTAGAGAGAGAACATACCCCACACCTGTGTCCTACCTGCAGTGCAACCACCAGTACTTATCTCACAGGTACAATCCCTCTCAAAGATCTGTTGGTAAAGTGTATTTCTTCTATTTTCAATAAATGCTAAGCATTTCCTTATCCAGCTTTTTATTTGATCAAGAGGCCATGTCCTGGTGCTGAGCTGCAGCTTTTTGCCTTGCCCTCCTCATCAGGCAGCTCTGTCCTAGTAGGGCTTGTGAATGTGGTGAATTTTAAACTAACCAGTTTAAAATGTACAAACCTGAACATGAAGTCTTCGTGGTCACTGCAGGATTACCCCTAAGGGACAGGCTTCTTTGATGCTTTCAGCAAGGTCAAGTCCCTCTTGTTAATTCTGGTTTTACTCGTGCCCTGGCCGGGCTGCCAGCTGGGAGGGCGACACCCCTGTTACACAAGCCGATGTCGTCGGTGTTTTCCTTCTTGATTGTTCTGCGTGTAATTTGGATTCCACGAGCGGCGCTCAGCTTATGTCACTGCACCCTTTTAATGGTGTTTTTCTTGGCTGCAGCTTTGATTTTCTTGGCCTTGCAGTCAGGGCATCTCTGCAGACACAGACACTGCACACGCCGCTGCCCCTCGCGCGCACCTCGCGCTCGCCCCGCCAGCCCAAACTGCAAAGGACTGCCTTTGCCATTCCTCCTTTGCCCATCCACAGTGCCAGCACACTCCTCTGCTCCTTTCTTTTTCATCTATCAGTACTTGGAAAAGTTGTACTTTCATCTGTCAGTACTTGGAAAAGTTGTTACTGTCCTACCTGAAATCATAAAAGTTTTCATTATGACAGCAGTGCCTAGAAGATGCCCGCAAGGATCAGGAGGAATTTGTTCTGCACAGGCAAAACCCAACACTCCTGGTTGTCAGGTGCTTCTGCTGTAACCTTCCCAGGGGACAGCAAAGGGATAAGGACAGGAAAATAGGATCACCAGGAAATGATGATACAATGTTACCCATCGTGATACGTGGCTTGGCATCGCTCATTTTCAGACCTTTGTCAGCAGCTGTGCAAAGGGTTTTCAGAGGAACTTGGAAGGATATCCAGGTACTTTTGAGTGGTCACATTGTGCTTGTCCTTTTCTGGATGCGCATCTTCCCAACAGAATGAGTTTGGGATTATATTTTTTTCCTGGGCTGTTTAGCAAAGCCATTCCTGATTCGTGGTAGTTCTGCTTTCAAGGTATCTCCACCAGCACAGGTATCCTAAATCAGTAGTGCAGGGCTCCTCATGGATTCATGCAAATCCTCACATTTTTTAATCCCAGTAGTGTTATAACACAATTTGGCCTTCCTTGTATGAGCTGACAGTCAAATCATACATGTATGTTTTGAAGGTCAAGAGCTGTGTTTTCTTATATATTACCAATTATATTTCTTGCCTGTGCTGTTTGTAAAAGAAAAACAAAGCAATCAGCTCTCCCCAAAACAACCTCTTTCTTCTCTAAACCCAACAAAAGTTAGAATCTGCATCTTCCTTTCCTCTCCCCCTGCCCATGCACTTCTACTTCTGTGCCCTCTGCCCAGGGATGGTCCTGCCCTGCTGTGTCCAGCTCCTTGGAGGAAACACAATGTCAGGAATCAGGAAGCTGAGTGAGGTCTGGCAGGGGCTGGGGTCCCTGGCTCCCACACAGGCACTCCCAGAACCATGGAGAGGAAGGAGGGAAAGGGAAAATTGATGGGGCTGCGGGCTGACACACAGACCAGAACAGGCAGACGCTTCCCAGAAGGAGCCTCCAAAGTAAATACGGCTGGGCAAGCCATTCCTGCGCCACATTTCCAGAGAGACTTTCCTATTTCACGTGTAGCCACTCAAGTTCATGTTTGGATGCCCCAGGGTTGAACAAAGAGAAGTTGGGATCGTGCTGTCAGCTGCACTCCAGATCTGGGCACGCAGCACCCTGAGCTCATTCTGCAGAGGAGAAGGAAAGCCATGACGCTCCAAAAGCAACAGGGCTTGCTCTTGTGCCAGGATGGCCTTTCTAAAAAAACAATTTCTCTTTCTCCACATCCCTCAGTCTTTAACCAGCTAGCCGGTTTCCTTCCTCTCCCCTGTGTGTTGATTTTAGGCCTTTTCTGGGGACAAGCAGCATCCCTGAGGAGAAGGACTTGGGCGTGGATGAGCTTTGGTGGATGAGCAGCTCAGCATGAGCTGGCAGGGTGTGCTGGCAGCCCAGAAAGCCAGTCATGTCCTGGGCTGCGTCTAAAGGAGAGTGCCCAGCAGGCCAGATTCTCCCCCTCTGCTCCACTCTGGTGAGACCCCACCTGGAATGCTGAATCCACCTCTGGGTGGGGGGTCAGCAGAAGAAGGATAAGGACCTGTTGGAGAAAGTTCAGAGGAGGACAACAAAGATACTCAGAGGGCTGGAGCACCCCTGCTATGAAAACAGGTGGAGAAAGTTGAGCTTGTTCAGCCCGGAGAAGAGAAGGCTCCAGGGAAAACTTGGAGCATTTTCCAGTACCTAAAGGGGCTACAAGAGGGATACAGAGGGACTTTTTATAAATGTTTTTAGGGATAGGACAAGGGGGAATGGCTCCAAACTGAAAGAGGGCAGGTTTTGTTAGCTATTAGGAAGGAATTCTTTACTGCGAGGGTGGCGAGGCACTGGCACAAGTTGAACAGGGGAGTTGTGGATGCCCCATCCATGGAAGTGTTCCAGGCCAGGCTGGATGGGGCCTGGAGCAACCTGGTCTATGGCAGTGGGCTTGGGAATAGATGGCTTTTCAAGCCCTTTCCAATCAAATGATCCTGTGATTCTGTGATGTGAGGGATCAGAACCCAGCTGACTTCCCTGGCAGGGGAGGAAGGCTCTGAGGGAGGCTCCTCACCAGCCCCAAGGCATCCACACAGAGGGTGGTGGCCAGACAGGAGCTGCTCCTCCAGCACGGTGGTGACAGGGCATCAGCAGGAGCCTGTGAGCCTGCTCTGAATCATTCCCTGGAAGGACTTCACTTCCTTGCTCTCTGATCCAAGGCTGCTGTCTTGGCAGAGGCCTCCCCCAGCAGTCAGTGGCAAACACTGCTTTGGTTGGTTGGTGTTTTTCCAGTGTTTGCTCTGACACACAATTAATGCAACGTAAGTACCTCCATTTATTGCTCTCTAGAGAATCCCTTGGTTTGCAAGTCCTGGCCTCTGGGGACATTTCTATTGTTTCAGCTGCCACCAAAGCCAAGGGAAGCTAAATCACACTCTCTTCAGTGTGATTTTGGGGGGGAGCTCACCTGCCACTGTGCCCTGGCATTGCTTGTGGTTGCCTGAGCATTGTCCTTAACGAGAGACAGCCACGGTGGCTCTGGCATTACAAGGTGACAACTACCTGCGAGGTCTGGCCTCTGTCACCAGCCCAAGCAAGGTCAAATCACTTTGAAATACATGACTGATCTTTCAGCATCAACAAGCAGCCTTGGAAAACTGCAAGGAAATTCCGAGAGAGGGAAATAGTCTGACATAATTGAAGTAAACAAACAAAAGCAATCTGCCAGCCTCGTGCTACAGACCTGCTGCCAAATCTGCCACATCCCCTTTCCAAGGGCTTCACCTGCCTGAGGAGCAAAGGTGGCTCCATCCACCCTGTGCTTGCTCAGGTCCTGGTTTAGAGGTGTGCCTGTATTTTTGAAGTGCCTGTATGGTAGTCATGCCCTGCTGGCAGGAGATTTTCTTGATGCATTTGGTTTTGGGGCTGGACAGCCCAAGAAAGACCACGAGGGCTCCCAAGCACAGTGTCCAAGGTCACAGGTACCTGGAGTGGTGGCTGCTCTCTTCAGTTGGTTTATGCAGCAGAGGCTCTGCCAGTCCTTGCTGATGGAAGACACCTGCTTGGCACTAGCTGCATCTTTCTAGATCCCAGAAATGTCTGATTGAAGCCAAGCAAACCAAGGGGCTGTGGATTCTGGGGGAGGTTTGACCTGGATCTGTGGATGGGTTTCAGTGCCAGCTGTCCTGCCTCGCTCAGGGCACTCTGGCTGCACAGCACAGGGGGTGTGGGAGCTGTGCAACCACCTCAGACAACCTGCAGGCCACAGAGCAGCATTGCCAGGGAAAACAAATATCCCTGTTTGCCTCAAAAGGCTGAGCCATTACCTGCAGTGCACCAGAGGCTGCTGGGACAGCTTTGGAAGCAGGTGGACAGGCAAAGACTGCACTGTGGGACAGTCCTGTTCCCTGTACCAGCCACCCCCAGGGCTGTGAGAGAGCCCTGGGCCAAAGCAGACCCATGGCAAGAGGAAGGGACCAGGGAAGAGACCAGAGAAAGGGCATCACAGGTCTGGCTGTCTGCAGCCTGTGTCACTTCACATGTTAAGCCCATGAGAAGCTGACAGCAGCTCATTCTGATTTCTCATTTTATCTCATGGATGAAGATCCCTTCTCCAGAGGGGTGAAGCCCTAAAATACTTTCAAGAGTCCATCTAATCACTATTGCTCTGATAATCTAATTACTAAGGAGAGGCCGGGGCAGTTGATTAGTACAAGCCACTTACAGCATGAACAGGTCAGAGCTCTGAGCCCAAGTTTGGTTTTTTCAACCTCTTTGAAGGTTGAACTTGAAAAGTTTTCAGAGAATTTGCAGGACCACAACACAGGTCTAGGCTGGCCAGCACAAGGTCTGTTTTTTCAGGCATATGCTGCTTTTACCCACAGTGTTGATACGAGTAATTCTCACCTTCTTCCTCTCCCCTGTGCTGGGTACTCACTAGAGTTAATACAATTTAAGATCTATCATTTTCAGAGTATTTTTAACCACTTCCCTTCACAGTGCAGCCTCACAAACCCTTCTGTCTGGCTGCAGATCGCAGCTTGAATAAACTGCCTTGCATTTGCACCCTGCTTCAATCCATCTCCAAAGGCAGCAGCAGCTCCCAAAGAACTGCAGGTTGGATGGCCCAGGGCATGTTTAAGGACACACCAACCACCCCAGAGAGAGCAGCAGTGCCTGCCAGGCTGTGCTCACCTACCTTGTGTCAAACACCAGTGCACTTTGGTCAGAGCTCACAGACTTTGAGCTTTCATTTGCTGCTTTTCCTTATTCCACACACACGGGATTATTTTAAAACAGAAACTTCTTAAGAAGCTCTTAGACATCCATAGGACTCAGCCTGTTAGTGAGCAAGGTGCTTCCCTTGAGGCATTTGAGATTAGTGGGCAGCTGCACATGGTCAAGAGCCCAGAGAAACCCAAGGGCCAGAGGATTTCCTGACTATAGGGCATCCACTGGAGGAGAACAAACACACAAATACCTAACAGCATATTTATACACAGTTAGATGAGAACAACTTGTTCAGCAGCGCTCTGCTACTGCAACAGTTACATTTATGCATGCAAAAATCTCACAGAATCTGGCACAGACCCACTGTGGTTTGATGCAAAATAGCCTAAAAACAACCGCAGCAACAAAACCTCCAGCAGAGCTTGCTATTAAAAATCCCCTTAAAATAAAGCAGAGAGAGAGAGAGAGAGAGAGAAAAACAGCAGTGATGATTTCCTCATTCACAATCAGCCAGAGGAGAGAACTGCTAGCATTTGGTTAGGTATTTATCACACAGTAGCTGCA
This sequence comes from Geospiza fortis, assembly GCF_000277835.1. Taxonomy (NCBI): domain Eukaryota; kingdom Metazoa; phylum Chordata; class Aves; order Passeriformes; family Thraupidae; genus Geospiza; species Geospiza fortis. Next base: position 339,583 of record NW_005054300.1, on the reverse strand, counting down.
GTATCAGCCTGGTTTACTTCAGCACTGAGCATTTAACATGTGCCATGAGAGCCCTTCTTCTGCACACAGAGCTCAGCTGGGTCAGGCTCAGACACAGACCCAAAACAGGGCTGGGAAGTTGTTTGCCAAATGGCCAGTTGCAAACAGCACCAAAGCCAAAATTAGTATTTGAGGAAGTTTAGCTTCAGGCTGTTGTTTCCAAGTGGCAGTGTTAAATACCCAGGGAGCACAAATAAACCTGATTTTTGATCACCAACAACTGTACCTGCTATCAGTGGAAAAAGCTGGAAGAAAAACTGAGCTGCAAAACAATTTCAGCATAGGGTCTTGCAGGTGACTGTAACCAGAAAAATCACTGGGAGCCCTTGGCCTGATCCTGGGAAGCTTGAGGCTCTTTGCCATTAAATTTCAGCAGAATATAGGACAGCCCCCTCTCTCATTTAAGGTACGCTGGGAGATACTAGAATAAACTCCATAAATTATCACCTCCACAGTAGTATTCTTCCCTTTTTCTGGATCCCTGCAAGGGCAGGACAACCCATATCAATCCCATTCCCAAGTTTTTAATAGAAGCACTGCCAGCAACCAGACACGATCACTTACTACTTTTATTTAAAAATACTCTCATGGCTTAAAAACTGAAAAAAAACCCTAAAAAAAACCTAAAAATCAACTCTGTTAGATCTCTACAAGAGAATAAATAAATCAGAGGAGCAAATGTGGAGCTGCAGCCAAGTCCTTGCTGCAGGGATTGTGGGATTCCCAAAATTCAGGTTATGGAAGGGAAAAGCACCCAGGGCACTGGCAGGGACTGCAGCACAGCTGTCGCCTGTCCAGCACAATTCCCAAGGGATGAATTCAGTGAGAGGTGTTTTCCCTGGCTCGGCTGTTCCTCCCACCGGCAGCACCGGAGCAGAGGCACTGCCACCTCCTGTTTACCGGGTGCAATCGGCAAGCAGGGGCTGGGGCAGAACTGCAGCACTGCTCGGATTTCCTGGGCACGGTCAGACCCACCCAAAGGGAACAAGAAGGGATCTGGGGCTGCAGGCAGCCCAGCTGCTTCTAGCCCAGAGTGTCTGTTTATTTATTTACAGCCACCACGGGCTTCCACTGCCCAGGGATGAGCACCCAGCACAGACCGTGCTGCCATCCACTCTGAGAGCTGCCAGCACAACTGGAGCCAGGCAGCAGCAACCACTGGGTGAGAAATAGTAAAGGTAAGAAGATTTTTAGAAAGTTGGGAAAGCAGGTCTTAGAAATAGGAAGAACAGAGAACTCAGAACTGCTGCAAAGTCTGAAAGCAGAAAAAGTCACAATAGTACAGTAAGGACATGAAACAATAGCTTGAGTTTTAGGCTTAGCTAAGATAGACCTTAAGACTGCAGAAAAATATGCTTAGTAAGATATTGGAATGTTTTAAGCTTAATAATGAAGTATTGTATATTGCTAATAGAAAGAAGACAAGTAAGCATTGTGTGAAGCAGTTGTACATGTACACCTTTTAGTAATTGGCTAGAACAACTGTCTGTAAGCTTTAGCAATGTGCTATTGGTTAGAAAGTTTTTTAAATGCTCCATAACAAAGAAATCTTCAGCTGATGCTGGTTGTGCATGAGCTTTTGCCATCTTTCTGTTGTCTCAACTATGTAATGAGGCTGATGCTGCAATAAAAGCTCACAGAACATATCCAGCAGTCCCATTCTGTTAGTAAAAACACCTCCAAACAGCATAGTGGGACAACTCAGACCCAAAACACCTCCAAACACCATAGTGGGACAAATCAGACCCAAAGCAGGCTTTCATACATTTGTATGTTTATTATTTCAAAGTACAGTATATACATATAAGGTATAGCAATACCTTTGAAAACTTTATACAGGAACAGGTATTATCTACAAAATGAAATCAACAAGACATTCTGTGTACAGGACTTACACACATAGATTGGAAGAATCAACAGTTTCAGTTAAAACACGAAAATGGGAAGGAAACACCCATCCATCTGGAAAAGCTCTAAATACCACCCAGCTCCCTCTGCAACACAGGCACCTGTCCCTGGACAGGTGAGACAGGGTACACCTGATTCCTGGTGCCACCTACTGCTGGCACAGGAAGGATGAAGGCCCCTTGGACAGGCCTTGCCCTCTGAACCCCTCCTTAGATTCAGGTCTCTGCAGCATGTGGACACTCAGGTTTACACTTGATGCACTGGAAGCCAGACATACTGTTTTTAATTTTTTCTATTTTTAGTTATGAACCAAAACGTTGCAATTAAAAATATTTTAAGAGAGATACTACAGGTGTTGCCAGCAACAAGTGAAGATAATGAGAAAATGTTCAAGGAAGAAATCAATCTCCAGTTTTCTGGACATTATAATTAAAAATATTGCACAAGTCTGTATGGCAGCAAGCCAGTGATTTCTGTAGCACAAAATTGTATTCTTCAGGTCAGAGGGTCTGGCTTCTGACAATGACAGTGCTGGATTTTACAGAGGGTGGAAAAGCATAGGCAGCTTTCTTGTAGGGCCTCTAACAACATCTGTTTGTGCGATGTTTGAATGACAAGAGCACCCTGAGTATTTAAGAAACAGATGTTGAAGCTTGTAAGACACAACCAGCCACAAGCTTGGAATTTTCAAAAGCAGCCTGTGGCAATTCCATGTCTAATGGGCACTGAATTTCAGTGACAGGCGTGTAGCTACATGCTCCAGGCTGCCTTCATGATTAGTTTATCAATTCACCAGTTTGTCTCTAAAATTCAGTTTGTCTGAGGACAGTTTTCAGTTTCAGGTCCATAGCACAATTTCCAAAACAAGGATAAGTTGGATGAGATGGCTACACAAGGCTCACACCCACCCTGCACCAGCTGGTGCTCACCTGTGTGAGCCACCCCACAGAACCTTTCCACAGAAAGTGTTCCCAGTGCTGCACCAACAGCATCACACTCCTGACAAGCCACCCCATGGGAACAGGGCCAGCAACACTTCATGGCTGATACATCACTGCCTCTCAAAAAGGAGGAACATCCTCATGCCAAGTTGCTGGCTGACCCCACCAGGTACTCATCACACCCCAGGCTGACTGGAGAGTCACTTGCCAATGTGCAAGCCAGAATGACTTTTCCATCTTTAACAGATATGTTTAAAATAACACCTGTGGATGACAGCTTTGGTCCATGAAAACACCGTGCACAAAAAACAACGTGGTATTTTGGCTGCTTTGTGTGTCTCCATAACCAAGGGAAAAAAAAAAGTCTGAGAAGTTATTAGTGCTACAAAGAGCCAGCAGCATTTCAGCAGGGCAGGAGGACAGCTAACTAGGTTTCTCAACTTAAAAGGAGAACAACCATGCCAAAAAGAAATAAGAATTTCCACAAAGCCATTGCACTGATTCCATCTGCACCACACCCCTCCTTCATTCACACTGTACACCTGGAGAACATACATTAAAAGATTACAATATTAACATGGTATCTAAAATACTGGAATCATTCAGCTGAATGCCTGAAAACATCCAGAGATCTGGTACATTAAAGCATGAAAACACAAACATACAAGAGCTAAGCTATGTTTTAGCATGCAAATTGTTCTAAAGTACTTTCTCTCAGCAGAAGGTCCAAGCTCAGTCATGAACAACTGTCTGTTTGCTTCCTGGAAGCTGTGACAAATCTGTTTCAGCAGAGCCAGGTATTTGCCTCTTCACAGCACTTAAACAACAGTAAAGCAGAAGTAGTCCCATGACTGGACTGGCCCAAATTTCCTAACATTTCAGATAACCATTGCTCTCAGGAATTAGAAAAATAGATGTATAAAAACCCACCCACATAAAAGGCTTGCAGTTTCTATATAATACTTGCTCAGGTTTTAAACTATATTTGCTCCCATTCTCCCTTTCCAAAGGAATATTTAATCCTTTGACACTAAAGGGACCTGCCATCCCAGACTCCTCAAGCTCTCTGGACCACAAACCAGGTCTTGATCCCACAAGGATTTTCAGAGATGCCTACCTTTAAACTAACAAGGAAGTCCCACTGTCTTGAACCAAACTATTCAAATCAAATTGGGCTCTTTTGCTCAATTTGTTTTATTACAAAGCTCAGGCAACTCAGTGCCATGTGGAAATGGAGTTCACATCCCTAAGCCACCCAGATGTCTGATCAATTATCCTCCTCTGTGCTGCCAAATTCAGGTCCCTCATTTGGTGTAAAACGCAAACAATATCTGCAGTAAGACAGATTCTCCCCACAACCCCTTTTTGATTAAAGTAGCTAAAGCATTGCTATTGTAAATGTACATTGACTCTTTTCATGGCAATAGGAAGTTCAAGTATTTAATAAAAACCTCAAGTATGTATTTACAGGGTGATCTGATCAATTGATTTTGGTCAAAAGGTGACAGATACAGAAACTGTGCATTTACTGCTGAAATAAAGATATTTCATATCCTGTGTATTACTTATCCTGGAATTAAAATGTGAACATGATGTTGTGACTAACCCAAATCTTGCCACCTTGATACTCTTCCTCCATCACCATCTCAGCCACTGAAGGATTAAGTAACAGTTTTTAGTTACTGCCACCAACTAATTCTTCACAACAGTAAAATCAAGCAGTTGCACAGATTTCTGTGCCACTTTCACAGTCCAACAATATATTAAAATCCCATTTAGATCTATTTCTTACCATTATTGTCACTAGTTGGTCCAGCCACAGCTAATGAGAAAATTTATTGGCTTCCATTTGTCTTTGAAAACAGATGCAATCACCATGTCTACATGTACTTACATAGATTTACAATGGGCAGCTTAAACTCCTAAATGCTGTTAGTTATGCAGAAGCCCAGAGAACTTTATTAACCAATTATCTGATATCAGACTTCTTTTTATCCATATGTCTAAGGATCAAGGGTTTACAGAATTTGCTGAACTGACATTGGTTTCAACTACATGAACTCAAGAACTGAATCAGAACACTTCCTAATTCCTTAGTTTTACTGTTGTTTCACTCCTCTGGAATAAAGAAATTGACCAGTTGAATGTTAATCTAAAGCAGAAAATACGCAATATCATGGTCACCACTTAAAACCCAGAATTTTGTAACAAAGCATTATTCCATGCATGTGTCAAAAATGCTTAATCAACCCAAAGATCAGAAATAATATGCAAGAAAGGAAATAAATGTCTTAAAGCCCTTAAAGCTCAGTAACACTGGATATGTTCAATAGCAACTAAGACATAATTGGCTTTATTTTTTTTTTCAAGCTCCATCATTAAGAAACTGATTAATTACACAGTGCAGAAATTAAAATCTCATGGCAACTCACTCCAAACAGTCTGCACTGCAAAGCATCTGTATTTCAAATAGAAGTTTCAGATAAATGTAGTGTGCAGTGAATTTCAGCAGTGCCTCAGGCTGGTCCTGGGTAGACAGAACCACACAGATGCCAAACCCTGTTGGTCTCTCACATGAGTGAGCCCGTGTGGCCAAAGGCTTCTTCTGCAAAAACCCAGATGCTTGTGCTGGCAGGCAGAATGTAAAACAGTGGTCTGTAGCACCTGCCTTTTCTGCATCTTCAGGTTGGTTAGTCCCCAGAAGTTTTAGTTATGTCTGCTTTATTCTCTGTTCCAGTTCATGCTTGTGTTTAATAAGCCGTTCTATTTCTGTTCCTAGAGTCTGCAGGTTCTCCTTTGTGGGGGGAAAATGATAAGGTAAGTTATACAGGGAAATGAGTCCATCAGCACAAATGCACTAATAAGTCAAAATTACTGTTTATGTCAGCAGGTTGATACTTTCAAGTATCCAGAACAAATGCAAATTATTAGAGTCAGAAAAAAACAAACTCATTTCAGTAAGAAACTCAAAGCTCTCAGCAAGACCTTTTTTGCAGTTACCAGTATTCTACAGGATGTCTAGAAGGGAGAATGTTAGTTCCCCTAGCATTCAAGGGGAATGATGCTTACAGGAAGAGATCTCCAGCTTGTGCAGAGAGCCCTGCAGCCCAGCTGGCAGCCTGCACATCATTTTCCAGCCTGCCACCTCTCCCTGGCAGCAGATGTGCTGTCCCAGGAGCAGAGCCTGTGCTCCTGGCCCACATGCCCAGGGGAGAGCATGGAGAGACCCTGCCCTGCTGAAGGCACAGGCACTCCAGAACTTACTTCAAGCAGCAGCTCATTAGTGCAGCATACTCTGAGGGTCCTAAACTGGAAGTACATGGCATTATGTCACATAGCATTGGGGTTAACCAGGGAGTTATCACTGGCACCAAATCACAATGAGCTGACTCCTGAAAAGCCTTTAACAGCATGCAGTGAAGGGAGCACCTGAGAACCACAAGAATGTGCAAAGAACTGGCACAGCTACTCACTTTCAATGTAATATTCTTCAGTAATGTATCTTCTAACACAGCCTGAAGCTTCCTGTTTATCTCTAAGGAGAGTTCCAAGGTGAGCCCACTGTCTGCAGGGTGAGATGTATACAGAGATGCCATGATCCCCCCACGCCTGCTCAAGTGTACTTTGTTGAAGTCAGAGGCCTCTGATGAAAGTGTTCCAGCTTCTTCCCGCAAGATATAACTCTGAATAATTCTGGAGTGAAAAATAAACCAACATCACAGCATTACAAGGCAGAGAAGAGTCAGATGCTGCAGTAACTTCAGATTCCTGACATAAGTAATTTTATTTTCAAGCAGTACTGTATTACCAAAAAAGCAGTAAAAATTTACTCACCCAATTTCTATGTCAGAGGGAAACCTGAGATACCAACAGTGATATAGGAAATGCTGGTAAGCCAAGAAACTACAATGGGCAGGGTTTACTTATTTAAAAGTATTTTGAAAAGCTATTGGGACAAGAAAGGTAATTTAAAAAGTCTACTTTTCTTTGCTAAAGGACTCCAGACATGGAATCTTAAGCTTTCTACACATGAGAAAAAAAATTACATAGCCACTTCTCCAGAGTCTTCCCAAGCTGTGATCATGTTCTGTGAAATGGTACCAGCTGGGCATAAATGTATGGACTCATCAAGCAAGGCCTGTTCATAAAAGGCAACTGCACCTTCCAGAAGCAGCTTTATGCCAGCATTTCTTACCCTCCTAACTGAAGTTCCAGACATTATCCTGTAAGATGAGATTTTCATTGAAGTGGAATCTTGTCTCACACATTAAACACTGACCACCTTTGGCTCAGATACATCATTTGTTTGATGTGTATACCAGAGTACCATCTGGAATAATGCAGATTCTCCTTCCAGAACAAACACAATCAGCACCCTTTTAAGCACATGAGGGGAATGGACTCTCCTGTTAGCCAGTGGCAGCAGTCCACCACAAATCAGCCACCTGCTGACCATTTCACTACCAAAACCCACTTGTGTCAGTTTATTCCTCCTGAAAAAATTCAGTAATAGTACTAATTGCCAAAAACTTGGCAATTACTATAACTGCTCGGAAAAGAGAAGGAAAAAAACTCCCACAAAACGAATTCCATCTTTGAAATCTACTGTTACTGCAATATTTTACTGTTTTAAACATTTTCACTACAACAATTTGTTTTCTTACTTGTCTAGTGCATCAGCTCAACACTGAAAACCTGCATGAACAGAACACAGAACATACTTGGTTTTTTTCCTGATTTCCTCCACCAGCTGTTTGATGTGATCCTCCATAAACTCCATCTTCTCATTTTTTCGAGCATGTGCCTTCTGCAGCCTTAGTATTCTTTCCACCAGGACAGCCTTGTCCACCTCTGGGAAGCTGTCCACAGCCACTGCAGAGCCAGTGTTCTCGGGGGAGCGATCCTCGGTGCTGCTGCGCGCGTTCAGGGACCCTGCCAACACCACAGAGTTTGTAACAACTCCTCTGGAGCTTACACCAGGTGAAGTGCCCCCAGCAGAGCAGTGCTGTCAGGAGCTGAGGATACCTTCCCCAGGATGCCAGTTTCCCTTTATGTTAGTGGGGTTTTCTCTAAAGGATCCTTGCAGTGTTTAAATGAGACAGGCTGGGACAGCGGTGCAACCCCCTCCTGTGGGTGCACTGCCTCTGGTGTAAGTGTGCTCCCTTCAGAAATGCTTATTCCCACTTAAACACCTTCATGTCCATTTACTTTGCACAAGACAGCTGATTTTAAATGTGTGTTTTGGAGTAAACTAAAATTACAATACTATGAAAACTGTACAGACTCACAAAAGCCCTACATATGAACACTCTGCAGCACTGATCACTTCGAGCTCACAGTATTTACTTTCTGCTGTTCCTTCTAAGCATTTGTCTCTCTCACACAGTGAGATTACAGGACATCTGGACAGAACTAACCCAACCTGAAACTCAAAGATACCAAGGAAGGAAACATGCTGTTTTCAGTGCTAAAGATCACTCCTTTACTTCTAACTGGATAGAAAGTAATGAATATTACATAAACCTACTGATGTCTCTAATGATGCTAATTGATTTCTCATTTACACAGTCACAATACAGTCAATAGGGCAATTAAACAATGTTGGAAGCCACTGCTCATTTTTATTTTGCCTCTGGCAGCATGTAAAAGGAGCATGTATAAACTGGAGTCCTCTTGAGCTTCCTCCAAACATAAAAGCAATGAAATAAAAAAGGCAGGTATTTAAAAAGAACCAAAATATATAAACATCATAAACATTACACTTTAATCTGATAATAAGCACCTACAACTGCAGTCAGTCAAGTACACTTTGGCGCTTAGAGGCTATTTTGTCAGTTTTAATGGGAGGCTGCCCACACACTGCATATGCACAAACCACATAAAGAGCAAGCACACTGTGGCAACCTTGTTAAGACTGAAGGGCTGTTCGGCAGCCCTGCTATGTGCTCCATTACCTGATGAACTGGAACGGCTCCCCATGCTGCTGACTTCTTTGTCATAATTACCATTTTCCATCTGATCCAATTTCCTCCGTGCTAAAAGTATTAACAAAATGATGATTAGCAATAGCAGCGTAAGAACTAAAAATTACAGTGTTACCCAACATATAGAACCTGTAATCATCTCTGACCTGCACTAATTTAACACAATGTGACAACTGAAAGACAATGGCAGCAACTAAAAGCCAAACTCAAGCAGCACCTGGAGGTACCACCCACCACCATCCCTACACACTGCTGTGTTTGCCAGCTGAAGGGGTAATGTCATATATAGGATTAACTGGGACCAGTAAGACTTCAATTTGATTTTACTTTTGATTAGGTCTGCCATGTAAATCACTACTGATGTTGGCAACTCTGTTCCAGCATCTCCTAACTGCCACTACAGCAGTACTTGAGCCAGAAGCACCACTCACTCAGTAGGGATCACGAGGGAAAGCACACAGCTGTTCTTATGTGCAAAAAGGGACATGGAACCTGTCTTGCAAAGTGCCAACAGGATCTCTTCTTTCAAACACACTTCAAACACATTTGATTATCTTCAAATCTATTTTCTATCCATGCATTGGTGGGTATTTGATGACTTCTATTTGCAGACAAAATTAGTCATCAGTCTCTCCATATCCACCTTTAAAAACTTAAGTGTTCTGGTAAAAAAAATAACCAGCAATTCCTGATACAGTCAGCAACTAGGAGGCTTCTGTTAGCTTCTGAATATACTCCTACACAGACCAGGATCCATATATATCTATGGTGACATTTCAGGAGTCAGATATATCGTAACAAAGACTAAGCTCTTTTGAAATAAACATTTCATTTTATGTCTAAGCCCACTTCAAAAGTTACATTTTAGACTGAAATTAATACAAAGGCCTGAAACTGCAGTTTCCACAAGGTCTAACTTGCTCACTCTCATTGTCTCCAGGGACAAGGAGAGCTTGAAGGGTGACACTCAAGCAGTGAGCACACACAGACAGGACCTGAATCTCTACCAGACACTGAGGGGGTCATAGATGGGGCTGTCTCATAAATGAAAATAATCTCCACCTAGCTGAAGTTGTTTTGTGAGGTCTTTCAGGTTGGCTGCATGCTTGCGCTTCTGGGTAGCCAGGTCATCCTTCAGCTCATCCACGTGGGTCTTCAGGGCTGACACTTCCTCCTGCTCTGAGGCCAGCTGAGCCTGCAGCACCTCTACCTCTGACTTCCTCTGATCCTCCTCCTTCTGTAACCTGACGGCCTGAAATTGGGATTTTATTTTCAGTCATACACAAAAAAATTCCAGCCTAATCCTAGTACATGCTCAACATCCCTAACTGCACATTTCACCTGGGAATCATTCACACTTTATTATTCAGGCTGAACACTAGCATTTCACATGAACAGTAAGATTCCTCAACTACCTCCAAAACTTCTGCATGATACAGTACAAAGTCACATCACCTTCCACAACACATTAAGTTTATTAAAAATGGTATTTATCTCATAGTACAAACAGGACCTGAGGAACAATTTACAGTAACAAATTTCACAGGCAAATTAGAACCTTTTGTCTGTTTCATTTAATCTGAAAGCGAACAACTCTCTGCTCCCAAAAAACCAGGAAGAGAAACACAGTGACACCTCCTCATTCCAGTGCAGTGTGCCTCAAAAGTTCTTCCAGCCTGGGAACATGAGGTGTTCATATCCCACTGCTACTAATGGCAAACTCAAGGAGAAACTGCAGTTAGGTAAATGAATATAAGGCGGTATTCATGTGCTACATCTTTATCTGCAAAAACAAAAAGCCCACTGTACTCACCAGATCATCTTTAGTCTGTTGAACACACTCCAGCTGATTCTGTAGCTCTCTTTCACTGTAAGAAAGCTTATCCAACTGGCTCTGTAAGGAATTGTTTTCAGACTGAAGCTGTGCATTCTTACTGGTTAATTTCTCAGTGAATATCAATAGCTCAGATTCTCTTTTCCGACTACCTTCAATGTCCTTCTGAAGATCAGCAACCAGAGAATTGAAACCATCTATTTCTTCCTTTAAAGCATTGATTTCTTGTTCATCTCTGTCAAAACAATTGTATCACATTAGGGATAACCTGAGCTTAAAGATACAAAGTTTATTGCAATAAAAGCATTCAGGTCAAGTCCAAATAAGGCAGGGGAACAATTAATGACCCTGGGGTAGCTGTTAGTCACTGGATCATTTTAAATGTCAAGGGAGTTTTCATTTTGTTTCACAACACCTGCAGTGCTGAAATGAGAGATTTCTGCAGCCCACAGAGGACACTCAGGCATTAGCTCCTCAAGGAAGGCCAGCTCTCCATTTTCAACTTCTCCATACACGACCTTCAGATCAGGGCACAAACAAAACCCCCAAAACCAGACCTAGTGGGTGAGAAGAAGGTTTGCAAACCCAACAAAGTGGCCAATCTGTAAGAGGCCTTCTCTTTAGGAAGCAGGGAAATAATGCAGTTTGGATTTCTCTAGGACAGCAGTATGGTGATTCCTGACACGTCCTTATCCAAGCCCTGCAGCTCTGAATCAAAGGGCCTGTCTTACTCCACTACTTCTCCCCCCCAAAAACAAGTCCTTCCCCTCTACAAGCTTTTGTTTCTACCAAAAGGCTCACACATCCAATCCATCGGAGTAAAAATGCTGCATCTTCAGTTATCATCAACATTCTACAGAAAGTGTTTGAGATATTAAATTCCAAAATTTAATAGCTGTTAAAAATGTTACAGACTAAAAATCTCCCTCTTATTTGCTCTTGCAATACTAGTTCATTAGTTCTTCCATCATCGAATTTGATACACCTTTTCTAAAGCTTTACTTTCTAACATCAGCAGAAAAAAACCTCACCTTTCTCACAGGGAGTGCGTATATTCAAATCTAAAACTAAAATTAAAATTACACAAAGCAAGAGCACACATCTCATCTAATCTCCTGACAGACAGTGTAATTATGAGGAGGACCAATTCATTTTAAATCAACAATCCTGTACTGTTTGTTTCTCCAAGAAGAGCTGAGACCCAGTCATTTGTGCTGCAATGACTGCAGCTGTAATTGTGCTGCAATCACCTGTAGCTCTCATTTAAAAACCTGTGCCAGAAGGTTGCATGTATGCTTGTATTTTACATTTTCAAATATGTTGTTGCATCATGACAGAAGAAAGCTCTGCCTAGCAATCAGAGTTGGATCAGACAAAATTAAATGTTCAGACCATTCTAAAAGAGATGTCTAAATTATCCTTGAATTTTGCAAATGAAGGAGACCAGGGAACACTGGAGGTGATCAGTATCCAGTTCAGCCATGAAGTTCTTCCCAGCATTCAACCTAAAATCATATTCTTCCAATGAACAAACATAGCTGAACATTCAACATAATATAGCCTTTATACATTTCAGGATATCTGCACTGAAATTGAAATAAAAGACAATATGAAATTTAATGTAGGGATAATAAATGTTGTATGGGAAGGATACTGAAGAAAAAAAATACAAATGAATAGGAATGAGAGACATATTTAACCATATCTCAATTACTGAGAGGAAAAGATAAGTGGAAACACACATTTGTAGTTTCACACTTTGATCACAGTCACTTTAATTAATTTGTCAAGATTCCAAGTGAAAAATAACTGTTACTGATCCAAGTGTAGGCTCCAGCAATTTCCAGCACAGAGCAGTTTCCCTGGAAAGGCTGAGGACAACATGACAATACAGGTGACAGGCACACAGCACATGGAAAGTGGGTAATTTGCTAAGCCCTGAGGAAGGCCTATAATTATGGAAATACTTTACACTGATAAATAAAAACTGTTTACCAGAACGAGAGGGACAGACACAGGGGTGGCTCTGCCTATCTGACAATTATCTATCTCCATTTATGCAGCACCAGTGGAACCAGCAGAGGGGCCAGCATTTACATATCCCAGTCCATGTGTTCCCCACAGTCACAGGACCATGCTCAGACACTCCTGAATCGTGCATGAGCCCAGTCCTCCCCTGACATTATTTCCCTCACATTCTTAAATGAGTGAACTTCAACACAGCAGAATGAATTCCAGCCCATTAGAAAGACAAGTGCCTCACACTGTCTGAATACAGCATCTCTCAAGTAAGTAAAATTCTTTCCATTAAATACTTCCATTCATCTATCACAATTTTAAAGCAATTTGTCTTTCCAGTTTAATTGCTCTCCTCCATCTTCCAATAAAACAAGCACTGAGCAGACACCTAGAAGACAATTTCCTGTAGAGTATGTTGGAAATCAGGCACTTGTTATTCTAATAATGAGAGATGCTAAATTAGATTTATCAATCTCAATCCCCTTGGTTTGTAAGAGGCCACCAAGGTTACCTTCAATATTAGCAACACTGATTTAAATAAAGACAGGCATTCTTCACATTACAATACATTTAAAGCATCAATAACTTCAATTAAACAAACCCTTCCACATCTCAGAAAATCTTTTAAATCATTACTCATAGTGCACAGCTGTACCTCTGATGCTGATCCTGCAGTTGATCTACAGTTTTGACTCTGTCCAGCAAATTCTGAATTTCACTTTTCTGCCTATTTATTATTTCTTTATACTTGGATAACTCATCTTCTGTTCTTAAGCGCTCATCCTCTAGACACTTTACCTAAATGGAAAAAAAAAACAAAACCAGAAACTATTTAGTTTCACAAACTTCAGAGCTAAATTATTCTGATCATATGTCTAGACTGTTGTACAAAGTTCATGTGTTAATTTTTTGGTGGTTCCAAGTAACTTAGACCAATATCCCAAAGTATTTCAGATCAAATAGAGTCAGACAAACAAACAAACAAAATTAAATTCAACGAGCATGATTAACATTAGTTTTTCCCAAAGGCTTAAACTTATCAGCCTAATGTATTAGGGTCCACAGATACAACATTTCCCCAGCTACCAAAGCAACCCCTTACTCTGCCTCCCTCCCTTTTTCCACAGTCCTATTGAGCTGCTCTGGAGAGAGGGACTGGAGTTCTATTCTATAGACTGTCCACAAACTAGGCACACCATGACCTTCTTACCAGAGGTCAAAACTTAGGTAGTATTAGTATTTCATTTACACTAAATTTGGAAGATTTCAAACATTTGCAGGATTACAAATCTAAAATGTTTCTCAACTTTTCAGCCAAATGAGGCACAGTGATGAACTGCTGTGTTACAGATCAGCTCCTACTTTCTAAAAAAGGCTATGCAAAGTCGACAATTAGAGATCCTTTCTAGTCTCATGCCAGCCAATCTCTACTCACACTGTTTATTCCTGAAGAAGTAAAAGTACAATTAGGAGTGGAATGTATTCTTGTTCCAAAAACCCAGCACTGTGCTTTCAGCCCCACCCCAATCCAACTCAGCACACTTTACCTTTGTTCTCAGTGTTCGAAGCTCATCCATGCCTTCCTTAAATGTTCTCTTCAAGTCTTCCACTTCTTTTATTTTTGCATGATGCACCTTTTTAGAGGGTAAAAGGCTCATTAAGAAAACTAAATGTACAGTGGCACCTCAAAAAAAAAAATAATTTAGGCTGGTACAGGCCATCACAACAGCTGAGAGGGCTTGAGGCAGAACAGGTACCCCAAAGGCTGGGTTTACTTCTTCCGAAAGGAAAGCAAAACCTCAAAACTTCTTTATTCTCCAGAGAACTCAGAAGAAAACTGAGACTGCACACTCTGGTTTTAGGTACACAAATCCATGGTACAACAGGCCCTAGGAAAGCTCTGAGCAAACTGGCACTTGGTCACCTCTGAAGAGGGCACATGCACAGATAAGCTGTGAGCAGACACATTAGAGAGTTTCACTTTGGGGCTAACAAGTCTCTAGAAAGAACAGAGGCTGGTCCTTGTCTCTCCTTGCCATATATCTTAGCAAAATACTGGTTGGAGAAAGGCATGATTCAACTGAATTTGTGCTTTTAATTACAGCAACATTCATGTTTATAAAAGAAAGAGAAGTTATTTCACTTTCACTATATCATATTTTCCCCCTAACTTTGTTTTTAAAAAGTGAATCCAAGGTAGTACCTGAAGATATCCTCCAAAAAAGCAATGCTGGAGGGCAGAAACCTGGGATTTAGTATCAGACCACCAAAAAAGACAAAACACAAAGAATGTGGCATAACTGTAAGCAGCTTAAAATAAGATTCTCAAAATTATAATTTCATAGAATTCTTAACCAGAAAGTGGACTCCACGTAACACATACTTACCTCTAGGTTATCAGACTTCTCCTGAATTTGTTTCTCTAGTTCTCCTTTAGTTAGTCGGAATTTTGCATCCAATTCATTTGATTTGATTTCTTCTGACTCCTAAAGGGATTGAAGAAATTTAAGTAGAGTTTTACAGTTTTATGTTTCCCTTTCTATTCTATTCTATGAGTGCCCAGACAGCTCTTTACATCATTGAGTCTTTCCTGTAAGTATACCTCTGATAATCCTGACCATGCCAAGAAAGACCCCCACACTGCATGCCAATCAAGATAAAGCTTTTCCCTTTTATTTAACAACTTTCCAGTAAAGTAAAAAACCAGTCACTATTCATCTCAGCTTTGGAGCTTGCACAGGATAATTCTTTCCTGCTATAGCTTAAGCTAAAAAGAAATGAAAAAGAAGACTCAGGCACTAAACAATAATTTGACCTCTTGAGAAAATGTGCTTACTTGATAGGATTTTATCATTTCTTGACAGTTTTTCCTTATCTGATCTCCTTCTTCTTTTGCTTCAGTTAATTTTGTCATTGCATCTTTGAGGCGTTCTTTGGTTTCCTACAAAAACAGTAATTAAAAGAACAGGTTAAACCTAGTAAAAGCCATTTACTTCATCTGAGAAGCACATTACTCATAATAAAACTGCCCTTTCAGTCTGAAAAGAATTAACAAAACAAAAAGTCTGACACTATTTTCCCCTTGCTTCCATTCAGCTGTTTATTTATGTAATTGCATTTGACCCAACACTGAAGGCCCAACAAAAGGATCTCTTGTTTATGTGCCATGCACATTTTCAGACAGCAGATTTAACTCTATCACTTAAAAACTAAGATAAGTTATTTCAAATAAATAACCCCCCACAAAACACAAACTTAACAACAAATTAAAATTTGAAGACCAAATTAAAGAGAATGCTGCAGTACATCCTCTCTTCACATTCCTTCAACATTTCCATTTCAGTATCACTATTTGACAGCACTATTCTGACTTTTGCTGCAGGTATTCAAATTAAACAAACACCACATTAGGAACAGTACATAAAAAGTAAATACTGCAACAACTACATTACTCTGACTATATTTTCATATAATGATATCAGCATCACTTCACCCACCTTGTGTGAATCCATTTCTGTTTTCAATTTGTTCTGAGCCCATTTTACTTTGATAACATGAGAATTGATTTCTTCTTTCAATTTTTCTATTTCTCTGTTGAGTCGAGTGGCTTCACCATCCTGAGAAAATTTATAAAAAACCTATGAAATTAAGTGATCTAGTGTTTCTAGAATAAAACTCCAGTTATCAAGCTGGTTTTTTTTTTGTTAATGTCTAGGTTTTGACAAATCATGCACATATTTTAGAATGCCTAATAATGCTTAAATCCAGTGGAAAAAAAAAACCCATTAGTGTTGTGGTTTGAACAGCAATGTAAGGCTGCATTACTGTTAGTATATGTTAATAGTATATATCTGTGAAAAGCATCACAGAGGCAATTTTTGTTTCAGAAGCATAGTTTCTGGTCATTTATTAATTTTTGAATCTTCCACAAGAATTGTAAAACATAGCTGTGAAGGACTACCAAAAGAGAATACAGAGAAACATAGAAAAACAACAAAAAAAGACTGCAATAATTTAATGCCACTGCAATCTTTAAGAAAAATCTGAAGATAGAAGTTACTTCAAAATCTAGACAACTGAAACAAGCTGTCTTCTCAATTTTGTCAAAAAACAAAAAAAAAATCCCTAATGTTTCGCAAATTAATATTCAGGGAAATATTAAAAGGAACTTCAAAAAGACTGCAATGAGAACTGAGTAACTTTCTCCTTCCCTTGGAAGGAAGACACTTTCACAGCTGTGCAGCAGAAACTAAATGAGAACAGGTTTCTTTTACCAAGTACAACAGCAAACAAGTGTTAGGGTTGTTCTGACAGTGCTTTTAATCAAGTCACAGCAGTACTTGAAGTACCTTTGTTTCATAGAGCTGGTGCAATCTTCCTTTTTCCTGAGAAAGTTGTTTGATTTTATTTGTAAGCTTTTCTATTTCTTTGTTTGCATCTCTCAGTCTCCTCTCCAGGCCCTCCTTTTCCTTTCGGAGGTCAAGCGACTCCTTCTCCCCGCGGACGTATTTCATCACCATCGTCTCCTTCTCGTGCCGAGCTTCCTCACACTTCTTGTTTGCCTTGAAAAACACCAAAACACAAGGAATCATTGTACTTCAGAATTAACAAGATTTTTTTAGTATTGCAGTAGAGTAGCATAACAAGGCAGGACTCAAAAGCTCCAGTTTGACAAAGACTAACATTCAATTCCTCTTAAGCACTGAAATTACTTCTACTTCTAACAATAAATATTGTAACAGCTGCATCTTCACAGCTCAACATCTCAAATGAGTTATCAATACATGAGTAATTTGTTTTTTAGAAGGAAAGAAGTATAATGTTTAGGAACAAAATTTTGCAAATACTCAGTACTGGTACTCTGTCTTGCTTCATCCACATGCCAACTGCACAATCATTATCCAGTGGCTTATTTTGCAGTTGGATCACTTCCAGTGGCTTACTTTTATAGATTCCCCCCACCCCACCACTAACAAGTTCTGCTTCAAATTAGGAAAAATAAATAAAATCAGACACTGAGCTTTAGAATACATATAACTGAGAAAATACTTGGCATAATATGATATTAAAAAGAAAAAAAAATCCCAGATTTCAGTAATACATAAAGATAAAATAAGAGCTTTGTGCTGGAATTGAGAAAAATATTAATTTTTTGACAGCCCGTCTGAAAAAAGCTACTGCCAGATTTTAGCTCCTTTTGAATCAAGTTCAGCTCACAGGTAAAGAAAATTGAGATTTCCTTGAGAGCTGAATTCAATACATATAAAAATAGGTATTTTTTAAAAGAGTTATCAGGCATTCTGAAGTGTCAACAGCTATTTGGAAATTCACTGCTGACAGTTATCCAAAATGCATATGTAACTGCACACTAGCAGCTCCAATTTTGGAAAATTCTATCTTACTTAGTGATCCTGTATGTTTCCTACAAGAACCAAGTTTGTTCAGTAATGTAGATGTTCAATAGTTTGAGTTTTTCCATATTACCTGTTCCATTCGAATGGCCATCTCTTTATGCAACTGCTGAATAGTATTTTTGGCTGCTGCATCTTGAGTTACAAGTCTGTCTTTGCTAGCTTTCACTTCTTTATTAAGCTCTTCTATTCTTGCTTCCAGCTAAAATACAACATCATGATATATAATTATAGGGAAAATAGCTCTTTGATCATGTTTTATACAGGCAGGCACATTTCACATAAAATTAGATGCTTCAATAGATATTTACCTGTATTTTACACTCATCAGGCTGCAACCACCCATATCAACATCTAGCTTTGAATGAGTATCAAAAGCATGAAAGATGTCAATTCTCATCTCCAGTGACAGTGAAGATGCTTCAAACCAAATAAAACACCAGGCACAGTAATTTACTACACATAACAGACTGACAGCAAGTCAGAGAGCTGCCAGAGAAGAGCTGGCTGCTATCTGAGGTTGCTTCACCTTCCATCCTTTTGTTCCTATCCTTGTGTCATATCCTTCACCATGCCAGCAAAGCAGCCATGCATTCATACTGAAATGGACTGGGAATTAATTCATTGAAAAAAATCACTCAGCAAATAAAGATGAGCTTAGTCATCATGCTGGCACTTTTTTTAGCCACCTAGTGAACCAAGTCAGAGACCTGATCCAGCTGAAGAATAATCCCCAGTGTTAACTGGAACACCTCCCAGAGTGTGCTCCCTGCCAAGTCATGCAAATCCAGCAGGAGCAGTGTGGTGCCTGCAAAGGCTGTGACACTGCCCAAACCTTGTTCAAATTGTGCCTCACAACTCTCCTCTTGTCCCAGGGGAAAGCCAGCTCACCCAGGTTGGGGGTTTTGTTTTTGTTTGTTTGCTTTGGAGGAGAAGTGGCAGGATCCCAGGATCAGTACTGTACGTTCTGTGCAGTCCCAAGCTGCTGTGTAAGAGGCAAGAACCACCCAATTTGCTTCTGTTACCACACCATGACTTGACCACACTTTGTTCAGCTCTGAAAATGCATCATTTGCCAGAGAAAAAGCTTCACATGTACAAGCAGGCAGGTACAGTTTGTTTAGAGCTGTGAGTGCAGCCAAGCTTTCATTTACGTAGAAGTTACCATAATGCACTAACACAGAAATTCCAACAATAAAACACCACCTTCACAAATGAAAAAAATGCAAGTGATTCTCTGCAATGTCTCTTACAGCTCAAGTGCTACAAACAGTCATATAAAAACTATTATAGTCCAAAAGAATATTTTCTGAAATCACTTGCAAGCATGTAGTATCACCAATACCTTCACAAATACTTTTTTTCAGAATGGAATAAAGCAACTGCAGCATGACAGAGCTTCAAGAAATCATACATGACTCATGACACAGCTACCATGGAAATACAGCCAAGAAAGAATGAGGGAGCTGCTCATACTGGTTTATTCAGGCACAAGCAATTCCAATTTGTAGCCTAAAAATAACACTTTTCAGTCATATCATGGATATTCAAACATTCTCTGAAATCAACCATGAATATATTACATGAATATATTCCTCTAGAACACTTCAAGCCTGACACCCTGCTCTGTGAACAGATCTCTGTGTGATGCAGACACCAACAAAGAAACCTGACAACCAGGATAGTCACCAGCACTTGGACAAACAGAAATTAATATTTTAAATGTTTCTCTTGCCAGATTTCCAAGATATAACCTGTAATCAGTTTATAAAGCTGGCCAGCCAGCTGCAGGGACATCAGCAGATAGCTGGTAACAGCCAAGCAGTGACATCTGCTGTGAAGCCTTTTCCTCCCACAGTAAACCAGCCTCCACCATGCACACACCATGGTCCTCCTTGGCCTGCTGGGGTTCTAACAAGCCCCTGAGAAAATGCCTGTATTTAGTACCTGCTACTACCACAGCAGAGACTTCCAGATAAAGAACATTTATGGGGTGGGGATCCAGAAAGTCAGCTTATCCAAATTCACTAAAGGCATTTAGACAATTTCTTGGAATACAAGAGTAGATTTATCCTCTTAAAAAGCTTAGGATAATAAGCATGGAAATCAACAGTGGCAACAGTGACACAGGTGAAATACTAACCAGCACTTCTGTTTTGTTATCTGTACCTGTTTAATAATGCTGAGGTGCTGCTTTTCTGTTTCTGTTCGTTTTTTCAATTCATCTTTTAAGTTGTCCTTTTCTGAGCAAATTTCCAAAATCAGTTCCTGATGCTTTTTATTTTCTTTAATCAATCTGTAAAGAAAAAAAAATTTAAAAAGGTACATCAGTAGTGGGGTTTTCTGGTTGCTTGTTTTCAATCTCAAGAAACATGGTTTTTGCTCATCGATCTGCAAGCTTTATTGAAGCCAGAAACCCTTAAAAATCCATGAAAGCTTTACAAGAAAAAAAAAAAAAGAGGAATGTTGTGCATGTGGAACTTCACTCCAAAACAGCAAGCAGCAGCCTCGAGAGGAAACTGCTTGTTTCAGCATTTTAGGGTTGTTGTGGTTCATAATGACATGGGACATATGGTAACTCTATGAAACTAGGAAATTGTAAATGCTAGTAATTTTAAGGTAATGGAATACAGTAACTTCCAGTCAGATAGTCCCACCAGTCATTTGTCTGAAAACACAGAGATATTATTCATTTCATGGATTTCTCAGAGTACCCATGAGGTTCACAACCTGGTAAGAAACAGAATCCTGATTTTTTTAAAGAAAGGTAACAGGTATCTGTGCCCATGCTCTTTATAAAGTTCAATTTTCAGCAGTAATTCCAGTTCACCTGTCTGTAGCCAACTCAGACCTAGTTTGACATTCTAACACAAAACTCAGAAGTTACATTGTCAGAACTGCTGAATTAACAGTCTCACACGTATTTACATGTTTGCAGATACTATTACATGGTGGGTATTTTATGCCACAAAATGCATGATTTTGTGGGAGGCATGCATTTACCTGAAAAAGATACTTAATTATCCCTTTGTTGAAAAAAAAAATTCTGAACAAACTGGTCTCCTAAACTGTAAGGAATTCAAAACCATCAGTTAACAAAGAGTACTTGTGATCTGTTTTTTAATCTATTAATGAATATTCCAGGATTACAAATTCTTAATTCATGCCACAGCTGCTGACATACATATTTAGATCTGATCACAGGAGACAACTGGGCTATTTCCAGAATGATGTTACAAGAAATTCTGCTGATCATCAAGTAAGGGACAAAACAAACACAACCCAGAATACCCTTTGGACCAAACACAAAATGCTCCACAGCAGTTTCATACTCTTGAGGTGAGTTCCCAAGTGTCAAATGGTTCCAGCTGCCCAACAGAGACATGGTTTTACATAAAGCCTTCTGCATGTATATATAACATACATACATTTAAAACCACTTGTCTCTGAGGAAGTAATTGGTCCGTGGCTGAAAATGCTGCCCTGCCTCTGAGTTTACCATGGATAAGTAAAACTCTTTACCTCATGATCTCCTGGAATTATCCCTCTCTACAAACCCACTACTTCAGATTCCCACTCCCCCTCTGTAACTTCTGAATGTCTAACTGTGCACTCTCGAGCTTTCCTGTCATCAGCTGACTCTCCTCACATGGATGGTTTCTGTCAGAGGTTAACTGGTGAAGTGCAACAGAATACTTTCCCTACTGTGTCTCCCTCCCCCTGTCTGGCTTCCCTTCCTTTGATGTCCTCCTATATAAAGTTAGAGGCTACATTTTGTTAGCAAAAAACCATTTCTAACGAGGCAGCAGAGTATTAAATGCCAAGTAAGGAATCATTAAATCAAGCAATGAACTGGCTTTTGATGAACAGAAATATTCATGTTGAATACTGCCTGGTAGAACTATTAAGCCCATTTAATTATAACACTTATAAGCCATGCATTTCAGAAGTCCTCCTAAAAAACATGCAGAGTACTTTATCTATATATGGCACTTCCAAATCAAACAATACTCTCATCTGATTAACAACTTTGCTAGATGACAGCAGGAGATTGTATACTACTAGAAAAAGAAACAAGCAATTCTGAACATAAATAAAATGCCCATTGTGGGAGTTAGTACTTTCAAAGATTCATTTCTGCACAGACACATATGGACTGAATGAATCCTGGACTATTTTTACATCACCATTACTGCTGCAGTATTTAAGTAATTCTAGACATTGGCAAGCTATTCAATGACACAGTTGGCTATTCAGATCCTGCCAAATCCTGCAAGAATTCAGACATCTAAGCACACAATTTTATTTACAAGTACATTCCACAAGTAAAAACTATTCCTTGCATAAAACAATTTTAAAAAATTTCATTAACTATCCCCATACCAACTCAAGACAACTTGCTTCATACCAAAATGTTGTATGCAGGTGCACACAACGTGCAGACAAAATTGTTCAGCACACACCTCCAACTTTGAAGCACATACTCAAATACTCACTTTGTAATAGTTTGTTCTTGCTGTAGGTATTTATCTTGTACACATTTTTCAAACACAGCCAAGGCATGTTCACCCTTCTGCACACCGTTGGGGAGCTTTGGTTCTTTTGAAAAATCTGTGGATAAGAGTTCAGACTCTATTTCCTTTAGCAAATCCTCCTGTGAGGAAGTCTGATGTATTGTGGAAATAAGTTTCTTTGTGCAGTCTGTGTCATAAGGGCTTTCTGAATAGATTTTATCACCTGATTTTTTCACAAAGTCAGACTCCTCCCTTAGATCCTGCAATATTTCCATTAATGATTGTTCTGTCTGGTTAGTTTTTGGATCATGTTGTTCAAGTTCTTCACTAGGTAGATGTTCTGGTTTTGTGGAGCCATCTGCCTTTGTTTCACAGTAGGCACTGGCAGAGGAGTCTGTCCCTCCGCACTGCTGCTGTCCTTCTGCTGGGGCCCCACTGCTGCTGGTGCCAACAGCTGCTGCATCCTGATCCAGGGGCAAGGAACTCAACTCCCTCTCCAAGACACCAGCATCACCCCCAGTGCAACTGATGCTTGGGCATTCCTCCACTCCAGGTGTTTTATCAGCCTTCTCATTATCTGGGGACTTGCAAGAGGCATCATCTGACAGATTGACTGGCTCCAGTGTGCTCTGCATTTCTGGCAAATGTTCCTCCATAATCTTCCTTTGCAAATCTAGATGGAGAATTCATATTACAACATATTATATACAATATCAAAAGAGACTGAGAGGGAATAAAGGCTACTAGAAAGTAAAATTCAAAGTGAAAAAGTATTTAGGTACATGTTTTACAGAGTTTGTTGATCTTTCAGCCCAACCTTTAAGTAAATGCTCCAATACAAGTTTTTCTAATAGAAGGTGAGAAATGAGGCATAGTAAACAGGAAGCAGAGAGACAGTAAATGCCAAGACAATAAAAAAGCAGAACTTCTTAGAATTAATAATTCTACCATTTAAATCCACAAAAATTCCAAGTAATCACTTCTAAAAAATACTTCATGACAATAAATAACCCAAAAAGATTAAGCATCCAGGGTCTTAAAGCTTTCACTTCCCTATAGATGATTTGAAAGCAACAACATGTCTTGACTTACTCATTTTTACAACATAGGGTAACTCCCTGGTCCAGCCAGAATACCCAATTTCCTCAGTCATGTCCTCACTGAGCATCCATACAGCAAAAAGCATCTGTACCCAGGAAACTAAGGGAAGGGGCTAGGGGAGGATGGGGGTGAGATTCTCTTTTCCCATCTCTTTTCAAGCAACTCAAATCCCCTTTGGAAGAGCACAGATGGTCTGTGGCAGATCTGCTCTCTCAAACAGTAGCTTGCAGAGCAAGGACTTGAAAAGCTCAGTAGAAGCTCTCTAGAAGGACACCACAGTGAGAACCAAATAGCCAGAATAATTACGGAAGAGCCTGGCTATAATACTTTTTGACTTAGAATACTTTTTCAGGAATCCCAGATGGGCCAGTATCTGAGAAGACTACTGGCATTTTTAGCAAGCACAGGAAGCCCTTATTTCTATTAGGAGAAATTCATTACAGCAGTCCTAACCTTTATATGCAACCCTATCCTCCTACATTGGATAATTTAGGCTATTTATAAACAAGGCAAACTTTTCATTTATAAATTCAACTCTGCTATTCCTAGAGCTATCTCAAAGGAAGTGCTTACTTGCCACATGAAACTCGTTTCCATCCTTGCTTTCTGACTCGTTCAGCTCTCCCTTACACAGCCAGGCCATCTGAGCCCCTCAGGTATTTGCTCCATGCTCCTCCCTTTGCCTCAGCCTGGAAGGAAACCCCTTTGTGCTGTTTGGCTTCGCTCCACTCCCTCAGAGTGCTGCCCTATTAACCAACACTTCCTACTGAGGCTCACATTGTTGAAAGAGGGGTTTATGAACCCCATTAGGCCTGTCACCGATTTCTACCACTGTCACCTTTCACCGTTAGGCACAAAAAGCAGCTCCAGCCCAGCTCTTTCTACCAGGAAACAGCATCCCCCAAAACACCTCCCACAAGCACCTGAAACCTACAGCTGGGCTACAACTGGCATTCAATCAACAAGGGGGAAGCACATGGAAAACTGAGCATTCAGCTGAGAGTATGGAAGGGAACATATCACAACTGGACAAGAGTCACAAATCAGCAAATGAGAATCACACATTTTTTAAGCAATAAGCAAACAACTTTTCCTTTTTTGGTTTCCAAGCAAAAAAAGTCCCCAATGCTACAGCCTCTAACGCAGTAGAAATCAGCAGGACCCAGAACACAACTGGTAAGGGAGAGGTACAAATGAGGACAGAGATGGGGAATGAGAGAGTCTGTATAATGTGACAACGATTCCCCATTCTACAAACAGATCTTCTCTGGTATTAATAAAATCCCTGATTACCCTTTGCTTCAAAAGATTTATGTTCAGGTCAACACTGGAACCAGCAAATCTCACTGCTTGGTTTGTGCAGTCCGAACAAATGCTCTTTTGGAACCCATCCACCCTTTGATAACTTCTGCTAGTAATGGAAGTTCACAATGTACTATTATTCTCAAACAAAACAAACCCAACTGACAGTCTCAATGTGAAAGTAAAAGTGAACATAACTGCAAGAAAAAGTATTTAATTTGATAGTCGCAGAACACATTAGTTCCTACTTAATTAAAATGCTGTTAAAAACCAATGCTTTCAGACTAGTGCACTTTAAACAATCAATAATCACAAGATAATTTGCCAATTATGCAGTTAAGAAAGAAGAAAAATTCACCTTCTAGTATCTGTTCCCTCTTGTCAAAAGAAGTTTATAATCCACTTCACACTCAGCTGTAAAAGATACTGTATTAGCATAAAGCTGAGGAACTGGTTTTTTCTCTAGTAGTTACTCTAGTCAAAGTTCTGGATGATGCTTTCTCTGCAATGATCAGAGGGGGTTTTCTACCTCGTTTAAGCCTTTCTTAAGGTACTTCTGAAGTACTACAGAGCATCCCAAAATGTGCAGTTGTTTGATGTACCACTGCCTCAAACGTGCTTGTGACTGCCCAGCTGGTGCAGTTCACCTTTACCACAAGAAAGGGAGTGGTAAAATTGGATACATGAACTCCCGTGTTGGTTGTTACACATAAAATTTCCAGTCAGCAAGCTGGAGGGTATTTATCTCCATATGGAAGTAACAAGTGAAAAATACAGCCCTGTTAAAGAGCACATTAGGAAGGTCACTCAGTTTTCTTTTTATTGTGTTACTTCCTTCTGTAAATAATACTGTGAATTACCATTACAAAGACTAATCTACATGGAATCAGAAATACAATTATTTGCACAACCCAGTCACAGAGAAAAAAAGAGCCACTGACTCCATTCCAAATAACTTAGTTATTATTAATCATAAATAAAGTGCAGGTTTTATATCAAACACATGAGGAATCTGAGTAATGACTATACAAATCAGTTAAAGCATGGAAAGTAAATTATGATGATTTAGTGTTCCCTGAAGTTGTACTTTAATTTTCAGTGGTACCTAGAATATAATTTACCACATTAAGTTCACAGTCTTTATGATTCCAATACACTGGATTTAGCCTTATCTGCCCAAATCTACCTGCACCTATCTGAACCTATGTATGACATACATAGATTTTTTCCTCCCTACTGTCAATGAATAATATTAGCTTTTACCTTCTAATTACTAACTCTTAAACAGAAATTAAATAATTGATCACAGGATCACAGTTTATTTTCACACCAGAAACGGGCAGACAAAGAACTCATGTGGAGCAGCTGTCAATGCAAGTTCACACTGCCATTCAAATACCTCCTGAATATTCAAAGTTTATTCTGCCTACCTCAGGCAACTGAATATAACAGCTACTTCCTATATAATGCCAGAGACAGAAAACTGCAGAGATGTCACTAGAGAAAAGGCTCATGGTTTGTAAGCAAAACATTTTGTGTGACAGAAGAATCAGTCTAGTAGCAGCCAGTTGAGATGAAACATGCTAATATTTGACTGTTTCACATCAAATACAAAATCCATCAAGCTCTAGATAGTATTTGGACACCACCTGATAGGAGGTCCATGCCTTATCAGGTTTAATATCCGTCTCGTATTACCCTACTAAAATTACTTTTTCAAAATCAGGGATGTACTAAGGTTATGCATACTGCATTAAGGAAACAAAATAGTTTAGTGCCTCTTATGATGTCTTCAGAAGGCATCAAAAACAATCAGAAACGTAAATCTTGACTGAAGCAAGTGAACTGGCTTATGTAATGATATGCTTAAACATCAAACAAGCACAGTGCATTGAGTGACAGCAAAGTGCTGGGTTCTTGCATTGTTCTGCAAAGCTTCTACCTTCAACCACGTACTCTGCTCCTTCCTTAGGCCTGACCATTACCTTGACAGCAGGGAGAAATGTGATGTTTGTCTCACTCTGAAGTGTAAGTCCCTTCCGCTGAACTTCTCAAAGCAGCACACAGAGTGGCCCAGCCCAAGCCTGCCTGCCCACATACCATGAATGACTGCCATCCATCTAGGGCAGCATGAGAAAAGCTCTGTCACTGCCCTGTGACACTTTCTGCAGCTGTGACAGGACTCGTGTAACTGGTCTGACCAGCTGTCCTCTGTTTTACAGCTCACAATTAGTCTGACACTCCACACATCCTCCCAGTGCTCCTGTTCCTCAGCAGAGGAGGCAGCTGGCTGTGCTCTCCCCCAGTGCAGGGACACAAAGCCATGCAAGTGG